>NC_059429.1:53996081-54313831 GCF_021028975.2 Sphaerodactylus townsendi | reverse complement strand
ACTTTTATATGATGCCCCATTGTGGATTGGAGCTGCCAGCTGCTCAGTTGAGCTCCTACAATCCACTTTTTAATGCAAAATCATGGAAATGCCAAGGTGCATTTCTTACACAGCCCTTTATGCTGAGACTGGCAGTACAAGATGGAGATCTTAGCATGGCTTAAAGCCATGGTACACTATAACTCTGATCCCTCAAGTCTAATCTATCAGATGTGTACTGAATCACATTGATCTAGTTGTCTAGTTACAATTGAGAAGAAGATAATCTCTATTGGCCTATCTATTGAGTCCTTTCATTCCTCTTTTGCTTCTGATGCTTATAGAAGGATTGTCGAAGGCTTTCAAGGGCAGATTCAACTGGTTGTTGTGGGTTTTCTGGGCTGTGTGGCCGTGGTCTGGTAGATCTTGTTCCTAACATTTTGCCTGCATCTGTGGCTGGCACCTTCAGAGGTGTATCACAGAGGGAAGTCTGTTACACACTGTGTCCAGTAAGAAGGGAAACATTTGGTAAACTACCTTGAGTCGACTTCCGGTTGGGGAAATGGCCGTCTCGAACGCCTCAATCCTTACGGAGAGAGGCATCTGCTAGAAATCCTCTCAATCCCCGAGAGATACGGGGAAATCCCACTCTTATTGGAAAGAGGGGAGCCTAAAGAGAAAGAACGGACAGGTCTTAGGAGGCTGCAGAAGTCCATTCGGCAGCACGGAGACAGTTCGCCCTTCACATCGAGGAGAACGCAGAGGGTAAACGAAGAACCCAGGAAGAGACGGCCACCCCCAACTGCTGTAAAAATACGTGAGAAAATAAGAGACACAAACTGACCTCAGTGTTGAAATAGAATTACTACAGTAACGACTCGCTGTGACATCAACTAACTTTGCGGTGCGTGGAGAGAGGAAGAAAAACAGAGAACGGAGAAACGAACGGAGGAAAGACGAAAGGAGGCGCTTGCCGCCTCGACGCCCCCGCTGCTCCAGAAAACATCAGCGCGAGGACCCGAAGCAGGTGGGTAATCCACGGGCTTGTACAAAGTAAGTGAGAAAAAAATTGTCGTTTCAACTCTCCACTGAACAAGTTAGCTACTTGGCAATACGCCAGTTTGCCGAGGACTTTAAGAACGCTCTGCCAGAGAACGGAGCAGGAAATGACGCTGTAGTAAATAAACAAAGGAAAGCTTCCGGTACAAAGAGCAAGGTGACGCGAAACGACCCATAACTCTGGGAGACCGGAAGCCTTCTAGTGAACGATAATAGGAAGAGAGAAAGAGAAAGCGAACAGGAACGGGGGCTCAACACCGCGCTACAGTAAGAACTTGCGCCATATGCTATACTAACATACCCGAGGCTGGGGGACTGGGACTGGGAAAATAAACGGACAGCAGGCAAACGCAGACTGACGCTGTTTAAAGAGCTGACAGACGCTGCGCAGACAGACGCCGTTAAGAGAGGCAACAACATTGAATGTTAGTAAAGAGCTATTAACAAAAAATAAAAACGAGATGGCGACCAGGAGAGGCCCATACGTGTCTGAAAAAGTAATAAAAGGTCTTAATCATGACCCAGCCACGCCAGAAAGGAACCCAGAATATGGGGCGAGACTGGAGCACCTGATAGAAATTACAACAAATTCCCTGAAAGATACAGCAGTATTCCAGCAGGAATCGAAGGAGAGAATGGCCAGACTGGAACTAGAGTTACTGAACATCAAGAAAGAGATGGGCCACTTTAAAAAAATTGATGAAACATTAAACATAATCAAAGACGGATTAAAAGACCACGAGAACCGGATCACAGATATTGAGGACTCAATGGAAAACTTGAAAGACAACTTCCTGAGGCAAGAAGACGCAGTGGCACTACTGGAATACGCCCAAAAGGAAAATACATTGAGAATCAGAGGAATATCAGAGTGCGATGGTGAAATATTATCTAAACGCCTTATGCCATTACTCCAAGAGGTTTGGGACCTTGAAGAAGAAGACGCTATAAGGGAAATTGACCAACTATACCGGGTAAATTCAAGAGTAGCCCATGATAGGAAACTACCAAGGGACATAATAATGCATTGTGTGAGAAAAAGCTTGAAGGACGAAATCTTAAGATATCACTCGAGGCAACCACTCAAACTGGATGGGAAAACGCTGATTATAATGAAGGAAATCCCACAATCAATCCAGAGGCGGAGGAAGGATTATAAATGTTTAACGGACACACTCAGGAGAAATAATATTACATACCGCTGGATTATTCCGGAAGGGGTCTCCTTTGTTTGGAGTGGGAAGAGATTAAACATCAACACGGTACAAAGAGCGCAGGAGATTTCGCAAAAATTGAAAAAAACCATCCAAGAAAAAGGAAAGTAAGAACAAAGGGTAAAGGGTCTCAGGGGAGGGAGGAGGATGGAAAAGAATAAATTTGTAACATGCAATATTAATGGGCTTAATAACCCCAGAAAAAGGAAACATGTTTTCTCTCATCTTATTAAGGAAAATCTTGCAGTCAGTTGTCTGCAGGAGACCCATATAAAAAAAGGGGACGAAAAATATATTGAATGCCCCAGACTGGGGATTCTTTTCCATGCAGGCTGTAAAAAGAAAAAAAGGGGAGTAGCACTGTACATTAAGGAACAACTACAACCCAAGGAGATATTAACAGATAAAGAAGGGAGATATTTGGGGGTGGAGGTGACGGTAAATAATAACAAAATATTGATAATAGGGATCTATGGTCCCAATGAGAAAAAAACAATCTTTTACAGCCTGTTAAGAGAAAAATTATCTGAATTTTCAAATGAGAACTGGATTTTGATGGGGGACTTCAATGGGATAATAGAACCATACCAAGATAAACTAGATTTGCAAAATAAAAAAAAAAGTAAGATGAGAAAAGACAACAAACTGCCTAAGGTGTTTTTCGAGCTCACAACAGAGCTATGTATACAAGACGTATGGAGATTGAAAAAAGGTAATGAAAAATGCTTTACACATCACTCACATAGTCATAATACATTATCAAGAATTGATATGGTCTGGGCCTCTAAAAGTATTTGTACAGAAATTAAAAAAATAGAAACAAAACCGAGAATTTTATCAGACCACAATCCAATATATATAGACTTAATAACAACGCCAAAACAACCAAATTGGAGAATTAAAGAATGGGTCTTAAATAATAAAACAGTCAAAGAGAACATTAAGAAAGGTTTATTGGAGTATTGGGACTTGAATACAGGATCGGTGAAAGAGGAGGCAATATTGTGGGACGCACACAAGGCAGTAATACGTGGACAATTGAAGGTGGCAGAAATAAACCTGAAAAAAAAAGAAAAAAGAAAAGTTTAAAGAATTAGAGGGACAGATTAAAAACTTAGAACGGAAACTTCAAGACAAACGTAATAGTAAACAGGTAAATAAGCAAATTAGGATATTAAAAGAACAGATTAGGGCACTACAAACAGATGAGATTGCCAGAAATATACTATATATGAAACAGAAACATTATACCTTAGATAATAAGACAGGAAAGTGGCTGGCAAATAAATTAAGGAAACAACAAAACTTAAACAAAATTAATAAAATTAAGATAGGACCGAAAACAATTACAGATAAGAATAAAATTAAAAAGGCATTCCAAGAATTTTACAGCCACCTATACGAAAAAGATCCATTAACAACAGAAAACATACAGGGCTACCTGAACAAGCAGGAAATACCAAAAATAAGTAAGAAAGAAAAAGAGGAACTGAATAAACCTGTAGACGTGGAGGAAGTGGATAGAGTAATTAAGGGATTAAAAAATAAAACACCTGGGACAGATAACATACCAGCAGCATATTACAAGATCTTTAAGGAAGAGATAATCAAACAATTAGTATCACTTATAAATAAGGTCTTCACGGATGGAAACTTACCAGAATCATGGAAACAGGCTACAATTTCATTAATACCTAAGACTAAATCAGAAACACCAGATGTAAGCGAATTTCGGCCTATATCCCTACTTAATGTAAACTATAAAATTTTCACCACAGTACTAGCATACAGGCTTAAGAAAATCTTAACCAGATATATTAAGGAAGAACAATCTGGCTTCATTCCGGGAAGACAACTAAAACGAAACATTAGAATAGTCACAAATATAATTGAATATATCAATGACAAACCTGATCTTCCGTTAGCAGCTATCTTCCTCGACGCGGACAAGGCGTTTGATAGGGTGAACTGGGAGTTCATGCTAGCAACACTGCAACGGATGGGCATAAATGGAAACTTCTATACTGCAGTTAAAAAAACCTATATGGAACAAAACGCAAAAATTAAAATAAACAATGAATACTCAGATTATTTCACAATAGCCAAAGGAACTAGGCAGGGTTGTCCCTTATCCCCGCTTCTTTTCATCTTAGTAATTGAAAGACTATTACAAAATATAACAGAGGACCACAGAATTAAAGGAGTTAGAGTGAAAGGAGTTCAGTACAAGCTCATGGCATACGCCGACGACGTAGTGATTTTTTTGGATGAACCACAAACAAAATTTGGGCAACTACAAGAAATAATAGCCAACTATGGAAGAGTAGCAGGACTAAAAATAAATTATAATAAAACCAAAATGTTCTTGTGGAATATGACAGAGCAAGAAAAAAGAAGAACCACAGAAAGCTCTAATATTAAAAAAGAAAAAAGAATAAAATACCTAGGTATAATATTAGAAGATAATAATAAAAACTTAATAAAGAACAATTATGAAAAAATGGGGACAAAAATTCAGGAGGACTTCAAGAACTGGTCCAATAAAAATCTGTCACTATTAGGAAGATTAAGTGCAATAAAAATGACAACATTACCAAAATTTATGCATCTCTTTCAAACTATTCCAATTGTAACCTCCAACAAAATATTTAATGACTGGAAAAAAATAATAACCAAATTTATATGGGAGGGAAAAAAGCCCCGAGTAAGATATAAACATTTAATACAAAACAAAAGAGAAGGGGGCCTGGCATTACCAGATTTACAAACATATCATGACTCAGGTGCCTTAACTTGGATAAAAGAATGGGTTACCCTAAAAGATAAGAAGCTACTGAACATAGAAGGGTATAACCTACAAAAAGGGTGGCATGCCTATTTATGGCCGACTCTGGAAAAAAAGCAATACATAGATAAAATTTTTAAAAATCATTTGATAAGGAACAGCTTACTAAAAATCTGGCTGAAATATAAAAGAACATTTTACACTAAAATCCCAACCTGGATTTCAAGGATGGAGGCACAGCAAATTATAGACATCAATGAAAAAGATAACTGGCCGAGATATAAAGATATACTACTCTGGAACCAAAGCATACCAATTATGAAACAAAAAGATGAAATAAAATGGGAAGAAGGGAATTGTAGTTGGTTTACGTATGCCCAATTATATAGTAACTTTAAAATGGATAATAAAATATGGGGGATACAAAAAGAGTTAAATGAACTGGATAAAATATTTATCAACCCAGATGCGAGGAATATTAGTGATCTATATAAACTTTTGCTGCAACAAAAAACAGAAGATGAGATAGTGAAAAATAACATGATTAAATGGGCAAAAAATCACGGTAAGACAATATCCCTAGAAAAATGGGATAAATTTTATAAGGAAATATATAAATTTACTCCCTGTGCGGACCTCTGGGAGAATTCGATAAAAATGTACTACAGAACTTACCTTACACCGTCCTTGTTAGCGAAAATGAATAAACATCAATCAGCCAGATGCTGGAAATGCAAAAAAGAAATTGGCACATTTTTCCACACCTGGTGGACCTGCAATAAAATCAAAAAATTTTGGAATGCTATACACATACAAATAGGGAAAATATTGAAGATAAACATTTAAAAAAGCGCAATTACTTACCTGTTAGGCCCAGCCTTCATGAATGAAAAAATTGATGCTAAAAACAAACACCTGTTATTCCACTTACTTGCAGCAGCCAGGATTGTGATAGCTCGGCACTGGAAGTCAGACCAATTACCCAGGATCGAGGAGTGGAGGGAGAAGGTACAAACCTTATATGTAATGGACAGACTCTCATTCCAGATCAAGGAGTTACCATCGGAGGAATATCAACAAACCTGGACACCGTGGACATTGTATCAGTCAAATAACTATGACATTAAGATCTCTCCAATAGAATACTGAATACACCGGAACTTATTCTTTTTTTCTTTTCCGTACCAGAAGGATATTAGGTTGAAATGTAAAATCAGTGGTGAACTTTCTCTTCTTTTGGGAAATTGTGATCAAGCTTTAGGACTTGTGATTAAGTTTTGTTTTCCTTTATAAATAGACGGGACTTAGAGTCGTGAAGACACTGAACTATATGGAAGTAACTGGGGGGAAGTCAGGGGGGTAGAGATAGAGGGAGGGAATGGAAGATGGGGAGGGATTAGGGGAACGAAGGAGTAAGGGGATACATTAAGGAATTAATATCCTGAATTATTATTTATGACCGCTCCTTCGCTAGTTATTCATGAATTTAACGCTTGACAAGGTTTGATTATATCCGATCAACTGACGAACGTGAATGTATAACTGATTTCTTTTTAAAAACTGTTTAATAAAGATTATATATAAAAAAAAAAAGAAGGGAAACATTTGGTGGGGTATTGTCCATGCCTTAGGGTGGGGAACCAATCAGAGAGGCCCCTTCCGCATGGAGGCGGAAGGGGTTGGGTCAGCATAAACCACGCCGACCCCACAATGCTGGGACCGTCCGCATGGACGGTCCCAGAACCGGCTGGGATGACGGCGCCACGGAGCGCCATCGCCCGGCCGACCCCGACAAGACCCTTGGCTCCTCTCCAGCGCGTCAGCCGAGGCCTGGAGACACGCCTCCCCAGCTCTCTGCGCGCCTGCTTGAGCATGTCGCGGGGCGAGGGCGTGTCCCCAGGCTCCTGGCGATCTTGCCGGAGGAGCCGGGGAGTTCCGGTAAAGTGAAGGTTGGGAGTGGGAGGGGGAGGGCGCCTTGGAGCGGCAGCAGCTCCAAGGCAGCATTTCCCAACAACCTCGCTCCCCGAGCGAGGTTGGGAAATGCCGGCTTCGCGCCGGTCGGGCGATGCGAGGGCGGCGCGGCTGGCAATAGCTGCGCCCCCTGTGCAAATGGCTCCCTGGGGACGGCGTTTTTGCCGTCCCCAGGGCGCCATAAACCTCCTCAGATGTGGAAAGGGCCAGAGTGTTTGGGTGGAATTTGCTATGCAAAGGTGAACTAAATCTTTAGTATCTCCCAAACATATTGCTTTTCAGTGTTGTAAACTATGTGACATGACATTTAAGTAATCTTTTCATTCAATATATCATCATCAAAATACTGTTCAGCACCTCTCATGAAAGCAGAATTGCCTTTCAAAGATTTATGTGATATGGTGTTTTTTTAATACATTTTCAAATATGAGAATAAGTGATTTTGCCAAACTCCAAATCTAGGCATTGTTTCCAGGTCAATCCTGATGTTCTATTCTAGAAAGTTACTGTACACAACCCCTAAAAACTATCTTGCAATTTATTTCAATAAGTTTTGTTTCAGAGGAACACTGGGTAGATTGCATCAACTGTCTCTGCACAGAATTTCTCATGATTGACTTCCTAGTGCTGTGTATGGGTAGGAGCCATATACATGACTTGCTAAAGGGGCATTCATAACTGATATAAATACCAGTTTTACCACCCATGGAAGGAGGAAGAATGGAGAGTGCTTTTCTGTTCTGAAATATCAACCTCTATGACTAGGGAATGTTTCCTAAATAGGTTGGCTGCCTCTGTACAGTGTATGACTTTTTAAGATAGATATCTTTTAATTCTAGTTTTTAAAGAGAGGCTGGACGGCCATCTGTCAGGAGTGCTTTGATTCCTGCATTTCAGGGAGTTGAACTTGATGGCCCTTGGGATCTCTTACAATTCTATGATTCTATGATTCTTTGAATATTCTTGCTCATATGTAAGGCAGATGGACATCATGAAACCTGTATGGTGGGCCTCAGTGACAAGGTACAAATTTGAATAATAAATGAAATACCTCTTGCATGATGCCCAACACATCAGATGTATTGTACTTGCTCAGAAGTATCAGACAGACTTTGGTGATGGTTAGCTTTTCTTAACATGAATCTAGTTTACTCAGCAATGCACCCTACATCCAATAAAAAGGGAGAGAGGGAGAATTTGATTCTTTATTAAGTTACATTACTTGTGTAGTACTTTCTGAATTATGTGGGGCCCCTAACATCTAGTACTGATGCCATCATTATGGCCATTACCTGAAGGTACGGAGAGACCAAACACAAGACTGATCCCCCACCCCCGCTGCCCCAAACAGCCACAGGTGGTCAGGAAATCAGTTTGGTTATTCTAGATTTAAAATATGTTGCATTGTAAGACATTCACCCATCTCTGCTTTAAACCAATATTTTTTAAAAAATGACCCTCCCAGTACAAAACAGTAGCAAAGGTATGCCAAAATTAAAACATGACAGTTTAAAATGCAACTCTTTTTTTGATATGTTATCCAGTTTTACTCTCTGGTCTATATGAACACAAACAAACCATCAATGACTGGATAGATATTTCCTTTGTTTGCTCCCATGTCCCCTGTTCTGGATATGATCATTGTCATCATTTCACTACATAAACAAGAACACAGTGAAGTGCCAGAGTTTTAACTGTGGAATAATGGAATCTTTCAGGGGATAAAAACTCTTACAAGAAGTAATGCAGCCTCTCAATGGAAATCCAGGAACTCAGTTCATGATTTTCCCATTTTAACATTGGTCATAGTCACTATAGCTTGCAAGATGTTAAAGAAGGCTTCAGTCAGAGTTAACCATGGCCGTTTCCGCACGGCCCATTTATGACGGCCTGGGGGCGCCAAAAAAGGCACCCCCAGGCCGCCGGTTCAAGCATCTGGTGCCGCTTCTGCAAGCGCAGCGAAAGCGGCGACCTGACTCTTTCTCTTCCCTCCCCAGGGTGGTGGCTGTCAAGCTGCGCCCTAAACAACAACCCCAGCTTTAAAGGAGGTTTGTTGTTTGGGGAAAGGGAGCTGTCTTCCCTGCTTGGCGCTTGAGTGCGTAACAGCTGCCACTGGGAAGAACGGCTGTCTTCATCTCCGCCCTACTCATGGTGTCCTCCTGGAAGTAGCCATGCGGGCGTCACAGCCCCCCCGCCCACACTCGTCCCTCCGACCTCCAGGGGGTTGGGAGGGCAGCTTGGAGCGAAGGAACTGCGGCGCCCGCGCAGGCGAATGCGAGGAGGGACACCGTGAGTGGGGCGGGGAGGGCGCAGAGGTGGCTCCGTGCGGAGCCGCCTGCCGCCTGCCAGCCTCCGCTTCTCCCGTTCGCATGCTTGCATGCGAACGGGCTTGCGCCCCCACGCCGCCCGCACTCTTGGCGGCGTGGGGGCGCAAGGAGGCCGTGCGGAAACGGCCCATGTTTTTATTATTCATCTCAACTCTATCTGAAACAGTTCCAAGAATTTGATAAGACACCATTACCTCATTTTTCTTCTGCTAAATTCTTGGAATGTGCTGGTGTTGAGTTTATGAAATATCAGTGTCTTTCATTTTTGTTTTGCTTTCATGCTTACTGCACCATTTATTTCATCGTGAACCACAGTTCATTAGACTCAGATCAGTTTATTACTCAGTCATATACTCCTGTGGTTAAATTTTTTAAAAATCACTGACATTTCCACTGGTCTTTAAGTCCTTTATTTATAAATCGTGTTTATACACTTTTAAAAGAACCAATACCGAATTCTTACAACTCAACTCTGAAGTGATGCAGAAAATACACGCATACTTTAGTGTCAGTAGAGTTCATGTATACTTAGCTGGATGGCACCTATGATAAGAAACCTGTAAAACTACTGTTGTCAAAAATACACTCTACGAACACCCCCTGAAGGTGTGAATGTGTGTGTTACAGTAAAATTAGCAGCTTCAGTGTTTATCACTGCCATTGGTGAACTATCAATAACCTAAAGAGACCAAAAGTGGCAGGGGTGCGGGGAGAATCCTTAGGCAGGCAGCCTCACAAAATGGAGATTGCCTGACAATCAAGCGGGGCGGGGCTGGGCTGGGGGGAATGCCAGCCAGCAAAGCAACTGGGCCACTTCTCTCCAGTGCTGGCAATGTGCATGTGTGTGCCTATTGATATTGCCTCCCAAATATTGGTCTTGGGAAAGCACATTTTAGATTGGTCAGTGTCTGAAAGGGAAGTGCCATCATGCACGCGTTTACAGTGAGCCACAAATATTCAAATTCCCCATTACTGCATGGCTACAATAGAAATGAACTTTCTTTTTTACCATGTCACAAGTGACAACCCACACCCAGGCTAGCAAAAGCTGATTTTTGCAGATATGCAGATATGCAAAATAAAAACCCTGTAGTACATTAAAGAAAAATTGTGGGAACAGGGGAGGTCCACAAAGCAAAACCACACTGTGAAGCAAGATTGCAAATCGACTGCTTCTCAATTGTATGGTAAGTAGTACATGCATAAAAGGCCTTAGTCAAGATGGAGTCAGAACAGACAGCACACATCGGGGAAGGCGGCCCCTGATAACAATACAGAATGTAATTGAGTTTATAATAACAACTTCTTCACCAATTTTTAGTCTTCAAGTTCTGAGGCATCCTCAAAACAGTTTCCCCATTTTCATTAACCCTGGTCATATCTTGTATTCTAAACTAGAGTATAAGGTAATTATTTGCATGATCAATGCACACTATATATATGCACCAATGAGATTTAATCTATTGTTCAGTCATGAAAGTCTGATAGTTGCAAGTCAACCCCAATTCTTCAAGTTACAGCAAAAGCATCAACATAATAGACCAATTTGAGTATAGTCAGTATCTTTACACACTCAGAATTCCTGGTGACATATGCATTAGCAAATAAATTGTATACATTTTGAGCATTAGCTGTTATTTTAAAGCTTAATGGCTCAGGAATGGCTACTCTGTTGTAATGACACCTTTGCCAGTCTTCAGATTTAATAGCTGTGAAGTCAGGCATCATTCTTGTACTATGTGTTGTTGTCTAGTCATTGGCTCCACAGTTAATAGTACTTTGTATAACTTCCATTACTAAATTCTTTCCATATGGTTTGCATCACTTTGTTCTCTGAAAAGATTGGACTCTAATGCTCCAATACGACATATATTCTGAAACTTTAAATGTCCTGTGATACACTGCTGCTGGCTAGTATCCATTACCTAATATCTATCAACAATACTGCAAAGAAACCTACATTTGTAAGTGTAGCAAACAGTTGTCTGTGAAATTTAACATCATCCTGTGTTACTTTTGAATTCAATTGTATGTGAATGTAAAAAGATGTGAATAGCCATTTTAGATGGGCATACCCAGTGGTGGGATTCAAATAATTTAACTGGTTCCAGTGGTGGGATTCAACTAATTTAACAGCTGGTTGTTTACAAGCACCCAACCGGTTCTGCCGAAGTGGTGCGAACCTGCTGAATCCCACCACTGAGCATACCCCTCCCCAAATGTAATTTGTACATATTTTCCCATACTGCAATCCCAAAGCACCCTGACCTGGATGGCCCAGGCTAGCCTGAACTTGTCAGATTTTAGAAGCTATGCAGGATCAGCCCTGGTTAATACTTGAAAGAGAGGCAATCAATGGCAAACCACCTGTGCTCATCTGTTGCCTTGAAAACCTTACTGGGTTGTCATAAGTGGGCTATACCTTGATGGCACTTTATACACATAGTCCCAAATGGTCTTATTAAATTCACTGCTATGCAGTAAAAATAGTGATAAAAAGATAAGCTATGGGATATTACTTTCTAGAAGTACTCCATGCCATCTCCATTTTGTTCATAAATTTAGAAATTTGATTTGAAGTTGTATCTACAATCTGGGGATTTTTTCAGCTTGAACCCCATTTTCACCAAACTAACACCCATGGAAAAGTTTAGCGTATTGGTTTAGCAGCAGAAAGTTGTAGCCACTGAAGTAAAAAAAATGGGGGTTTTCAATTTGCATCCACAACCATTCATAGGAAATATTCATAGTTATTGACTATAGGAGCTTCAGTATACTGCTTTGAGAATTTCTTAGCCAGTGGTTCCAGTATGGAGGCGTTATTGAATATGTATAAATATTGCAACTGCTCAGATATTTTTTTTTAAAAAAAAGCTTTCTAAAAGGCAAAACTTCAGGGTGTGATCAAGATGTTTATGAGAAGGAAACAACATATTACAATGGTAGTAAACTGTTAGTTTCTCTGTATGCGGTATATAAATGAGAGTGTGGGTGGACAGGGTTTCGTGAGAGTGTATGGATTTGGAAAGGTCACAGAGTATAATACAAACAAAATGCATCTGATTTCTGCTGGTATCCACTGACATGAATGCTATGTCCCTACACTTGATCCTTTCAAAAACCACACATTATTTTTAATTCATCCCTGTACTTGTACATAATCATACAGACTGCAATGGCAGCAGACCACCCACAGCAGACAATGAAATATTTTGTTCTTGGAGAGCTTTTAGCCTGATGTCACTTGACTATAATGTGATCTTGACATCAGGGATGAATTGGCCATCTGAGTCACCTTTCCTTGGCCATCTTCTCCATCTTCTGTTTTCTAAACAAAATGATTTATATGCAAGAGAACCAGTTCTCCATAAATGTGGCTCAAATGTATAAATGTTTCCACCAGCTTACACAAATTCCCATGTTCACAACAGACCTAGACATACCTGCCTTCCCTGGGGCACATCATATATTTCCAGTATTATACCATGGTATGAACAAGGAGCCATGAAACTACTGTGCAAAGGATAGGAGAAGATGAACTAAAGACTACAGGGCAACCTAAATCCAATACTTGAAGTGTCTGTCTGTGAAATACTAACTAGGTATAGAAAATTAGTTGTCATGACAAGTTCATTTATATCTTTTACCTCCAGAATGCAAATCATCATTAGATGCTGCTGATCAAAATAAACTGGTCATAAATCACAAATCCACTGGTCAACATTAACATGTGAACTCACTAACCCAATAGTGTACAAAGTGTAGTTACATTTAGTAGTATTCCATTGATTGCATGTGCTTGGGTCTGTTCGTTCTGTCCTATGTTGTTGAAAAGAGAATAAGGATGGGAGGAAATCAGTCATTAATGCATGTGCAGATTATTAAGCAAGTAAAAGACTGGGAGGGATGCTGGCTGCACAACTCCAGGCTGTGAAAGAAGGGCGCATTTTTTAATATTCCCCTATGTTAAAAATTCCCTGCAAATAGAAAACCAGCACTGTAAGTGAAGGTGAGCTGGGAGCTTTCTGTCTCCTGTGTTGGTTATCTGGCTGCATGAACATTTGTTTCATGTGAAGAAGCATTCACTCCATTCTAACACCTCAGCATTCTGTCACATCATTTGCACTTTATTCTTCCACAGGAATGATCCAGGTCTTCGTTCTTTCACTGGATCAAAAACTGCTTGCTAACACACAGCTTGGTTGCTCTCCCCTTGAAAGTAGAGAATTTTAGCTCTGGAGACAGTATGGGTTTCTAAGTATATACCTACAGCTCATTCCACACATGCAAAATAATGCACTTTCAAACTGCTTTCAGTACTCTTTGAAGCTGTGCGGAACAGCAAAATCCACTTGCAAACAGTTGTGAAAGTGGTTTGAAAACGCATTATTTTGCGTGTGCGGAAGGGGCCAAAGGTTTCTAGATGTATGCAAAATATTGTTTTGTATCTTAAAATGCAAAGTATATATGTGACACATCTATCAAAACATGAAGGTCATACAGCTATGCTCACTACAGGACTGGCAGTCAGCAATAGTTCTCCATAGAAAATGCACTTGATAGCAAATCTGGATTTCATGTGTTGGAACATGTGCAACAAAGACAGGCAACACCGTCCATATACTCATCCCATCCCCATTTGAGTTTCAGCAACAGTGGAAAAGTGATGTGTGTGCCCAAGGGAAAAGAGGCCCTGCTACTTTCAATTCTTCCAAGTTGCCTTCTAAACTGTGATCAAGAGTGTATTCCATTTCCTTTTTAACCTTAGGCACTCCATGTTTGAGACCACTTGATTTTTGCAATATCATTGCATTTTTCCCACCCTAATGTTCTCTGTGATGTAGAGGTGTATCTAGGGTGGGGCAGTTAGGGCACATGCTTGAAGGGTGCACCCTCGGTCCCCAGCCCACTTCCCACCAAGAATGCCACTCCAGTTTTCAACTGTGTCCAGTTTTGAATTGTGGACTCTGTTTCTGAAGTCCATGTGGGCTTCAACTGCAGGCTCAGCTTGACCAGGATGGGTCCAGCATTATACAAAGGCTCCAACCCAAAGGTCTGCCTCCAAAATCACTTGGACCCAGCCAGGCTGGATTCAAAGTAAAATGCTGTGCTTGGCCTGGCCAGGTCCAGCATTTAACTGTAGGGTCTGCATCTGAATGTGGGGGGAGGGGAGAGGGATCTTCAGTGTTTGATGAGGGGCTGTTTTCCATTGATATGCCCTTGCCATGATGTTGCAAAAAGAATAACCATTCCAGTACATTATACAGATCTGAGCAGTGAGGACTTGTGTGTAAGTAAAGATTTGGGCCAACATCCAGCTGGGCAGTAGATAATCTGAGCTGGAGGAGGCATGTAAAAATCTTCCTAGCAGTGCAAAAATTCACTGCTGAGAACAAAATCCAAATTAGAAACATATGTCTTTCAAAAATAATCCAACAGTAACAATAAACACTAGATACACATTACAAATATTCCTACTGCCAAAAGGTGGGGGAAGAAGAATCAAAGAAAGATGAGATTTTTAAAAAGAAGACATCAAGAAAAGAACAAATGTATTCAATCCTTGTCAGGTCTGAGATGTTCTATCTCTTTTGCCAGATTTATTCTGCAATCGGCAGTGCAATTCTTGTGCTGGTCAGTCCAATGTAATAATAGGTTCATTTGATGTGATCCTGAATAAATCAGATCAGAAGAAAGTCCCTCAGAAATCATGAAGTTGTGCACATTTAATTGGGAGATTGCTTCTGAGTAGATATCCATACAAATGAACTTTCTATATGCTTAGGAGTACCATGTTGATAATGATAACCATCTTCAGACACAGTCAGAGAAGCACCTAAACATCCTTCTGAATTGGGAGTAGCTGCTATGAGGGTTACAGGCATGGTGGAGCAACCAGAAGGCTTTTTATTTTCATTTCTGAAGTTCTCTCGCTTTCTTATTTAAAATGGAAGGCAGACAGGAAAATGAAACGCAAATTAAATATAATGTCATTGTATAGCAGCATTCATTACCTAGCCCAACCTTCCCCCCTTGAGAACCTTGTTTTCATCTAAAACAGGATGACAAATGGTACAATATGAGAATAATATTTTTAGATTTCATTAGCATTATTTTAACATTAATACATGTACATATTTGTTCTATTCTTGAAGGACTGCATACTCCTATATGAATCTGCTACCCACTCCTGCTTTGGATGCCCCTACCAGATGGAGCTGAGTGGGTGGTGACCCAGGAAAGGGCCTCTTCATCATGATGCCAACACTTCAGAACTGCCTCCCCAGGGAGATCCACTGTCTGTCCGTTTGTCTCTGTCATCATCTCCTGCCAGCTCGTGAAGACTTTTTGATTTTTTTTGGCATTTCCTCCCTAACTTTTATTATCACTCTCCCTCTTCATGTGTTTTTGTGTGTCCATATACTTTATTTGTTTCAAATACATACACACACGTGTGCATGTGATTTGTATTTTAAATGTTTTTAAATATTTTAATATTTGCCACTTTGACATACAAATGTTTTAAATACATTTTAAAAATTGATCCAGTAACAATGACTCTCTGCTAAAGAAGTTGTCACTGCAGGTCATACTAGGATTCACAATTACATTATGCAATCCTTTCTTGTTAAGGAATCTCAAAAAAATACAACATAAGCAATGTTTTCAGTGGGCTTAGATTAGGCAGTTGTGCATCTTGAAGGAGGTGGAGTTCACAGATTCTGTTTGTGCGATCTACCAAAGTTTTTATGGTGCTCCTTTTTTGTCCTGGATGATGATTGGAGTTTTTGTGTAGATATCTATCAGTGTGCGTAGGTTTTCTGTATACTGTGTGGCCCAATTGTTGGTTTGACTCATTTGGTGATTGGTTGTTTATTTGAATTATCTATTGAACTAGAAATCTGTGGTCAGCATTTTGGTAGTGAAGATTTCTATCTTCTTTTGTCCAAGATTTATGTACATGACAGGCAGAAAATCTCATAGATGCAGCTTTCTTAGAACAAATTCATAGAGATCCCATCAGCTGGAGAGAGAAAAAGACCTATGTAGTAACTTCATGGTGGAGAGAGATAGGCCCATTATGAATAAACACTTACTTGGGGACTCTCCTCTGCACAGTGGCCTTGCAGTGGGCTCTCCTTGCATTTCTCTGTTTACACACAAGAAGACACTCCCTCCTGGCAGCAAAGCAAAATTAAAATCTGTGCTACAAGTGGTTTTGCTTGCCACAGAATAAAAAGTGAAAGTGGGGCTTGAAGAAATATGCATATCCATACAAGAAATCTGACTATGATGGACATTCACCCCCACCACACAGCAAACACATTGTGCATAATCAGCCATAGACTTTAATAGGACATCAACCCAACCAAAATCAAATGAGCTTGAGTTCAATTGAATGTATTTAGGATTATGTCATTGATGTTTCTTTTTAGGAAAATAGTTTCTTTTTAGGAAAGATTGTACAATGGAGCTTATCACCCACCCCAGCAGGGTCCAGTTGTTTGCAGGGGGGCGGGCACATTCATATGCAATAGTCTTTTAGTGTAACTTGGGAAAGTACTTATTTTTCTTTTCTGATGCATGATATATAATATAATTGGGGGGGGGGGCAGAGAGAACAGGGATTTACTGCTGGTTACCAGTCTGGACACAGAGATACAAGTCTTGGGCCCTTACCTTTATAATTCCTTTTCTCTGCCTGCTATATTATTGTTAGGGGTTTTTTCCCTGGTGCTGTCTCATGAGGTGCCAAAAAGAAAAGTGTTTAGTTTTCACCATGCAAAATAAACATGAACAAACCAGTTATTTCTTCATTGCACTTAGTGCTGTTGATCTTTTATGGGCATAATGAAAATTGTCATCAGAAGTGAAGTAAGTGTATACATACAAAACAGGCCCTCTATTGAAAAAAAGATGCCTGGGTCTCCACATCCCTTTTCTGTGTGGCATTGCAAATAATTTCCTCATCTGTTCTCCAAACTCCTGCTGCTTCTTGGAGTTATTAAGAAATGGATAGCAGGCACTACCTGGAAAGGTATGCAATTATGCAATTGAAGATGAAGTGTGTGTGCCTGTGTATATATGTATCAAGAATGGGAGGGTTTTTTTTCTGCAGGGGCTTGAGCAGTAGAGATAAATAGCCCACCCATCTTGGGTGGTGGTATTTGAACAACTAAAAATCATTCTATTAAATTCCGTACCCAACGACTCCAGGGAAAATTGTAGGGCTGATTTAACCACAAAACTATCCCACCAATGGGAAAAAATGCAATTCCTTTCAATCAAAGGTATTTTCCCTTCCATGCAGCCAGCTGAATGAAAACCTGAAATTACAATCACTATTGTTTGTGTTGGGGAAAAAACTTGGAAGAAATCAAGCTTCATTTCTAGCAGAGGTTGCAAGCACACAGCATATATTTATTTATTTATGTTTATTTACAAACTACTGAACAGAAGAGGGTGGGGCTCAAAAACTTTACACCCAAAGAAGTTGAGCCAAAGCAAGTGGGATCATAGTTCGTGCGTGTAGGTGTGAACATCAATTTCATTTTTATACACGTATTTCTACTGTACTACACTAGACTATATATAAGTTCCAGGGGAAACTTTGCAAGGACGCTGAGAAGTTCGAACACTATCTTTTCATTCTGAGCCGGAGGGAGGGGTAACGCACCCCCACAACCCCAGCTCTTCTTCCCTCCGCGCAGTCTTGCAGAGAAACGCAATGGTTGGATTTCCCCCAAGAATTAGGAGGCGCTCTCAGGATACTGACGGAGAGGGAACTTGCGCAGCTCCATACAGCTGTTAAAGCTCATCAGGGACCGCAGCGGAATCACGCAACTCCCTTCGGCTTCCACGGTTGTTATTTGGCCCCAGCTTCAGCAAGAGCCCTACGGGGACGGGGGCGGGGGCGGGGGCGGGGGCGGGGGGGTGTATTTGACCGCTTTCCTCCTTGTTTGTATTCCCCCACACCGTTTTGTTTAGCAGAATCTTATTTCAACCAGCGCGGGACCCTACGAGATCAGGATCTGATCTTTCTCCTTCTGTTCAAGCAGGTAGACGCTTTCCCAAGTGGCAACGCAGCTGTTTCCTTGGCTAACTGGTGCCTTCCTGAAAGCACGGCAGGTAGTACCGGTACTTTACACAGAGTGCCCAGAAGCAAACAGACAGAACCCTGCCCCAAGGAGTGTTACATTTAGACAGTGCTAGAGGCACATTCTGTGCAGAGTTACACCAGTCCAAGTGCACTGAAAACAATGCATTTAAGTTGGAGTAATTGTTTAAGATTATACTGTGAGTGTGAAGGACTCGGAAATTCAGCTGATCTTCATCTGGCCAATGAAGACTTGGTTGAGGTTCTGTCACTGAACAATCAGACTGCATTAAACCATCTGATCAAAGGAAATTTACAGAAGATTCACACTCCTTAAAGTACTGTTGCAAATAATCGTATTTTTAAAAGTGTTTCCCACTAGGCATCTAAGGCTGCAGTCCTCACAATTAGGAGTAAACCCCACTAAGAGAGCTAGCATGGGGCAGTGGTGAAGTTGTTGGTTAACTAAAGCAGGGAAAACCCACATTCAGATCCCCTCTTGAGCCATGGAAATTTGCTGGCTGACCTTGGGCCAGTCGCACATTCTCAGCCTTGACCTTGGGCTAGTCTTTGCATGGAAACCTTTAAGGAACACCAGGTCCTGACAGTGAGACAGGCAATGGCAAATCACCTCCCGATGGCAAATCACCTCCTTGAAAATGCTATGGGGTTGCTGTTAGACAGCTATGACTTGATGGCAAAAAAAGGCCTTGTGCAAAAGTACCTAAGACTGCACTGTGTATCTTAGTGAACTCCATGGTATTCAATTCTGAATCAATAGGATTCCAGTCCAAATTCATGAATAAGTCCCACAGAATTTAGTGGAAATTATTTTTAAGGTAACTTCATCAGACTATCTATTTATTTATTGTATTTATACCCTGTCCTTTTCTGTCTAAAGACGGGCTCAGGCTCAATGGGGAAGCTTTTCCTAGAGGTGAAATCCCAGATAGAGGGTTCCTCTGATTTAAAAAAATCTGCCTATTCTGTAACAGTGAAAACTCCAGGTATCGCGAAAGCATTTGAGCTTTTTCTTTGCTAGAAAGGAATGACTCCAGCAGGATCCAGTTAGCTTTAAATACTGCCTCACCAAGTACTCCCACAAAAAAGGCTGGAAGGTAGACTGATGACCAAGCAAAGAAAGAATTACTATTTTTTCCATCACAAAAAAGGACCAGTGAGAGGGCAGAATGTCACAATAGGATCTGGGGAAGCACACTTTCAAACCCCCACCCAGCCATTGAATCTTGCTGGGTGACCCTGGGCCAGTTACTCTCTCAGTCTAAATCTAACCTCATAGGGCTGTTGAGGAGATAAAATGGAGAGGGGGAAAGAGTGCCATATGCTGTCTTGGAGCCGCAAAGGGTGAAAAGTGGGTTTTATGTGTATCCAGAAAGTAAATAAGAGAAAAGACGGATACTTCAGCATTATACTCGCATTCATTTGTTTTGAACCTTTAACTGGACTTTCATCCTAGGCACACTTATTGGAGACTCTGTCACATTGTCACAGTGACTTCAGAATAAACAAGCCTCAGATCATGCTCAATGTCCTATTGCCACTGGGTGGTACCACCCATGTGGGCAATCCTCAAAGTAGTGAGAGGAGAGCCAGCATAAACTCAGCTCTGCAGATTGACTCCTATCAGAAGCAAGGCCAGATCTACACTTTTTTTTTGAAAAGCCAGAAGTACAATATGATGCCCCGCCATATATTATGTGTATGAATACATACATATAGACATGTGTATGTGTGTGTAATCAATGTATATCATAAATACTGAATAAATAGATAAAATGTTGTTAAAAATAATAATTCATTAACAGGTCATAGAGATCAACATAGTTTATTCTGCCTGTAATGTCTCAATCTTCCCTCAACCTCTTTGCACACATAAAAACCCAACCCAAGGAGAACGATTTTTCCAGCCTAGCCTTTTCCTGGACATTTTTTTAAATACAGCACACCTAATTTTGACATGGAAACACCAAACTCACTTCATGCTCCTTCTGAGCCTTCTCAATTACAGCCCAAGAAAAGCTTTTCCTGGAAATTATGTTGATAGAAACTAAAATGACTACGCTACTGTACTTTAGTCATTCTCACTGGAAAACACAATAATGCTAGGAAATGTTGAAGACATTAGGAAACAAAGACCCACCATGGAATGGCTTGACTCAATAAAGGGATCCACATCCCTCAGTTTGCAAGACATAAGCAAGGCTGTTAGAAAGGATGTTTTGGAGGTCATTGGTTAACATTGGAAGTGACTTCACGGTATATAATGCACATGAACAGACCCTCCATTCTTGTCCCCTGCCTCTTTCTCAAGGCGTAAAATCAGGCTTGGCCAAAGCCAAGCCATAAGGGGAGCAAGAAAAGACCCCATACTTTTCCCCTCCAGCCCATTCAAGGCTGTTTCAAGGCCTGCAATACTTGGCAGAGCAGAAGGCGGGGGAGCAAGAAAGAGGGGCACATCAGACATTCTAAACTATTAATGGTTACCAGCCCCCAAACTCTTCTCCCCCTGTGAGTATATGCCCTAAGCCCCCAACCCAACCCACCCTGCAGAAGTCTCAAATGCTGAAGTCTACCATGGCCATTGTCAATACACAGTCCTTGAAAGGGGGGCAGGAAAACAAGGAATTGGAAGGTCCTGAAGGTGAGAGAGCGGAGAGTGCCTGGGGCAGAGGAAGGAAGGTGATAGTGAGGCCAGGTAAAGTTACCTGGGGAGCTGTCTCCCACTGCATAGAACTTGACATTTTTGAACATCTCCACAGGAACCTTCAGCTCCCTCCTCTTTGCTCACGATTGTCTCGCCTGACTAATAGCTTCAGCTTCTGTCTTGCCAAGTACTGTGACTCCCCTCTGAGGCCTGGGGTCTCCCTCCCTTTCCCCACTACTAGCAGCAACCTAATAAGAAGAAATGGGGGAAAACAGGATGTAGAATGAACCATCTCTGCTAGGCAATTCAACCTTCCCATACCTCCTAACAGCAATCTAATAAGGAGAAATGGGGTTGCCATCTCTGCTGGGCAATTTAGTCTCCCCAGCCTCATACCAGTAGCCTAACTGGAGGAACAGACAAGCATACTGCAGAGCAAGGCATCTCTTCCAGGCAATTGAGCCTCCCCCACCTCCTGCCACTGACTGCCCCCTCTCTGCCCACTGTTCAGGGCACCTAGTCCAGCCCTCCTCAGAAAAGGCCAATGCATTGCTTGCATTCACCAGCTCCACATACTTTTCTCCAAGGGACTGCTTTTCCCTCTGCCAGGCCAACAAAAATTCGTTGTTTATTTATCTCATAAACAGCAGTGAATCGAATTAAGGCCACAGACAAAAAGCACCCACACAGTTTATCCATCCTCCTTTCCTCCCTCAGACTAGGCTAGTGCTCCAGCTTCACAGCCACATGATCCTCACTTCCTTCTAGCTGCTTTTTTTTTTGCAGTGAGAATTTCATGCCAGGATTAAAACACCTTTGTTCCTCTTCCTTGAAATATCTTTCGAATGAATAAAAGACTGCAAGCTGAAGAAGAGCTGATTTTAACACAGCAATGTCAAATCCCTTGCTTTAAAAAAGAAAGCCCCTGAAATGAACTAGGAAGTGGTGTATGCTTCTGTTTATATCTGTAGACAGCCCTCCCCTGGAGAGTCCAGACTAGCCCAGTCCCATCAGATCTCAAAAGCTAAGTAGGGTTCTCTCTGGCTAGTATTTGGATGGGAGACCTCCAGGGGCATGATTCAGAGGCAGGCAATGTCAAGCCACCTCTGGACTTCTCTTGCCTTGAAAACCCCACCAGGGGTCAAATAAGTCAAATGTGGCTAGATGGTACTTTCCACCACCATTTGCAGATGTATTCTGGTGAAGATTTTGCTCTAAGTAGGCTGTGGTCTTCTCCCTATTGATTACATTTTTATCTAGGTCTTCCTTTAAGGTGTCCAGGGCCTCCCAACAGTGACATAAGTATTGATTTTTATGGGGTGGGTTTGCCTGGGGGCATGGCCACACCTCCCCAAGCTCCGCCCCAGCCTCAGTGCTTATAAAATCAGTCCTCCGAGGCCAGGGATGACAGACTCCCTTGCCCCACCTGCCCCCCACCTGCTGGGCTCCCAGCCGGCAGCCAGCAGTCCTTTCTGCCCTCTCCTCTGGGCAGAGGTGTAGATAGGAAAAATGGAGCCCGGTGCAAAATCTGAGTTTTGAGGGGGGGGCCATGGGTGGCCACTGTGATGCTGGAATCCACCCCCAAACAGCATCACTTTCAATGGTGTTTAAACTAGAGAGCCCAGATTCTCCTTTTAAATCCACCTTAAAGGGAGAATCTGGATTCCCCAGTTAAAACTACATTGAAAATGATGCTGTTTGGGGTGGATTGTCCCCCACCCTGAAACAGCATCACTTTCAATGTTTAAACTGGGGAGCTCAGATTCTCCTTTTAAATCCTTGCTGAAGGGGGTGGATTTAAAAGGAGAATCTGGGGAAATGGGGGGGGGGTGCCTGCTGTCAGCACCAAACTTTCAGTTTATCTTTAGGAGACTCTCCTGATGATACCACCCTGGTTTGATGAGGTTTGGTTCAGGGGGTCCAAAGTTATGGACCTTCAAAGGTGTAGCTCCCATCTTCTATTAGCTCCCATTGGAAACAATGGGGGTTGGGGCACCCCCTTTGGGAGTCCATAACTTTGGACCCCCTGAGCCAAACCTCACCAAACCTGGGTTGTATCATCAAGAGAGTCCTCCAACAAATCCCTGAAATTTTGGTGCTGCTAGCCTAAAACTGAAAAAACACTTAAAAATTACAAAAAACACAAACAGGGGGCAGAACTTCAGACATGTAATGGGGGGTTGAACCCGGGAAAACCCCCCCCCCTTACCTATGTCCTTGCCTCCCAGCATGGTTTTTAAAAATCCTTACAACAGTCCTGTTGGGTTGTGATTTGATGATATCACCTAGTGAATTTCATTGGGTGGGGCACTGAACCACTATCTCACATTAGGTCTTCCAAGTTTCAGCCTGCCAGATTGTCACATCTTCAGCATGAAATCTCCAAATCTGAGAAACAGCCATTGTTAGGGCTAATTCCTGAATAAGGCAAGAAGAGGATGAGGCATAGTTATGACCTTACCAAAGTCAAGATCAGGACTATGGGCAAAGTGAGGAAACATTAGCTGAGTATAGGATGGCCCACCAAAGTGAGGAATAAGCCAGGGATCGAAGTCATAGTGGAATCCTATCCTGGCCTGATCATAAGTGTCCATATTTAACAGATCAGCAAATATATACAGTCAAACCAATAGTAGAAATTCTGAGGCTAGCCAAGCCTAAGAAGAATGGACTGTATATCACAATGGCCCCTTCCGCACACGCAAAATAATGCGTTTTCAAACCACTTTCACAACTGTTTGCAAGTGGATTTTGCTATTCCGCACAGCTTCAAAGAGCCCTGAAAGCAGTTTGAAAGTGCATTATTCTGCATGTGCGGAATGAGCCAATCTTTATGAATGGTGTATGACTTATCTATTGACTTTATACTCGAAGTATTTGCATATACCAGTTAGTTCGTTGCCTTGTGTCTCTATATATACAGTCCATGCTTCTTAGGCTTGGCTGGCCTCAGAATTTCTACTACTGATCATAAGTGTGCCAGCAAAGAGAGCCAGGAGGCACATCTTGTTCTTTATGCATGCACACAGTGGTGGGATTCAAATAATTTAACAACTGGTTGTTTACAAGCACCATTTTAACAACTGGTTCTGCCAAAGTGGTGCGAACCTGCTGAATCCCACCACTGCATGTTCAGTAGCAGCAGGTCCTTCACTGAAAATGTGCATTGTGAAACTTTGCAAGCTACAGAACTCACTCCAAGAAGCTCATATTTTAAATGAGATGAAAATTTACCCCAACCTCTGAAAGACCAATCACATTCTCACACATAGAAATCCTATTGATTTCAATACCATTTTTTTCAGATCAGTTCAAGTAGGGTGATATTTTTAGTGGAATAAGGAGCATTCTGGTGAAGGGGACAAGCTCCCAGGTTATGTAACATTCTTCTTGTGACATAAACAGTGAAAGCATTGCTTCATATATTTGTTGATAGTCATCCACTGTTGAGACATATTCACCAGGCAATCCACTGAACCTCAACAATAAATAAACATATATACACACATTTTGTTAACAAGTTCAGCATATACCCTGGAAGAAGATAATGAAGATTTGTAAAGTAAAACAGGAAGCTCATAGCAAAAAAATAAACAGATGGAAATAGATAATGCTAATTCTGTGGGTGGAACTAGATTAATGCATCCCAGTGGTTTCTTGAGGGGGAACCCATTCCAGGTTGCAACATCATCACCCACATATACATGCAGTGAAGAGCCACAAGAGGCATCTTCAATTCAATGTTGCTATGCTTGGAAAGTGCAACCCAGCAAATGTGTGCCATGCAGCAAATCCTATTTTCTGTGGGGCAGCTGGTGCATTGCACACACTGTAGGTAAGAGTGAATGGTTTACCTCTTCCTCTTACCTGGGGTATTGTGGATTCAGTCAGAAGAAGAGGAGAAAGAGGAAGAGAAAGAGTTGGTTTTTACATCCAACTTTTCTCTGTCTTAAGGACTCTCAAAGCAGCTTACAATTGCCTTCCATTCTCTTCCCCATAACTGACACCTCGTAGAGTAGATGGGGCTGAGAATTCAGAGAAAACTGTGACTAGCCCAAGGTCAGCCAGTAGACTTCATAGGAATGGGGAATCAAAGCCAATTCTCCAAATTAGAGTCTGTCGTACTTTACCACTAAACCAAACTGTAACCCTGTACATAAAGCCAAATACCTGGCTGACCATGTTTCTCTTCTGAGAAGTGGTATAATGAAGACATCAGGGTGAGTTCCTGAGGAGGTTTCAAAGATAACTGGAAGGATAAACTCAACGTTCTATTTTTTTTTCATGATAAATAACCTTTATTTTTTTTTCTCATGGTTATGGAATGCCTGGACAAGAGTACTTCCTTGCTCCTTCCAATAACAAGAGAGAATTTCCAGCTGACAGCTGGTCCAACAGTTCTCCATGAGTCTGACTTTAACACTGAGGAGAACCACAAAAATATCTGCCTGCTTTAAACCAGAAGTGCCTGGGAATACTTGATAAGAATTAGAATAGGCACCTCACCTCTGCAGAGTGTGGGTCTTCCAAAGGTCAATTAGTCAACTACACTAAACTTCTAGCCAACTTATAATGAATCATAGTTAGTTGACTCAGATGGAAAGAGCAGGTAAACAAAATTACCGACATCAACATCAAATCAGGAAGTGTCAAATATCTTCTTAATGAACTAATAAGAGAATAGTGAATTTGGGTGTTGTGGGTCTTCCAAGCTGTGTGGCTGTGGTCTGGCAGTTTTTGCTCCTAACATTTTGCCCACATCTACAGCTGACATCTTCAGAGGCATTTCATGGTAAGATGTACTCCTCTGTGCCATGGAGATAAGCACATCTTACCATGACATGCCTCTGAAGATGCCAGCCATAAAGGCAGGTGAAACATTAGGAGCAAAACCCACCAGACCACAGTCACATAGCCCAGAAAACGGGCAGTTGAGAGCCTTAGAAATATGGTAGTGAAGTTCTTCGTCAATTCCAGTTCCTGGTAGAATTGTACCTGTGAGATCAATGACAAAAGGTATAAGGGCCACATTATCAGTTTTTTCAAGCTCCAGCTTCACATCTGTGCCCTTGAGGAATATCTTCTCAGAAGTTTTTCTTTGTCCCGCCCTCCTCCTCCAGCAATCTTCATTCAATCATTTCAGACTATAGTCTCATACCTTTGCCAGGAAGAGTTGTCATTTAGGTCTGCCCATCAGCTACTATTTAACTTGCACAATGGCTGCTTTCCTGTGATGTCATGAACTAACTTGTGCAATTTGGTTGACTGAAGGCATATTGCTGGCATAGAGGAGAGAATTTCAATCTATTCTCCCTGGCATATTGATGGGGGCGGGGTGGTGGTGGTGGTGGTGATGAGGAGCCCTACTGTCCATGCAGAGTGCTGTGGGAGGAGTCAAAAGATGCCAGCCTCCCTCCCTTTCAAGGTATTATGGAATTAAGAGAAGGTACAAAGAGCCTTCAGCAGCCTGGGTGACTCAAATTCAGAGAAAGGAGAACTTGGCATTATACAAGTCTGTAGGGCAAAAGAAGCTTCTTTATGCTCTAACCTGAAAAATCTAACTCCTTGGAAGTGGTTTGTAGTTCCACAGTGATGAGGAAAAACAACCTCTGGATGCTCAAGGCACCCTAAAATTACTCACATATTCCAGGGCGGATCCTTGGCATTGCAACCCAGTCGCAAAATCGAGTGCTATTCCAGACCTTTCTTCCAATAATAGCTGGCTTTGATTATCCCCTTGGTTTGCAGCAAACTCAGGCAAGTGACAGACAAACCATTTGTCCCTCCCTAAATCTGGGGCCCGATTTTGCAGCAGAACCGTACTGCTCATAAGACTTTTATGCATGTTCCACCTACATCACAACAGCAGGATTTACAGACATGATTTGTTTCCAAGGTAAGAGATAAAAGCTGGAACCAGATGTTGGTGGCCATCTCTTCTCACCAATGGTGTTTACAGCAGGACAGGGCAGGACAGTTCAGTTTAAACAAAGGAATTAAAATTGCTGCTCCAGTATTTATGTTATTTTTATTGTTTTATATCACGGTCCCCCCCCCCTCCAGTCCAATATTGCTCCTGCTTAAAGCGCATTCTCACACTCCTGCGCCATATTTGACATTTTCTTCCTCGATTTTATTCCGTGTATGTTTTGTAGGGCTTTACTTTGCCTACAACCCGCTCTTCAGCCACTCAATTGTAAACCTATTGACATGGGACAGGGCTGAAGTACTCCACCGGACTCCCTGCATGCACACGATCGGGGGTTCGAGACAGATGGTAGACGCTGGGAAGCAAATCTCTGCAGCCAGATAGACCGACTAGCTGACAAGCTTCCCTTTTAGTTTATGATTCCTTGGCGCATCCGTGGTCCTGAGGTTCACACCGCAGCTCATTTCAGCGGGGCCAGTAGAGTTGTCTTCGTCTATCTAGAGGAACTAATCTAAATAAATGTTTGATTCTGAACTGAAGAACCTTCCGTTCGCTTTCATCTTAAACGACCATGCCGGAAATAAACAGCAATTCCCTGTCTGGGATTTATTGCCCAGAGAAAATGCGTAAGAGCGAGCCAAGATTTCATCCCGCTTAACACGGCAGGACCTCAGAAGGAAGGAAACAAACCTCTTCACCTGCTCTGTCAGTCTCGTCTACAGTTGATATCCTGAAGCGCTGGGCCACCCTTTCTGCTCCTGCTGGGACTTATTCTAGTGGGAGCGCCTTAATTCTTCAAGGGCAATTCCTTGTAGCCCGGGATGCCTTAAACAAAACTGAGGAACGGGGATAAGGAAGCGATGAATCTGAACGCTCCGAAAACGGCGAAGAACAAAACGCGGGCCGATCCCGAGCTGAACGAGAGGGAGGCAACTCTACCGCTCGTCGGGCTGAGGACAGACTCGGTACCCCAAACCTGGGTTAGTTTAGACCAGCCTAACTCTGCAGAAGATGGGAGCCAGGGAAGGGAGCGAGGGCTTTTAAACATTGCATTTGAACATGGAGATTGGCTCGGCATCCAGTTGCGTGGGCTATAGTTCGCATCTTATACATATACTCTAACGAGTCTAACCTTTCCAAAGACAGGGCTTTCCAAAGACAGGGTGGGAGAGAGAAAGGTGAAAAGGGGTGTAGCCAGATCTAACACACGTTCGTGCTTTGAGTTTTATTCCATATATTTGCTATACTATTTTGAAAGACCCTCCACCACACGTTTTGTAAACTTCCTATCCCTTTGCTGCACATCCCCTTCTTCGGCCTCTTGAACCATCCCTGAAGGGGAGACGCAGGCGTAGGTCCTGTGCCAGTCCAAAGTCCAGACCTATATCTGATCCACCCGGCTGAGTTTAATGGTCCTTCTCCCAGCCGCCTTCAAACACAATTCTCCTCTGCCCTTTTTCTGACTCAGTCAGACTTTGCATGCCGCGCTGAACAGAAAGGGGTGCGTTTTAAATGTCTCAATTCAGAAACTGGATAAAGAAGATGTTTAGCAGCCTTTAAAGAAAGTCCAAACCCTGCATAACCCATTCCCTAGTTTAGTTGATTAGGACCAGCAATCGTTTGTTCGGGTAAGCTTTTTTCTTCGTCTTTTAATAACAGAACGCGACAGCTTAGAGACTCTCCTAGTCAGTAGTATTTCTTTAGCCAATAAACGCAACTGATAAGCATTTGCCAGTTTTCTCTCTGCCCTTCCAAATTCTATATACACAATGAAGATTTAAGTCGCGAGTGGCGACAGGGGCAAACTCCTGGAACAAGATTGGATCCCAAGTATTTGGCATTTGGGGTTCAAATTCTTCAGCCTCAGGGAGCCTCCTGGCTCGATCATTTCTGTCTTGGTTAGGCCTTGAGAAAGAAGGATTTTCTTTACCCTTCCCCTAAGTATGTAACCGCCACGTTGTAGACTGTATTTAGTTATTAGTCAGCCAGAAACCGTCACATAAATCTCGAGCTTAAATGTCTGGTTGGGTGGTAAACTGTGACTGTTTTTACTTGCGAATGTGTGGTTAGATGCTGTTTTGCTTTTTTAAACGCTCTATTCGAGCTATATTTTAAGTGACGATTTTCTGTAGACAAACACCTGGGGGGACCTCTTGTTTTTCCAAATCGGCAGTGTTTTTCAGGCCGTTTGCGATTCAGCCGATGCTCACTAGACGGCCATGGGGAGCGAGTACTCGAAACCCAGCATATGGAAAGGGGGGGGTGGTCTGGCTGGAAGTGGCGGGGCTGTCTTCCCACCCCCACCCCCTCCCCCCGCCATTCTCTAACCCCTCTGGCTTTTCAACGCTTTCGGCAATGTGGTTCGCGACTCTAGAAAGCGCTCCTGTAACCATTCGCGGATTTTCCCTACAGCGGATCAGCGTGCTTTCCGCTCTCGTCCCGCTCTTCCGTATTATTTTGTTTGGGATTTAATTCTAAGTAAAGACTGCAGTTCAAAAGGCTACAACAGGAATATCTCTCAGCCAAACTCTTTTATAACTTTAGCCACTGAGATTCAGTTCGTACTGCTGGCCGGGAAGAATTCGGAATAATTTAGGCAGAGTCCGCACAGCTGGCAGATTAGCAGATCTGCCTGTTCAGAAGGCGGTGGTGCAATTTCACTTGCAACCCAGCCCTAAACCTGGGTTTGAGCCGCTCCGTGCACTTAGATTTGCAGCTTCTTCCCCTGTTAAAAAAAAGTCACCCAAGCTTGCCAACTGGGCTGAGCGCGCCTTTGCAACCGGAGCGATCCCTCCAGCGCCATTCCTGTGGACTCTTGGATGCTCTGCAGGCAAGCCATGGTTGAACAACCCCTTTCTTCCTTCTGCCGATGAGCAACAGCTGATAAGAAAGGGCAACCTGGGGGCATCCAAGAAAAACCCACAGACCTGAAGGGACCGCATTGGTTTAACCTTCCCGGCCCCCTGATCGCGGCAAACTTTTACAACGACTCTGTTCCTTTTGATATTTGGAAGATGCATTGATCAGTGAGGAAAGGATGGACTGGGGTTTCTCTGAATGGAGAAAGGACCTCAAGTTAAAATGGAATCCATTTGCAGTAAAGCACTACTGAAACGAATGAGACCTATTTGCAAGCAAATATATGGGAAATATGTGTGTATATTGGGAGGGTTCCGTTGGTTTTGCTCCCTTAGGTAAGACATATACATTGGTAATAAACAAATACATAAAGAAACAAAGACACGCATTTCTCTATTCCTGGACTTTTGTAAAGCAAATCAACTGACTATGCCGGGTCGTCAGAGAGTTAACATCCCCCTCAATGATCCTGAGGTGAGGAAGTAGTCCAAAGCAGGCGCCTAAAGTTACAGCAGCAGGCCTCTTCAGCCGGTGGCTTACATACAGACTCCCAGGTGTCCAAATTACTGTCTGTCCTCTGGCTGCGTTTCCTTTCCAGCCAGCCAGTAGTCCTCTCTCAAAAAATCCAGGACCTCCCAGTCACGCGGACGTGTGTGTGTGTGTGCTCCTGGCAGCCCAGGAGGTGCTTTGTAATTGTTTGCACCTTTCAGGTGAAGGCCCCGAACATGTGTTCAAGCCCCTACAAGGACGGAGAGGAAGAGCCGCCTGCACTCAGCTACCAGCCCTTTGAGAATCGTGATGTTAATTCTTCTGATTTGAGGCGTATGGTTCCAAGGAGCTAGGCTTTTAAAAAAAACTAAAAATCCATCCCCTGGATGAAAGCAATTTTTGCTTTTGAACTGCCCAGTGGAAATATAGAACTGCAAAGTGGCCCGAGGGATATTTATGAGCGAAAGAGTCTACAGTCTATGCCCGGTATATCCATTCAAAGCCGAGCGGGAGAGTCGTAGTAAAACTTAGCCTTGGGTGCCATTTCTGACTCACGCACCGGGAGCCCTCCCGGGCAGACGATGCCCCCCCCCCCTTCTGTTCCTTCTCCGGAAGGGCCGCTACAGCTTCTGCAGAACGCTGAGAGATGAAAACCAAGCGACCCTGGAAGATCTCCGAGGTCAGCACCGAAGCGCTGTGGGACGCCCCGCAGCTGTGGTGGAGAGAGACGGGAAACCCTCCCGTGGGCACCGCGCCAAAAGAACGCGCGGCTCCGCCATCAGACCTGTCCCGACTCCCATCCCAAGCAAGCCTCGCCATGGGCGGCACCACTAAAGCCGAAATGGAAGCCGTCCAACTTGCAAGCCGGGGAGCTGGCCGGGGAGCCCGCGGGGTGTGCGTCTCCCTCGCCTGGTCCGAAGCGAACGCTGGTTGACGTGGCTGGCTGAGACCTCGGCGGCGTCCTTCGTGCCTTTCCGCCTTCCCCCCTCTTTTCCTTATGGAACAGATCACACAAGCACACATCACAAAGCCTTGCGAATGGCCGGCAGACAGAAGCACACCCCGATGCCTCTCACTCGCCCAGTGTCGCCGGCGGAAAGGCTAAGGGCCCGGTGATTTCTCCGAGGGGGGGGGGAAGAGAGAGAGACCCCCCGACCCCGGAGGGAAGGAGGCAAGAGCCGACCCCGCCACCTGGTCCAGATCCCCATCGCTGAGCGGCAGAGGAGTAGCTGGCCTCCGCATTTTCCGCGTCCCCCCATGGGCCCCCGCCCCGCCGCCCCCGCCCCGCCACCACTTACCTTAGCCTGCAGGCTGCAGGTGTGATGGTGCGGGGAGGGGGGGGCTGCGGCTGTGGAACCCATGGAGGGGGGCAGAAAACGCGGAGGCTGCCATCCCCACTCTGCCCCACGGACCGCCCGCTCCACTAGGCTTTTCTGGATATCTCCTTCACCGGTCTGATAGAGGCGACTGTTTGGATTCTGTGCTGGCCTGTCAAGAAGCGGGAGGAGGAATTTGGCGGGCAGGAGGTTTAGCTCCTCTTCCCACCCCAAATCTGCCCGAGCTAGAGACCGGACGGGACTCTTTGCAGACATGGTTTCTCAAATGTGGCTGCCTGTCTGGTTTAGGGGCCGCTCAGATGTTCTGCCTCCTTTTAATGACAGAGTTTGTTCATCCTTTTATTACTACTTTATTTAATTGATAGCATCTCAGAAAAGCTCTCTAAAGGAAAGCTGAGGTTTTCTCCAGGTTGGTTTCGCCACCGATGCTGGAAGGAAGGCCCAAGGAGGACGAAGCCCGCTGTCTATTTCGCATGCCTTCCTTCCCTTCCCGAGTGCTTCACGCTGCTGGAAAGCTGAAGCTCTGGTTGGACCCGAGAGGAGGGGAGAAGGGGAAGGAGAGCCCAGTGAAGTGGCTCATCCAGAGTTAGCAGCAGACTCTTGACTTTCCCTTTTTAAAAAAAAAAAAAAAATCCCAGTCCCTCGAGTAGACGTGTTTGTAGCGATAAAGATCTGAACATGTACAGAAGGCGGGTTTTACACAAGGAGGTGAGGCCGCCGCAGCCAGCCAAGAGGCTTTTCTCCCCTCCTTTGCGAGGTTCCACCCACTTGAAAGCAAAACTTTTTTCCCCTCAAGGGTCTGACATCAGTGAAGTAGGGAAGGGAGCCCGGGCGGGAGCAGCTTGCCAGGGAAGTAGTGCAGAGCGGAGGCCTCGGCCGAGGAGGCCGGAGAGACCCACGCCGAGGGGGCCGGGGGCCTTTGCGGGCGTCGCTGTCTGCCCCCGCCCGGAGTGGTTTTTCCGCGCGGGGGGAGCGCCGGCCTTTCTGGAGTTGGCACGTGAGGAGAGCCGCCAGCCCAGTGCCATGTATTGGAAGAGCAACCAGATGTTTGTGTGTAAACTCGACGCCAAGGACGTGCCGGCGCTTCGCATCGAGGCCGAGAAGGTGAGCGGCTCCTTCCCACCCAGCCAGACGCCCGCGCCTTTGGGGACCGAGATCACTCCGGCTCAATCCCACCGGGGAGCGGATTCGACTTCGGCGCGCCAAAAAGCTGCCGCCCACTTGTCTCCGGAGTAGTTCCACTAGCTGTTTTCGTGCCGAGAGGCTTGTTGATCGCAGGGATTATTTTTCCAGTCACTGCGCCCTGTTTGGGTGCTCCCTCCCCCCGCCCCCGGCACCCTTGCCCGCCCGGCTGAGGAAAAAGCGGCACCCCGCTTGGCAAAGACCTTCAGGGAGAGCGACGGCGACTTCGCTCAGGGCACGCCAACGCCGTGTAAACGCCTGACTCGCCAGAACCAAACAGCGAGTGAGCTCGGTGGAGATCCGTCTTCAGGGTGGGGAAAAGGGAACGGAGCCAAGGTTTTGAGTGTGGAAGACTCTGACACTACTTCAGCCTCTGGAGTAGTCCCTTTCAGTTTAAGGCATGAGGATCCCCCCTTCCCCCAACACCCCCACCCCTGCTGAACTATTTTAAGGCAATCAATTCTGGCGTTTCAGTTCGTGGCGATCAACAAGTCAGGGGCACGATCCACAAAATTAGCTCTGTTGATCTCGATGGGCCTACTCCGGGGTAAGTGTCCGTGAAACCCAGTTAAACCAATACTGATCCTTCAGTTAGGGGTTATGGATGCCGCTTTGCTCATTGGCGCGTCGGACCGGGCAGTTTTTACTGTGACCCCGTTAAACCACCGCGAACCCTTTCCTCCGGCCCAGTCAGTTTTAAAGGGAGTCAAGTGAGTTGATCAAAACCCAGTTCGGGGATTTCAGGAGCCTGCCCGTCCTGCTGCTGCGTCTACCCGGTGGCCAAATACCCCCGGCGCCCGCTGCGCGCACAAAAGCGAGGGCTTTGCCAGTCGCTCGGCCGCCTCGAGCCCTCGTGAAAGGACCCTCCCATTGACCGAAGGGGTGATTGCTTCTAATGACCCCCCCAATTAAATTCAGCTGGCGGGCTTTAATTCTTAATTCCTTTCCTCCTGACGGGGGTTTCTCTCCCCCTCGTCCGTTGCAGCCGGGGTGCGCATGAGTTCCCCCCTGCCTTCCTCCAAATAACCCTCGAGCCTGGCAACTCCTTGGCCTGTTGGCTCGAGGGTTTAAGTGGCAATTTGCCCCTCGGAGGCCCTGAGCTGGAAGTGGCTGGTGAGCTCTAATTGCGGCGAGTCGCTCGAGCTGCAGCCTTTTCATTCAAATCGCGCCCGGCACGAGCGCCAGGCGGGCTTCTGGGGCCGCCGCCGCAATTATCGCTCAAGGGCCCCATTCACGCTCTTGGCCTCGGGGCAGCCTTCGCCCTCTAATTGCCCCCGTTTAGCTCGAGGGGCCAGCAGGGTGGCTCACCTCGCCCTCCCCGGTCGGCGGGGGGTCCCCGCCTCAGTGCTCCACCGAGTTGGGCGCGCTCAGCGGTCCCTTGTCTCTCTCTTTGCAGTTCCCCGGGCTCATGGCTGAGGAATGCGGGCGAGCAGCAGGAGCTGCTGCAGCCGCGGCGGCGGCGACTGCAAGGAGGAAGAGCGCGGGAGAGACGGGCCTGGTGAGTGAGAGCCTGCAACTCGGTGAAGGGGTGAGCGGAGATGTCCAAGGGGCACGATCAGCAACACGAAGATGGTCTCGTGAATGAGGGCTTCTGAGGAAACCGAGGGGCAGCAGCAGCACCACTGTGAAGGTGGCTGAGCACTGAGCGAGGGTGGTTGCGCGTGGGCCACCCAGCCCGGCGGGCTGCGAGTTCCCGCCCCGCCACTGTTTGGGTGGCCGGGAGGGGAGAGGCTCTTTTGCCTGAGCGCCCTTCGGGGAAGCGGAAGCACCACAGCTGACATTGAGACATTCTGAGGGCCCAAAGTCGACTCTGCCGGGGCTCCTTTCGTCCGCAGGGCGGGGGGGGCGGGTGGAGGCGTAACTTTTCCTGTCAGAGCTTCTCGGCTGCCCGGGGCGCCTGGAGGGGCGGTGGGGGTCCCTTAGGAGGACTGACCAGGCAGCGCGGAACTGCTTCCTTGTCTTTCTGCCCGCCAGGTGAGCCCCGAGGAGGCCGGAGACGAGGATTCCTGCTCGTCGTCGGCTCCGCTGTCGCCCTCGTCGTCGCCCCGCTCCCTGGGCTCTGGGGGCTGCGCGCCCAGCAAGTGCGTCTGCAACAGCTGCGGCCTGGAGATAATCGACAAGTACTTGCTCAAGGTAAGCCGGCGGCAGCAGGAGCAGTTCCCACTTCCCAGGCTTTGCGGATGAGGGAGGCAAACGTCGGAGGGGGTCGCTGGACCAGAGTAAAAAGTCGCGGCGTGAAACCATGTTAAGGCTTCCGAAATTGGCGGGGGGGGGGGGGGGGCGCAGTTCTTGAGCGGCACCTTTCTAAATTCATTGACGTCAGTGGTCTCAGAAGAGTGCAACTCCGTTGAGCAGTGCCCTTACGGGTTAATAGATTTCAGAAACAGAGCAGGGCACTTTGAGAAGCTAAGGAACGATAATGTAGCCCTATAGAGAAAAATGTGCTCTAGTTTCTTATTTCTTGTCTAATTTCTAAGTTCCTGTCTTCAGGACCTCCATCTGAGATGGCAACTTTCTGCTTAGCTTGTTCCTTTAAAAAGTTGGCTTCCCTGAGTCCTCTTAATAAGAGGAAAGCTGTACCAAAGCTACTAACTGAAATTACAATTATTGTACATGTGCAAAAATGGCTTAATAGATTGTGATAACTTTGGATCACTAAATATCATTGGGGAGCAGATTTCTCAGATTTGATGTTAAAGTCTACTCTCCATCCCTTCACCCCAAAAGAATGAAAGTGAGAGGAAACTGTTTTCTGGCATGGTGGGGTGTGTAAGTGGTGCAGAAGGTATTGCTAAGACTTAATTTGGCCAGACTTCTAGATGAGGAACACTTTTCTGGGAGTACAAGAAGCTGTTGAGACAGAAAAGTAGTGGCTGTTTCCCACTAAAATAAAAAAAAACAAACACTAAGTTCTATGCCGATTGTTTATCAGACCTGATGATTCCTTGCAAGACAAAGTAGAGGGGACAAATAGTTCTTATGTGAGAGCAGAAGCCTATTTTATTGTTTTCCCCATCACATGTAGAAAGTTCTTTCTCACTCATTTAGTGGGCTCTAATATTAGTACTCTAGGAAAATCCTGGAGGGGCATTTTTTATTCTTTTTGGACCCACTGGACTGTTTTCTAGGCTAGAGGAAGTTTGTTATCAACTCATTGCCAGAAAGTTTAAGGTACGGTATATTGATTAGTGCCATGAAATTTGAAGTGATCTGTTTGCTTTGTACTCACTAAAGAAAGTTGCTTTTTAACAAACCTTATTTTGCGAAAGGATAAACTATATGATACAGCCATTAACAGTTGAAAAAAGGGAGATTGTTATTTACATTTACTTTTATTTTAATAGTTGTGTAAAATTTGGGCAATGTAGAACAGGAAATATAGACAAAAGTGGCATTTTGTATTTCTTCTAGTTGAAAGTATGTGATTTTGTTTCTCTGTGCTAGTACTGAAGTGATTTCATACGGTAATAGCTCATATAGGGTGAATTTTGAACTTGGGCATTGTGAACATCTGTTCTAATGCAAATTATTTTGATGGATTCTGAGTCCATTGACTAACTCCTACTCATGAAATATTTGGGAAATACTTGAATTTTATCATTACAGAATGAGGGAGCTGATTATTTGTTAACTGAAGTGCAATTGCTGCAGTAAATGCCAAAAGTTCTCATGTCCTATCTTGGCAACACAACATTTTGTTAAATGAATTAACAGCATGCAGTGGTGGGATTCAGCAGGCTCACACCACTTTAGCAGAACCGGTTGCTGAATCCCACCACTGGAACTGGTTGTTAAATTATTTGAACCCCACCACTGACAGACAGCATGCATGTAAAAGGTAGTATAGGTAGGTTTCAGTTTATATACTAGTAAAAGATAGAACAGTAAAGTAGGCTTCTTCTGTTTTGAACATCTTCTAGAGAGATGTGGAAGCTTCCCGCATTGATTGTAAAACCTACACTTGTGTAGACGCGTATTCCTTTTCCTCCTGAAGTGGTTGATCCTCCACTGATGTCCTGAACAGTTAGCCAAGCAAATCTGAGTACTGTTGCCAGTTTTAGCTAATAAATTGTATCTGTCTTTGTGGAGCTTTAAAATTGCCTGAAATTTTGAAGCAATTGTGAAAATTTGGGGAGAAATTGAAATTATGCAACTGATCTTCCTCCAACAATTGTATTTGACATATTTATGGAATTTTAACATATAGATGCCTTAAAAAGCAAAATTGCATACTCAGTATTTGAGATGCCTATATTTTTACTGTCTTTATATAATTACTCTCAGGTGGCAAAAAACCTAAATATGTAAAAATTTAAAAATAGAAGTTGAAAATAAACTTTGTGGTAAGAGAACTTTATTTGGATTTAAATAGTATCCTACAATCACAGTAGGACTGCTAGCATATTTGGTTATTGAGTTAAGCTTCAAAACTTGAAAATAACTTTTTCTCCATTCAGGCACATATAAATTTCCTAAATAATTTTAAAATATTTAATATCTACAATAAACATGAAATAGCATTATGTAATACTGTTGATAGGGCTGAGTTCTACATAATCTGAGGTCTACATATTGTGTGAGAACATCTACGTTATGATATACAGTTTTATTGTTAAGGTGGTTTCAGCAACAAGATTGCAATTAATTTTTTTTAAAGTGAGCTCCACCAAGTTAACCACTGCCTATTAAAAATGATGTGAGGCTAATGTGGACTAGTAACATTTGCTGTAACTGACTATCCTAACCTAGCATTTGATTTGTCATTTGATTGTCATTTGTTTCAAAGAAAAGAGACTTGCTGTTCATCAAATAAGGAATTAAATTCTATCTTCATAAGAATCTATTCTGAAAATAAGTGGCATTTTATAATGGAATCTTGAAAAAAACACACCCTGACTGTTTACAAATGCTTGACAGCATTTGTCAAACAGTTTATGATGCAAGACTAAGAACACTAAACATTTTCTGATACCTACAACTGAGCTAAACAGCGGGGAAAGTGTCTTTTCTTTCATACTATAGTATTAGTTAAAAAGATTGTTCTGCTTAAAATTCTCAGTTTGTGTAATTTGGTTGTCCTGTTTTTCCAGGGTATGTCTCAGTATTTCCCCAAATATAATTTGCTGTCATTAACTGATCTATCATGATTTAAAGGAGCTGTTGACTGAAAATACTGACATCACTTGGAACATTGTTTTATGCATAAGAATCTGTAACTGTTGTTATCCTTTGATTTTAAGGCCTTGTTCATTAATTCTTATATTTCAGAATATTTCTAAAGTAGCTTTTGTTGCTGTTCATAAAAAACTTTCTCTGCCTAAAACCCTTGAGAGATGTTTGAAGTTAGGTTAAACAATACTAAGCAAGATGGGAAATGGTCTGATTTAATGTAAGAAAGTTTCATATGTCTGTACTGGTTCATCCCTAAAGAACAGCCCACAATTTTTGCTCAAGTTCTTTGACTGCACATTCAGGAGTGTAATTTAAATTTAAACACAGTTTCAGGGGCCGTGATCAAGATAATAGCCACAGTGAGAGCAAGTATCGTATGTCAGAGTAGGACTTGAAAGAACCAAGTTTGAATCCTCACTCTGACATGAGAACTTCCTGGTCACCTTGGACTAGTTGCACATGCTCAGTCTAGCCTACCTCATAGGGTTCTTCTGAGGGTAAATTTTTTTGAAGAAACAATGCAAGCCCCTTTGGCTCCAATTAGGGGAAATGGAAGGATATAAGTGAAGTACTGGGGAAGGGGATTGAAAATGGCCCTCTTTGTATTAATCTTTACTGGAGGGAAGCACAAAGTTCCTCCTCTGCCAAAGGACTTTAAAGCAGGTTTTGTGAAATGTTATAGGAAGGGTAGGCACCTCTTCCCCAGTGCCATAACTCCAACCCCTGTTGTATCTACGTTGTAGTTGGTTTTAAGGCCAAGTGACATTTTTAGAGTTTCTATGAGCCACAGCTCTGGAGTTGCATTATTTGGCCCTTAACACAGTAAGGTAAGCTTTGAGATATCTGTGAATAATCTGTAATAAACATCCCATAAACAAGCTGCTGAGACTGCAACTCTTATGTGCAGAATCATTTTTTTAAAAAATCTCCTTTAGTGCAGTTTGACATGAAATTATGTAAATTTATATCACTTTGCTGGATTTATAGCAAATTCATTGTTTGGTGCTTGCAATGTTATCTCTTATAATAATGATCCATTTAAATCGTTTGCTCATAAACATGTTCTGAACATTCATAAACATGATCATCTTGCATATCCAAATTCTTAACTAGTTTATGGCTTGGAGCGTGTCTACCATTAGATTCATTTTCACATATCTGTCACCAAGAATTGTTTAGGGAGCTGTATCTTGCCAATTGTCCCTGATTGGAGCTGCCCTTGTGTCTTCTTCTAATGAAAGGAAATAACTCTTTAAAGTAAGACTAACTTTCTCATGATTTGTTCAGACAAACATCCTTCTGAGTTGATTATGCTACACTTGCATGATTGAATCACCTTTAAAACATGTTAATCTGCAGGTTGTGATTTTTTTCCTGCCTAATCACCATAGAACCCCAGTCTTTTTCTCTTAAATAAAATAGTTTTCTGGACTTCCATATTTTTTTCTTTGAACACTACATCCAACAGTAGTTAATTTTGTCTTGCCAATAAATAGTTTTGCTTAAATAAGATGGTGTTTCCTGTTGTAGATTTCTCATGTTAACACAGATTTATTTTATTAAGATCTCTTAATGTAAATCACCAAAATTATTGTACAAATGTAAATCTTCTGATTTCTTTTATAGGTAAATGATTTGTGCTGGCATGTACGCTGTCTTTCTTGCAGTGTTTGCAGAACCTCTCTGGGAAGACATACCAGCTGCTATATCAAAGACAAAGACATTTTCTGTAAACTTGATTATTTCCGGTATGCTATCCACCTCTAATATCTCTATTGTGTGATATTAGAACTGTATAATTTTCAGTGTAGATCTGTGAAACTTTCATGGATGCTGATGGTCTGTAAGTACTACATTGTATACTGAATGCCTGTTTAAGTATGTCCTATGTAGAAATAAATGCTGAGCAGATAGTTGTGCAATGATCATCAATATAGAAATTAGGTTGGTATGCACAATATACAAATTAGGTTGGTACCCTTTTGTTTGCATTTTCACCTGTCCAAACAAATTCTTCCTACATGCTGTTTTCCAGGAAAAAGGACAGAACAGGGTGCCTTTCTGTTCCCATCCTCTGAAGGCTAATAGGCAAAAATATAGTAGGCAAAAATATTCCCATCCATAGTTACTCTTGCACATTAATGGATCTCTCAGTAACTGTTGCCATAGATCCTTTCAGGATGGGTCCTCTTTTAAAATTTCAAGGGCTTGAGAAAGAGGAACAAGCCTTTCCTGGAGCCTGCTTCTCTCTCATCCCTTTGCATAATGAATGTTCCCCTCACATATTAAAGCAGAAGAACACACCAGAGAGTTTGCTGTGGCTACTATGCAACTGGTAGGCACAGGGCCTAGATAGCAATTGTGCCCTGGGAACTGCCAAGATGGCAGTTGTTCCCTGGGACATGACTGCTGCCTGGCATTTGCACAGACACTCAGTGGATATTGCGTGAAAGAAGACTGAACAGAGCCCTGTTATCTAAGTTTCTTTTGAAACTGTGAAATATTATGCTGCTTACAGCTGAGTCATGTGGGGAAAGAACATGGGTTTGGAGGATGCATCTCCCCCTGTTGCAAATGTTCTTTGTACCCTAGGCTGAAGTAAAGCACAAGGTCTATTAGTGGTACACTGGTGTCTGAGTCATGCTCACTGGTTTGCTGGTAGTATGCATCTGCCGCCCTTCATTGCTATAGAGGTTTTAGAGTGTGGGAGTTAATGTGGCTGTATTTCTCTGCATATTTGGAGGTTATAATCCTGTATGTATGTCCTCCCCACCATTTCCTGCCCAGCATGTCTGAGTGTAAAACACTCCCAACTCTATTAGTCCTTTACTTTCTTGTAAGAGGCAAAGTAAGTACACACTAGATTTCAGTTCTTAGCTGCTTGATTGGACTACAGCTATTTGGTAAACACCAAAGTTCTACCTTCATATTAAATGTAAAGATCAGCATTTTTCCCTGGCTGGTAAAATGGAAAAATGCAATGCCATTTGGCAGCCATTGTCAGACAGCATTCTCAGTGCTGTTGGATATGCCTTTTATGCTTTTGCACAATTTTTTCCCCATTCGGCAGCCCCCCTTTCCCTTTCCCGTTGATTCTGGAAACTGTATACTGTTATTCCTTGTCCAATGGTCCTGACACATGTAGTATTGTGTTAATTTCACATGTCAATGTATACATAGAATTCTAACTCAGGGATAATAAGGCTTCTCTGATGGCTGAAAAAAACACAGCCTGTACATGTGAAAATTTATATCAGCAAACAGAAGAGGAGACATCAGACTCAGCTGGCAGCTGTGCAGGTGTGGAAGGCAGTAATGAGTATGCCCATTGCCGTGTCCCATGCTGCTGTTCCCCCTGTGGTATTGCCTTGATTGGTTGGATGGAACCAGTTGTGACTGCTGAGCAAAATGATTTGGCTTGCTGGTATCTGGCACATGTGCCTGATGGTTGCCTTCCCCTGCCCTTTCCTATTTGGAAGGGATATGATTGGAATAACATTATTTAGCCTTCTGTAGTTGTATTTTGCTGGAACAATTACACTATTGACTGATATGGTTCTTTTTAATTTTCAATGTTATAAATTATTTTAAGTCTTACCGTCTTATTTGGTTGCTCTTACCTCTGAAGCAGTTGTAGTCTGCTTCAGAAATAAAGTCCTTCTTTTCTGTACTTTTCCTGTTATGTTGGCAGTGTAACAGTATAGAAGAGAAGTGCTTTACTGTCATTTCAGAGGTAAGTGCAAAAGTATCTTTGTTGTTTGTTAAACATTCCCATGATGGACCACCCTAAAAGCATAATGAAGCTGCCACAAACTCAGAAAAAGCCACTGAAAGCTATTTTAAGGGTGATAACTTCTATAAGCTGGTTAGTAATTAATGCAATGTACAACTGTAGTGCTCTACAAGATATGACTACAAAGTCTTCAGCATGATGTTCACTTGGATTATTGTTCTGTTTCACTTTTTAGTGACCAGGTCTTAACAGTTTTTAGCTCATTTTCTCCCTATTTTTACAATGTCAACAAATGGACTAGTATCAAAAAGTGTCTTGCATGTCTAGAAAAGAATATTCAATATATACTAAAATGCCTCTTCCTGGATTTGGACAATAACAATATTCATACTTAAGGGAGTGGTGGACTCTAATCTGATGAACCAGGTCTGGTTTTCCACTCCCACACGTGAAGTCTTTTGGGAGACCTTGGACTAGTCACAGTTCTCTCAGAACTCTCTCAGCCCCACCTACCTCACAAGGTGTCTATGGTGGGGAGAGGAAGGGAAGGAGTTTATTAAAAGATTTTAAACTCTTTACAGTTGAGAAAGATGGGGTATAAATCCAAACTCCTCTTCTTCATAGATTATTTAGAATTCTAATCCAATAAAAATGTGACTATGTCAACATGTTTTGCCAGCGAAATGAAGGTGTAAAACTTACCATTTCAGCAATCCAGTTGTCAATGTTGTCTAATTTAATGCTGCATATATGGTAAAATATGGCTTCAGTAGCTTCAAAACACCCTTACTACATTACATATTTTCCCTTATGTTTCCTACAAGAAGTTCTGGGAGGCATGAGGGTTTCACATATCCAAGCATAAAAAGTTACTGTCAGGCAAGCAATTTTGTAACTTGTTAAAGAAAGCAGTTATCCCATGTTCAATAAGAGTAAGAGTGTTTACTGTGCTAACTTATCTCAGATGACTATAATCTGAGTGGCAATGAGTCCAGGAATTGCCTCTGTGATCATTTTATCTGTTCTGTTGTTCTAGACGGTATGGAACCCGTTGTTCTCGTTGTGGTAGGCACATCCATTCTACTGACTGGGTCCGAAGGGCTAAAGGGAATGTTTATCATTTGGCATGCTTTGCCTGTTTCTCCTGCAAAAGGCAACTTTCCACAGGGGAAGAGTTTGCTTTGGTTGAAGAGAAAGTCCTCTGTCGTGTACACTATGATTGCATGCTGGATAATCTGAAAAGAGAAGTAGAAAATGGTAATTCTACTTTTGTTCTGTTATTTGCCTTCTTGAATAGATTAATTAAATCACATGTTTCTCTTTAAAAAAATTTGATGGCTTATTCGTTAACTGATGTGAGAATATAAATTATGGTTTGAAGTGGTAATTTTAATGCAATTGCGTCTGAAATGACTAAAGACTATAGCAATGAGTGATACATTGAAGAAAATTGTATATAGTTCCCACTTCTCTGCATGATAAAGGTGTCCTTTGGTTACTTCAGCCCTATTCTATATCCAAGTACACAGCCTTAGTTTTACCATTCAGTAAATAGTTATCTGTATTTTCTCATTTAGCAGAAGGATTCCATGTTGGCCTTCAACAAAGTGATCTAGCTATACTGGTAACTTATTAATTGTGCAGACTTAATTAATAATTTGAATTGCCTCTGGGTTTTTTTAGAAAAAGAGTACCAATGATAAAATATATTATTCACATAAATGCAAATCTGGCTTGCAGTCCTGCATGTGTTGAACTGCTATTTTGAAATTTCTGGAATCTTTGTTGTGATGCTGAAAATGATTATTGAAATTATATTTTTGATCTGAAACCCTTGTGAAAGAAAAAATTCTGACCACATCTTCAGTGAAGTAACCGTGGCTGTGAGTGGTCACACTCCCAATGCATCCTGTTTCAAAACAATGTTGCCATTTCCATATTTAAATATAATCTGAATACTAGAAGGAAGTGTTTGAGCATGATATATGCAATTGCCTCGTGTTGGTACTAGCAGTCTTTGGACTTGGTGGTGTTTGTTTTTTGTTTTTAATTTCAGGAAATGGTATTAGTGTAGAAGGTGCTTTATTAACAGAACAAGATGTTAATCATCCAAAACCAGCAAAAAGAGCTCGGACCAGTTTCACAGCAGATCAGCTGCAGGTAGAGGCCCTGGCAAAGTACAGTACTATAAATGAAAATGGCTGTGGGGTGGGGGAGGAGGGAAGAAATAAAAGCATATATATTTTATACTTTATATAACTTTAGAGTTCTGTTAAAATGAGCAGGATATGAAGAAAGTGCTCTCTGCACTCCAGACAAATTCTCTTGGTATCAAAATGCAGCATGTTTCTGCATTACTTTTGTGAATTCTAGTCATTTCATATGAAATAGAAACCCTTCAAGTTTTTTACATTTCATTTCCCCTAAGGCAGCTGGTAATCCTGTAAAGTGAAAACAACGTAAATGCTGATCTGTTTTGACTACTTGCTGAAAGTCATTAAATTAGATGTTCACATCACTGAACATAATTACAATAGGAGACTAAATAGTTTCAGTCCAATGTGGTATGAAGAGAGGAACTAGGAAAATGGGCAGAAAATAACTTGACAGGGAACATAAGTTTTCACTGTCTTAAATTTCATCACTGATGATACAGCAAGAGACAATCAAAATTGTGGTTCTTCAGTGTGAATACGATGTCCTTTTTCTATTGACACAATGATGGTATTGTCCAAATAGTTTTAGGTATTGCATTTGGAAGGACTCTAAGCTTTTATTGTGCAACTTTTTTGTTGCAAAAAGGATGGCTTAGTATACAACATCACTGCAGTGTAAATGCGCACTGCTCTGTTCCAGGGTTCCTTCACACCAGTGTTCAATTACTACTTTACTACCTGTGATCTGGAATTGTCTATGCTTTGCATACACGGGCTTGCTGATATGCAGCATGTAATGAAGCCCTCTAATATACAAAGCTATAACTTCTAGATTGCCATAACTTTTTAAGGTGCTGCCATCTTTTACAGACCATGAGTACTCATATTATAATTTCTTAGGAATCCTGCATAGTCTTTCCCTAAAGTTTTTTTATCCATTGATTGCTCCAGACTTTTATTTAATAACCTTTAGAAAAATAAACAGTGTGATAAAAATTATGCCATTTAACAAATATATTAGTCTGGGGCTATAATCTTGTGCATACGTATGTGGGTAAAAGTGCCATTCAACTAGTTGAGACTTACTTCCAAGTCAATAAGTATAAAACTGGGCTGCACAGGAAAGAAATGCCTTAGTTTGGCTCTATTTCTAATACATTAAATTTTGGTTCAAGAATTTCTAGTTTTTATTGAGCCCAAGCCAAGGTGAAACCAGTTTTGCCTGACATTCCCAATGTCATTCTTGTCCCCCATGACATTTTGTTCAGGGGGTCCCCTGACCTGAGCAATATTTTTGAGGTAACTGCAAGGAAGCATTCCTGAATAGGTCTACTCAGAAGTAAGTTTCACTTTATTAAATGGGGCTTACCCTTAGGAAATTGGTTTTTAGTACTTCAGCCTAATTCACAGTGAAAGAAATGGGGTTAGGGCAGCACCCAATTTTTACTAAAATATTTTCTCTGTAGTATTTACTTTTTAGCATATCATTTCCTATTTATATATTGCATGATATTTAAATATTATATGGATATGTCCTTGCATGGTGGAAACTGGTATGCACACTTAATTTTTTTAATGGGTTTCTTTCACAAACATTGAAAGAAGGCATCATTGTGTGTGTTCAGAGACAGGATAAAGTCTAGTTCTTGCCACATGCTGATGCTTTCAAACACACATTAATTGTACAAACAGATAATAGCCAAGTCACTTCACAGAGAGTTCATCACACTAAATGATCAGCAGTGGTGTAGTGGTTAAGAGCAGGTGCATTCTAATCCGAAGGACCGGATTTGATTCCCTGCTCTGCCACTTGAGCTGTGGAGGCTTATCTGGTGAACCAGATTAGCTTGTGCACTCCAACACATGCCGGCTGGGTGACCTTGGGCGAGTCACAGCTCTTCGGAGCTCTCTCAGCCCCACCCACCTCACAGGGTGTTTGTTGTGAGGGGGGAAGGGCAAGGAGATTGTAAGCCCCTTTGAGTCCCCTTACAGGAGAGAAAGGGGGTATAAATCCAAACTCTTGTTCTTCTAAATAAGCTCTCAGATCAACAAGCCAACCCTTACTTCAAGGGGTTTTCATTAATAATATTCTAGCTAGCACTTTGACTAACTTGGTTTTTGTGTAGGCTTAACCTACCTTGCTGTAGACAACAGACTCATCAAAACTGCTATTGGAGTTTGCAGCATGGCTGCATCTTGGTATCTGTGCAGTCTTTACCTATATATCAGAATATGATTTGAAATAAAAACTTTTACGTTTTTCAGGTAATGCAAGCACAATTTGCTCAGGACAACAATCCAGATGCACAAACACTCCAAAAACTGGCAGAAAGAACAGGCTTGAGCAGGCGTGTGATACAGGTAACTGTACTGCAGTTACTTCACAAGCACCATGAGCAAAACTCCTCAGTTACATGAAGCTCCAGAAACAGTTTGAATATTCATCCATGTTCTCTAGCTAGAAAAGAAATGCAATATTAGACAACTATCTTACAACATAGACTTTTCCTTCCTTCAAATATTTTCAGATCTTCAAAGGATCTAGGGTCTTCTTGTATGTGCCACCAACTATGTGAGTCACAATTAATCCATAGTGGACTCGACTACCTAGAATTTCCAAGACTTGTTGGTTTCACTAATTTCAGTGTATACAGTTGATTTGAACTACCTGAAAGCACCCAAGCAAAAAAATGTTTCACTGGACCTGATCTAGCAAAGACTCACACCTAAGTTACCTTTGTTTAAATATTTTGTTGCTTTATATGTAATTTATGGTCTGATAATGAATGCAGTTGGAATATTTTGTCTTCCCCCTTTTCAGGTGTGGTTTCAAAACTGCAGAGCACGCCACAAGAAACATGTGAGCCCCAATCATTCATCCAGTACACCTGTCACAACAGTGCAGCCTTCTAGACTTTCTCCACCAATTTTAGAAGAAATGGCATATTCAGCATATGTACCCCAGGATGGGACCATGTTAACTGCCCTACATAGTTATATGGATGGTAGGTATAGTAGCTTGCTAAAAAAATGTAAATGTGAAATGCATTCATTTGTTTAGCGATGCAACTGAATCTATGCAACTATGCAACTATGCCTATTTTAGAGTCCATTTTTTCCCTTTGTGCGTATTTAACTATAGCATTTTGATTGCAGAAATATTTGAGCAATATCTGCTAATAACTCGAGGCAGGTGAAACCTCTAACTTTCAACAGTTGTCTGAAAAATTCATGTATTTAATCCTCTTCTTGTAGGACATGTGAAAAGTGGTGGATATTTTTCATACATTCAAGTAATTTAAGAATAAAAATGTACGAGGGTTGGGATGATGTGGTCCATACCAGCATCTGAAGCCCAGTTGAGATGGCAACTTCACAAAGTTCCTTACATGTGGTCCTGCCATCCTAGCTACCAGAGTAGTATAGGAAATCGGCCAGGATCCCATAATTCTGGAACCTGTCTTTTCCCATGATAAGTATTATGCTCTAAGAATAACTTGGAACAAATGTTCTTACATCATTTTGTGGTTTAATTTTCAGTATAATACAGATTATAAATAATATATTCCACTTGAGCTCTCTTGCCTATTCTGCCTGAATATAAACATGAACTGCACAAAGGTTATTGGGAGAAATGTGATTGAACAGTCAACTCCCAGAAGTATATGCATACTTTATAGCAGGTTCAAAAATACCCCTCCACCATCTTGTGAAATGCTTTATTTTGGTGAGTTGTGGTGGGGGGGGGGTCTGTTGGAAAGTATTGCCTTGTTAGACTAATAATGCAGCTGTTTATGTCCAGGTACAGGCATTCTTGATGAGAATATTGCATGACTTGCCTTCAATTGCTAGGGCTTTCCACTCAAAGTATCATTTTATGCCTCATTTAATGTATGGATTACAACACCTAGGCATACTCTGGATATTTCATTCTAAAATGCCATCACCTTTCCATCTACAACCCAAAATAAGTTTCTAACATTTCATATTCTTTGGAATTTTTGCATAAGAAATGCAGTAATTAGATTGTTGAATGCAGTAATTAGATTGTTGAAAATATTTCGGTTAAGAAAATATTTCAGTTAAGAAAAACCCCATTACATAGTTACAAGATATTTATTATTCATGAAAAGGAATCCCATTGCTCTGGTTTCAGTAACTTTTATCCTTCTATCAAGGTTTATTTAAAAAATGCTTCATCTGTTGGTGCACTCGTTTCCTTATTCCTATATCCCATTGACTGCATGAAGGATATCTTTCATGTTTTTGTTGAAAATTGTTGTGCTACATTTAAAATGTATATGAGGCACACAGAAGCCTTAGAAATAGCAGATGCATTGCAGGCTAAACTGTATATGTCATTATAGAAGTTGAAGAGGTATCTTTCATATGCTGGTGAAAATGAGGGCAGTCTCCTGTACTCCAGCCATATTGGTATGGTTTAATTTTATATACACAAGTATTATTTTTCTACTTCCAATAAAGCTGACCAGAACATCTTTCTATTTTGTAGCTCATTCGCCTTCTGCTCTTGGACTACAGCCTTTGCTACCCCATTCAATGACACAACTACCAATAAGCCACAGCTAATTCATTTATTTCAGGGACATGAGACTAAGGAGGTACTCTTGAGTCGCTTGTTGTGTTCTCATTGAAAATCAGTTAATCTTTAAAAAAAAGCATCCAAAGCATTTGAAGACAATTTTGTTTCCCAGGTATGTAAGTATAGTTGGCCTGCAAGACACTTTTATGGCTTCTCCATAAATATGTTTACAAGACTTGCTAAAAAGAAACATTTTTTTTGTATTGTCTGGAAGTATTCCATTATAGTTATGTGTTTAATTTATTTATCATCAAAAGAGCACTTTGCCTAAAAGACATGACTGACAAGTGTACAAAATGTTTACAATTCATTGTGAAATTGTAGTTCATCATTAGTTTGTATCTGTAAGTTATTGCTATTAAAGTATTATCTGTATTTGAGTTACATGCAGCCTATACTTTGAAGCTTATGTCTGTGAGCTGGCAAAAACTTCAGTTGCTAGTGTTCTTCAAATGATCTAAATAAAATCTTCTGTTGTAGCATGCCAAGTACGCTATTGTGTCAATAATATGATCGTAGTATTTGTAAAGGTCAGCATTCTTGCAGTAGTTGAGTTTGTAAGGGAAGACATCATGTGCTCTCTAATACTTAAATGCTTAGTGGTTTGGCAAGTGCCTCTGAACTGATGACCATAACATCTGACATGAAATGATTTGTTAGCTATAAATGGTCTTGAAACATCAAGTGTGCATTACAAGGTGGAAAACTAATTATTGGAACCACTTAATCTCATTTTAATCTCTCTTCCTACTAGAGTAGGTTTTTCACTATATATTTTGTACACTACTATCCCTGCTAGTCAATCTTTACATGAAGGAGTTCAGACCCCTTTGATAGAAGTCCCTAAATTATTTTCAGTTTGCCACTGTATTAGCTTGATCATGAACATGTAAGCAGATGGAGCTTTTTCATGTGTTTTTAGTTGCCTGCATCCACAGTCACCAGCCTTTTGGGTGTTAAGTGTGAGGGGCATTAGAACACTGTTTCAGACAACTAATGGTGCTATTGTCAGAGTCACCAAGAGGAGGGAGGCAAAGGAAGTGTTGAACAACTTATGGGACATATCGTCAAGCTAGTTCGGAGGGGGGGGGGGTGAGCAAGGTAGAACCATTTTGGGGGGTCCTTTGGAAGTGCTAAGTAGTTTTCAGTAGCTGTTTGCCTGTTTTCATGAAAAATAAGTAATTTTCTAGTTAGTGGGAGAAGGAGGAAAACTACTGTTTGGTAATGGTTACTGGAAGAACTTACGTTAAGTCATACAATAGTCTTTTACCACTGGCAATTTATTTCCTTGTGTGGTAGTTTTTATAATTGTGTTAAACAAGTCAAGAAGTGAAAAGTATCCTTTTCTAAACAATTTGTCATATATAGCAAGGTCAGCAAGTGGCCTCCTTTAGCAATTCTTATTTTAAGGCTCCACCTTAGAGTTTTTCCTTCTAGGTTTTTGCACATAACTGAATTTACAAGCCAGAGAAGGTTCTTTCTTAGAATCGTAGAGTTGGAAAGGGCCTTAGAGTTGGAAAGGGCATCTAGTCCAACCCCCTGCTGAATGCAAAATTAGACTAGAACATCCCTGATAAATGTTCATCTAGCTGCTCCTTCAATACTGTTAGTGATGGGGAACTTATCACCTCCATAGGCATTTGATTTTAGTGTTGAACTATTCTTACTATTAAAAAATCCTATTGTCCATCCAGAACCTTGTATCTGTGATTTGCACCAAATATTGCAAGCCCTATCCTATGCTGCCAACAGGAACAGCTCCTGCCCTCCTCTAAGTGGTAGACTTTCAGCTACTTAGGGAGCAATCATGTCCTCACTCAACCTTTTTTTTTCCAAACTAAACATTCCCAAGTCCCTCAACCTTTCTCTGTAGGGCTTGGTGTCCATGCTTGTGATCATTCTCATTTCTCTTCTCTGCACCTTCTCCATTCTATCCAATGGCGTGTACAGCAGGACCATGACATCTTGTGATTTGGATGTTATGCCCCTGCTAATACATTCTAAGACTGCATTAGCCTTTTTGTCACTGCATCACACTAATTGATCATATACAGGTTACCCAGAAGTGTATCCCCCATGCATGTATGCATGTCTTGACATGTAGTGTGCCCTGATATTATTATTGCTGAAAAATATCAACAGGATAGTAAGAAGAAATTTTCTAAGTTTACATGTTGGTCTAGCAATCCTAAAAAGACTCCACAGAATAAGTTATAGTAAAAGGGGCACTACATAATGTCACTTCTATCAGATGTTAGGTGATTATCTGGGAGCATCAGTAGGGTAAAGGTGATACTTGTATGGATTAGATAAACTGCTCAATGTCTAAACATTCAGTGACTATTAACAATATTTATTACATGGAAATTTGCCACAGTATGAATAAAAGCATATGCAGTGGCCAGTTATGTAAAATATTTGAAAAAAATTGATCATGGTTCTGCTAATAAAAATCAAAACAGTTGTGCTTAATAAAATGTTCACTACATGTTGGTCACAGGGCAGCCAACTACACACATAGGTATATCACAGTAAGTTTTCCTGTAGTAGATATTTGTGAGCAAACAATCATGAGGTGTTCAAAGATATGAAATCCCATAGAAAGGAATGAACAAGTTAATCTGAAGTCAACAGGATTTAGCTGTAACTAATTTTAGCTGAATCGAGACTATTACATAAAAGACAAGGGATATAACTCACAAACTTGTTGCCCTCCTATGTGAAAATAGGCTCTGTAAATGTACAGATATTTTTAAAAAATCAAAATTGGAATTTTAAATTTCATGTGCAGATTTCTGGAGGAGAATATAGCAGTCAATAATGAAATGCATGTGACAAAACTACCACAAATTTAACTTTAATGAAACTACCAATATCAAACTTATTTATGCTAGGATAGAGCTACCGTAATAACAGAGAAGTACACAGCTCAAGTACTACTATGTACTGAAGTATTTCCAAAGCAACAATATCTTCTGATAAGTCTTTATTTGGAACTATCAATTTGCACTAATGGCTGCCAGTAAAAGTGGGCCTTGGATAGAAAAGCTTTCAGCCTTGGGATTTTTTGTTAACAAAAAGCGCACCTGGACTCACCCGGGGCGCTGTTGCGGCATGGGAGGATCAAGCTGCTGCTCTTCTTCCCCTTATGCCTCGGAGGGTAGTCATGTGACGGTTGGAACTGTCATGTGACAAGGGAGCTGGGTAGGCTATATAAGCCAGTGCCCCGCTCGGCCTCTTCACAAGGCTGCAAGCAAGTAGACCCTCCCTCCCTCGCTAAGTGATGTGGCAGTGTTATGTATGTTATTTAATGTTATGCTTTTTGTCAAAGTCTGAACAGTTTTTTGGGGCATAGGGGCACATCCTTATTGGGTAGGCAGGCTTGCATGCCAGACCTTCCCGTGGTGGGGGCCTCAATAAGAGGTCTGGGGGCAGTGGAGGGCTTGTCGGTGCAGGCCTGGAGGTCCTGTTTCAAGCTCGCTACCCCCGGCAGGAGGGGGTGTCACAAAATGGGTGTGCGCCCAAGTGGCACCTAGTACCCTCCTGTCCTGATCCCCATGGGGGACGGTGCCGGGTTCAGCGGTTCGCTGCCCGAAGGACCAGGGGTCAGCCATGGGGCTGACTGTGACCAAATTCAGTGGTACACTGCCTGGTGGCCAGGATGTGTCCTGTTTATGCTCGCCCAGCTTCCTACAGTTATTGTTATTAATAAACTGGGCTACAGACATTTCTATTCCAACAAATAAGAGTTATCTTGTCATTACTGGGCAAAGTCCGCACATCTGCACGCAACTGAAGCTAAATGCATAATTTTTCAATCCACTAATAGTATGATGCGGGGGTATGGAAGCATCTAGACATGCTTGGTTTCAGCACAACAGATTATGAAAAGCCTGGTCTCAATGTCAAATTTATTGTGAGTTTTTTGTTTGTTGGCTAATGCATTACTATAAATTCAAACATTAATATACATTTGGAGCACAAGTATTTCATTCTGCATTTTGAAAAGCTGTAGGTACTTTAGTACTAACAACATTCCTTTTCCCTTTCTTTCTACTGTTCAGTTATACTTTTTAAAAGGTAAGTAACAAGCAGAGAGTAATCAGACATCGCATTAAGTGACAGATGATACTTTCTCAAAGTACTTTGAAAGCAAATGGTAATATAACAGTTGACTTGGGGTTGATATGGAACAACTCAAGGGTAGTGATATTAATAAGGAAGTGGAGGTGTATGAATGAATTATCTTTGCTACTTCTGAGGCTTTTGTGTCTTCCCACCAACTTGGCCTGAAAATCTGTCAGGAAAAATGGCTAACTGATTTACTGAAGGACTCTGATAGACTCTGAACCCCAATCCAGCAGCACATTGTGATATGTCATCTGATTCTCAACACAGCCAAATCTATGGATAGTTGAAAACAGGGACTGAAACCATGAACAGACAAGATAGATCATTCACAATCATATAGAATGCCACAAGTTTGCAGAAAAAAATGTGGAATGTAAAAAAAAGTGTGTGTGTGTGTGGGGGGGGGGGGGTTAAGCCAAATTATACAAGAAGCATCTGAAGCTTTATGGAAGTAATGTCTTCTGTGGGTGTTGCTAGGCAGCCTTGCCAGTTTTCAAGCTTTATTTTACATCAAAAAAGGCAAGGGGTGGAAGGCAGGTCACTTTCCCCAGGTTGTACTGATCTTTGAGAGAGGACTTGTAGGGGCTAGGCCTGGCAGCAAGCACCACTTGCTTGCGTTACTCAAGCTGTTCAACAGCAGCCACCTAACAAAAGCCAATTTGTTGAGGTGGTTAGAGTTTCAGATTGGGATCTGGGAAACCCAGGTTTGAATCCCAGGTCTGCCATGGATGTTCACTGGGTGACTTGTTCCCTGTTAACCATTAGCCTCACATCACAGTGTTATTTATTTAAAAGATTTTCATGCCATCTTTCTGCCCAGAGTTAAGTCATTTAAACAATTGAAAATACAATTAAAATTATAACATTCAATTAAAATATTAATGGGAGGGAAGATAAAATGGAGATAAGGAAAATGATGCAAGATTCTTTGGGTCTCCATTGTAGAGATAGGAGTGGCATATATGAAGTAAATAATCATACATATAGCTGAAAATGGCAGGTAGATAAAAGGTAGGCTGGTTGAAGGATGGGAGAATAAGTTGGCTGTTAGGAGAACACAGAAAAGTGAGATGCCCCCGTGCAAGTACTTACAGATTCCCCACCACAAAACTAGGTCCAGTCTGGCAACCAAAATTGCACTACTGAGCCATATTTTTCCTAGGTAGAGGCTGCCTGGGGCAGGATAAAGAACAAAGATGACGGATAAAGGTGGAATTAGATAGTGGGTAGCAAAGAGAGGAGGAAACAGAAAAAGCAGAGAGGCTATGGGTTTTGAGTGAAGGGAAAGAGGAAATATTGGGAAGGAAAAAATAGGATCCCACCTGTCCCTCACAAGTCCTTGTGGGCCCCTACTATTAATGGTCCTAATACTACGTAGACATAAATATGGGAAAGCCTACTTGTGTGCAGATTCTGCACTACGTTGAAACACATGTGCACAATTTAGGAATTGTTTAAGCTTAAATAACTAGAGATGTTGTGGCACCCGCTTTGTCAGATGTTTGCACTGCATCCTCACTACAAGAGCGCGCGCGCACACACACACACACGGTAATGAAACAAAAACATATTTAACTGCCAGACAGCTCTTCTGAGCACTCTCTAAGAGGCACTTTATCAGTAAGAACCAATATTTTGGGGAAGAGTAGAAGGTGAATTAGAGACTTGACTGGAGTCAGAGACTTCAGCTACCTAGGTCTAAGTCCCAGGAGCTAAGTGAATAAGGGCTTAAACAGGCAAGGCTAACATACATTGTTTTTTGTGCAGCAAGTGCAAGTTGGTCCAACAGCTTGAGGTGCAAGTAACTACTCTTTAGCCTGCTAATCAGAATGAGGATTTCCTGGACAGAGTGGAGCAGATAGTACTGGATGGGGGACACACCAGGAATCTCTCTGAGGAGGATGAAACACAGAAGGTGGGCAATTGGAAGAATATAGGGACCAGGGATCATTCTGTGAGTTTGAAGCTACAGAATAGATCTGAAGTTCTTTCCCTTGTCAGTGAGGATAAAGAATAGGCACAAGAGCAACAGAGTCAGTCCTCAGAAAATGTGCAAGTGATAGAAGGTTCAGCCCATCAAATGGCTCCTACAAACCCCCAGAGGAGATGGGTGGTGGTGGTGATAGGGAACTACCTGCTGAGGAAACCGAAGCAGTGATTTGCCGGACAAGATGTCTCAAGAACTGTGCTGTTTCCCGGGGCAAACATCCATGATGTTACAGAGAATCTGACAAGACTTGTCAAGCCCACTGACAGTTATCCCTTCCTCTTGATCTGCATGGGAAAAAATGACACTGGAAGATGTAGCTTTCAGGGTATCACAAGAGATTTTGAGGCTCTGGGAAGGAAGCTGAAGAATCTGGATTCACAGGTTGTCAGTTCATCTCTACTCCTGGTTGAAGGACATGGCCCAGAGAGGGAAAGAAGAATAGTACAAGTGAGCAGCTGACTTTGCTGGTGTTGCTGCCAGAACTTTTGGGCTTCTTGGACTGTGATCTGCGGTTTCATGAAGATGGACTAATGGCAAGGGGTGGGTTGCACCTCACTACTGTACATAGGAACATTTTTGTTGGGAGGCTCACAAACCTGATCAAAAGAGCTTTAAACAGAGTTATGAGGGGGAGGGAGACAGTATTCAGGGGACGGAGAAAAGGCAGAACTACTCAACACCTTTTTTACCTCTGTCTTTTCCCAAAAGGAAAACAGTGCTCAACCAAGGGAAAATGAAATAGAAGATACAGTAGGGTAAATTCATAAAGGGGTTGTACAGGAATACTTGGCGACTTCAAATGAATTCAAATCTCCAGGGCCTAATGAACTAAATCCCAGGGTATTAAAAGAACTGGCAGACGTAATCTCAGAACAACTTGCTATAATCTTTGAGAACTCCTAGAGTCCCAGCAGACTGAAGGAGGGCTAATGTAGTCTTCATCTTCAAAAAGGGGGGAAAAGAAGACTCAAACAATTGCTGCCCAGTCAGCCTAACACCAACATCAGGAACTATTCTAGAGCAAATCATTAAACAGACACACTGTAAGCACTTAGAAGGGAAAACTATGATCACTAAAAGTCAACATGACTTTCTGAAAAACAAGTCATGCCAATCTTACCACTTTTTTTGATAGAGTGACAAGTTTGATAGATTAAGGGAATGCTGAGGATGTTGCATACCTTGATTTTAATAAGGCATTGACAAGGTGCTCCTTTATAGTCTTGCAAGCAAGGTAGTAAAATGCCATCACTGTCCTATCCATTAGACAACTCCACATAATTGCTATAAGAATCAAAATGTGAATGCAGTTAATGAGCAAGCAAGAAATCAGTGCTACTGAGGGATTGCCAGCATGACATAGTGGTTAGAATTTTGGACGAAATCTGGGAGACACAGATCTGAATCCCTATTTTGCCATGGGAGTTTGCTGCATGATCTTGGACCAGTCACAGATTCAGCCTAACCTACCTCATAGGATTGTTGTGAGGAGGAGGAGGAAGAGGAGGGAATATTGTAAGCCATTTTGGATCCAATTGGGAAAAAAGTAGGCTATAAATTGATAAATAAATAAACAAAATAATGCTGTGGTCTAAACCAGTGGTACTGTCTCTCAGAATGGTGCCCCAGAATTAGCAAAGTCTAAATTGCCTCATACATAAAATACCCTAAGTGCTAAATTAGTCACATACTTTCTGAAAAAATGTAAACACTGAACTGAACTAAAAACATTATTTTTAACAGGTTTTTTAATGCAAGTTTAAATAATTTAGTGAGGAAAGCATGTGTAACCTAGATAAGGTATTTATCCATCTACTTTGAATGGTATTTTCCCAGAAAAGTGGAGTTATGTATATGTAATAGTACATGGAGACCACCCATTCTTAGAAAATTATTTGCAGATATAGCCCAGGAGGTCTGGTTCTAATAATTGAAGATGTGATAATGGGCTTTGGCTATAAAAAGTTTGACTCATTGCAAACCAGTTGGTATATTTTAGAAAGTAAAGTCTTTGGAACAAAGTATTTATCCTATAATTTCAAACTATTCAGTTTTGCAGCATATTGCTTCCTTTTTCTAAAGGAATCAGGCAACAATTAATGTTTGGATTGGTAAATAGCTGAGATTTTAGATGTCATGAGCAAATGTCAGATTTTCTGTGCTTTCACTGTATATTTCAATTTTATTTTTATTGGGGGGCGGGGCGGCATTTCTTAGCCAGCCATATCAACTCCCTCAGATATGTTGCACCTAAATTTTTATGGGGAACTTCCCACTGGCTGGATTAACCGTGCTCTCACACTATACACCTCCAGATTTGCAAAGGTAGCCAAAATGAAAATGTAATATAAGCGTATTAATATAAGACTGGCTGTGGAACTCTGCATACATCAGTTTAGCAACTGGGAAAAGATTAGACTATCTCTCAGTATTAGGAGCTCTCATAGGCTCAAATTAGAGATTAATAAGAAAGTGGTATGATGGACAGGAGGTGTCCTGCCCCTGAATGGAAAATCAGTCACTCAGATGAGCCTCTAGGAGTGTTGCTCCAGCACTGAGTCACCTTCGAGAAGTGGGATGAAATTACAGAGGAAACACTAGAGAAGAAGAGTTGTGTTCTGCTCCAGGGAGAGAGTAGTGAAAGCTCAGGTCTGGCTCAGGAAAAAGTGCAGACAAGTGTGGAGGGTAGCTCTGGTTGTGTGGCAGAAAGATTTAGCTGAAAGGAGAGTGCTTGATGGCTAGGGCTGTCTTTGGTAATAAACAGATCTTACACAATTTAGTATGACTTTGAAGAAAGGGCAGGCTGGTGTGCATATAATACTGTGTGAGAGAGAGTGAGTAAAAGTCTGTTTGTGCCTGAAAGCATTGTAGAAAATTCTAACTACTCACTGAAGTCATAACCAGTTTAAATTTTTGTGTCCCAGCCAGGTTTCTACTTTGTCTGCCTAAAGACTTGCACTGCTGGTTTGTTCCTTTAAAATATTAGTTGTTTATTGAGATTTCTGAGACTGGATTAATATATACTTTCCTTGTGCACCACAATTTACCTCACAACAGCACACCCAAAGCCTATATACGCTCTACCTGTAGAACATCTGGAATTTGTAGAAAAAGAAAAAGAGTTTGGATGTATACCCCCACTTTCTCTCCCATATAGAGACTCTTATCTATTTCTTACACATTTCGTTTCTATATCTAATGAAAGTAGAAGGAAGGGGGGAAAGATCATTTATTTATATGAAATATTACATGAAATTATTTATCTTAATTATACAAGAACATAAGAAAGAGCCTGCTGGATCAGACCAGAGTCCATCTAGTCCAGCACTCTGCTACTCATAGTGGTCCACCACAGGAGCAGAGCAAGGGGGAACTCCACCCAGGGCGTGTGCCCTGCAACCTTGTCATGGCGCCTTGCCCCACCCGGCCCCACTGGTGCTACGTCTCTGGCCCACCAGATGCCTTTGGGAACTCACATGCATGCAAGATGTGAAAGCAATGACCTTCTGCAGCTGCTGCTCCCGAACACCTGGTCTCAGTGGCATAGCACCCATGGGTGTACACCGCCCAGAGCCCCTAGAGGATGGGGCGGTATAAAAGTTTAATAAATAAATAAAATAAATAAATAAATGGGGCGGGAGGGGCGCAATGCCCCTGGTGAAGCAGTGGCAGAGGCGTGGCAGGGCCATCAAGGGGGCATGGCAGGGGCATTCTGGGGCATTCCGGGGGCATTCCGGGGTGGTGTGGGGGCAGGCAATTTTGCAGCAGGGGTGCAAGGCGTGCGTACGCCGGGCGCAGTTTCCCTTCACTCTGCCTCTGCCTGGTCTGCTAAGGCATTTGCAATCTCAGATCAAGGAGGATCAAGATGGTTAGCCATAGATTGACTTCTCCTCCATAAATCTGTCCAAGCCCCTTTTAAAGCTATCCAGGTTAGTGGCCATCACCACCTCCTGTGGCAGCATATTCCAAACACCAATCACGCATTGCATGAATAAATGTTTCCTTTTATTAGTCCAAATCCCCCCCCCCAGCATTTTCAATGTTCCCTAGTTCTAGTATTTTGAGAAAAAGAGAAAAATTTCTCTGTCGACATTTTCTACCCCATGCATTATTTTATAGACTTCAATCATATCCCCCCTCAGACGTCTCCTCTCCAAACTTAGGAGTCCCAAACGCTGTAGCCTCTCCTCATAAGGAAGGTGCTCCAATCCTTCAATCATCCTCGTTGCCCTTCTCTGCACTTTTTCTCTCTCTTCGATATCCTTTTTGAGATGTGTGGCTGACCAGAGCATCCTGGACATTACACAGTACTCCAAGTGCGGTCGCACCACTGCTTTATATAAGGGCATGACAATCTTTGTAGTTTTATTCTCAATTCCTTTCCTAATTATCCCCAGCATAGAGTTTGCCTTTTTCACAGCTGCCATGCATTGAGTTGACATTCCCATGGAACTATCAACTAAGACGCCCAAATCCCTTTCCTGGTCTGTGACTGATAGCACTGACCCCTGTAGCTTGTATGTGAAGTTTGGATTTTTTGCCCCTATGTGCATCACTTTACATTTTGCTACATTGAACTGCATTTGCCATTTCTTAGGCCACTCACCTAATTTATCAAGGTCCACTTGGAGCTCTTCGCAATCCTTTGCGGTTCTCATCACCCTACATAACTTGGTATCATCCGCAAACTTGGCCACCACTACTTCCAGGTCATTTATAAATAGGTTAAAGAGCACTGGTCCCAAAACAGATCCTTGGGGAATATCCTATTCTATAAACTTACAGTAATCTTATAATTAATTAATTCTATCATGAAGAAAGAAGGAAAGAAAAGAAAAAAACATAATATTCTTTCATTAACTATATGTATATTTGGATGTTATAGCCAGTGGCTCAAACAATAAATATTACGTGACTTGATAATATTCTTTCATTTTTCTGTTTTCTTAATATATTGTATATATGATTCCCATGCGTCCTCAAATTTATCTAGGTTATTTCGTCATTTCCAGGGTGGTTTATCTAAATTCATAACTTCCCAAAGCTTTGCTTCCCAGTCTTTGAAGCTGGATTTTACTGTGTGGAATAGCAAAATCCACTTTCAAACAGTTGTGAAAGTGGATTGAAAGTGCATTATTCTGCAAGTGCGGAAGGGGCCTAGGTGATTTGAGTTTTATATTACAATGACATTTAGATCTATACAAGCACTTGGTTAAAGAAAACTTTTCTCAGTGCATCAGAGTAAGCACTGAGCGACCTGCAATCCTTCAACAGGAATAAACATACCTAATTCTTGTTCACTGACAATGCATTTTATCTTTAGGTGTGTCATTAGCAGACAGAGGATGATTCTGTGGCAGGAGATTGGCTATTTAACTTAGAGGCAAATAAGTGGTAGAAGTGCCTGCAGAAAGTCCCAGGTTTAACTGGACATCTCCACTTACAGAATGCGGACCTTTTCCATCTGAAAAAAAAAATGCTGAACTAACTCAGTATGAAAAAACTTCACATGTTAGAATGTACCAAATATTAACTAAGCTACATAATCCTTTCCCTTTCCCAAAAAGACTCAGCACAAAAAACTGTTCAGTTGCACGGCAGTCTGCTTACTTTCTCCACAAGCAGTTTTTTTCTTCTGTACTGCATATCAATAGTAACAATTTTTTAAGGCAGCTCTAAAGTCATCCTATACATCTCAATGAAAATGGTGACTACAACCCACTTTAACAAGCAGTGTTTGATAATAGCTGTTCTGTGAAACCATTCCAGCATTATTGCTCAAGTTGTCCCCTGGGGGAAAAGCCCTTGTGTTCCAGCCCTTCAACAAATAAGCTCTGTTACCAGATCAACCTTGAACAAGTAAATTAGAAGTACATGTAAGCAAAGTTAAAATATATTTTCTGGCTTAAATTAAATTGCCACTTTTGAGGCATGAGCTCTTACGTCAAAACTGGAAAGCCAACATTTGCAGGAATCTTACAAGTCAGTGGGCCAGCCAAAAAAACAATTAACTTACAAAATATTATTAAAAATATAATTTAAACTGCCTGTGATGCTCATTTTGTTTGAAGGTGAGAGACCTGAGTGAATCCTTGTTCAATCAAGAGAAGTGGAAACGGAAATTTCTTCTGAGTCCTATAGAAGCATTAAATGTGCTGTTGCAAAGAACAATCTGCAAGCTATAGCCATGGTACTTTCACTAAGTAAGCTTTCCTGCTTTACTTAGCTCACCCTTTCCTCGCCATATGTGACTCATCCCCTTCTCTCCATATCTTTAGTCAGTAATTTTGCTATGTTTTTTGCTATATTTCACATGAACCATTTGTATATCTGAAAGAAACATGACAGCAGACCTTCATTGGGGTTTAAATTTCCTGTCCACCTGTAAAATAATCTCACTGTATGGAGCACGGAGGAATTCTGAAGCCTTGAGGGTTCTTCCAGATTTTTCTGCTCCTGGTTAATGCCAAAACTCATAGAAATGTCAAGGTATACATTGCTTTAGGTGGAACAACACATTGCAGCCTGCTGCTGGAAAAGACAACCTTGTATTTGTTTCCCTTCCCCTAGTCTGCATTAGGTCAGTTTATTAGAGTAGATCTAGAAACCTATAGGAACAAGGCTTGTGGATTCACCATGTTCCACTCTCTCCAGCAGTCCTGAGCCAATTCCTGGGCTCATGTGGATGAGCAGCCATGTGGTGCAGAAGAAGGGGAATGGTTGTTTAAGTTTCTCATTCCTGCTAGGGAACATCAGTGGTGTCAAGCAGGGATGGGAATATTAGGAAACATGGTTTAGGGGGTAACAAATTATACAACGATAGGATGGTGCTTTGTATACGTATGTGAATTTGAACCCACTTACAGCTGTTTACAGCACAACTTTATGTATGCTGGTATTTTAACCTGTTTGGTTATTTTTTAAAAATTAGAGGATTTCCAGACAAAGACAAAAATAAACAGAAATAAAAGCAAAAACTGATAATCAAAACAGTATTTCACAGTGGAGATTACCCTTTGTGGTGATAAATACCATCAAATCACAGCTGACGTAGCAAGTTTGCCATTGCTTGCCTGCACATGGACTGGGAGAGTTCTGAAAGAACTGTGATTGACCCAAAATCACCCAGCAGGCTTCAGGTGGAAGAGTGAGGAATTGAATCTGCTCCTTCAGATTAGTGTCCACTGCTCTTAACCACTATATCACACTGTCTTCCAAGTTATGCTTATGCACCCATAAACAGAAGTAACAAAGTACTGATGAATAAATAATAGAAAATAAAACAAGCATACAGCAAAACATTAAATTTAAAACTCACCTTTGATGCAGGTCCAGCAATATCAGGACTTTCGTTAATGTAAAACAAAGATGTTAACTATTATTCAATGAATTTATCCAACTGTTAGTAGTCTTTCATGTATTGTAATAAAGTTAACCTCCCTCAATGGACTGTTGCAGCTTCCTTCCAATTTCCCATCATGCAAAAGAAAAGAAGGGCACATGCATGTACAGACAACATGGTGTAGTGGTTAAGAGCAGTGGACTCTAATCTGGAGAATTAAATTTCATTCCTTACTTTTCCACATGAGCAGCAGACTCTAATCTGGTGAATGAGGTTGGTGAACACATGAAGCCTGCTGGATGACCTTCAACTACTCACAGTTCTCTCAGAACTCTCTCAGCTTCACTTACCTTTAATACTTACCTTCTCACTTTAATATGCAACTTATCCTTGAAATCAGGCTCCATCCCTGAAGACTGGAAGATGGCCAATGTCACACCAATCTTTAAGAAAGGATCTAGGGGGGACCCGGGAAATTACAGGCCAGTCAGTTTGACATCTGTTCCTGGTAAATTAGTAGAATCTGTCATTAAAGATAAAATTATAAAACATGTAGAAAAGCAAGACCTGCTGAGAAAGAGTCAGCATGGCTTTTGCAGAGGCAAATCCTGTCTTACAAACTTACTAGAGTTCTTTGAGGATGTAAACAGGCATGTGGATAAGGGGGAACCAGTGGACATTGTCTACTTGGATTTCCAAAAGGCTTTTGACAAAGTTCCTCACCAGAGACTATTGAGAGAAAACTCAGCAATGGAGAGGAATAAGAGGAGATCACTCCTATGGATTAAAACTGGTTGAGAAACAGGAAGCAAGGAAGTGTAGAGTGTAAATGGGAAATTCTCTGACAATGGAGAGATGTAAAGGGAGTGAGGTGTCCCCAAGGATCCGTATTAGGACCAGTGCTCTTTAACCTGATTCATAATGGCCTGGAAGTAGGGAGTGGAGTAGCGTGGTGGCCAAGTTTTGCAGATGATACCAAATTATGTAGGGTGGTAGAGAACCACAAAAGGATTCTTGAGGAGCTCCAGCGGACCTTGATAAATTAGGTGAGATGGGCTAAGAAATGGTAAATGCAGTTCAATGTAGCAAAATGCAAAGTGATGCACATAGGGGCAAAAAATCCAAACTTCACATACCTGCGCTTCACAGAGGGGTCAGTGCTATCAGTCACAGACCAGGAAAGGGATTTGAAGCGTCCTTGGTTGATAGTTCCATGGGAATGTCAACTCCAATGTAAATGGCAGCACAATGAAAAGGCAGAAAACTCTATGCTGGGGATAATTAGGAAAGGAATTGAGAATAAAACTGCAAAGATTGTCATGCCCTTATATAAAGCTGTGAGTGCGACCCGCTTGCCGGAGTACTGTGTTCAGTTCTGGTAGCCATACATCTCAAAAAGGATATTGAAGAGATAGAAAAGAAGTGCAGAGAAAGAGCGGTGAGGATGATTGAGGACTGCCTTTTTTAGCACCTTCCTTATGAGGAAAGGCTGCAAGCGTTTGAGACCTCTTTAGTTTGGAGAGGGGAGGCGATCCTGAGGGGGGGATATGACTGGGAAGTCTATAAAATTATGCATAGGTAGAAAATGTTGACAGAGAGAAATTTTTCTCTCTTTCTCTAATACTAGAACCAAGGGGGCATTCATTGTTAAGAAAATGCTGGGAAAGAATTAGAACTAATAAAGGAAACACTTCTTCCGCATAGCGATGTGATTGGTGTTTGGAATATGCTGCCACAGGAGGTGAGTGATGGCCACTAACCTGGATAGCTTTAAAAGGAACTTGGACAACAGATTTATGGAGGAGAAATTCGATTTATGGCTACCAATCTTGATCCTCTTTGATCTGAGAATTGCAAATGCCTTAACAGTCCAGGTGCTTTCGGGAGCAACAGCCACAGAAGGCCATTGCTTTCACATCCTACATGTGAACTCCCCAAAAAGGCACCTGGTGGAGCCACTACTTGAGTGAGAGCTGGACTAGATGGACTCTGGTCTGATCCAGCTGAAAGCTGTTCTTATGTTCTTATGTTCTTACCTCACATGATGTCTGTCAAGCTCCCCTTGGAGCTATGCCTCTGGAAAAGTGGGGTATAAATCCAAGCTCTTCTTCTCCTTGCTTTGGATGAAAAAATAACAACACCCTTTCCCATCTATGGCCATTTCCCTACTGACCTTTAGTTGCGGGGCACTTGCTGCAAATAATCCGGGGGGGGGGGGGCTGCTGTGTTCCCCACTACCTCAGCGGCAGCAACGCTGTGACCCTGATTCTGGTGCTCTCCTTCCTTCTTTATGCCGTTATTTCCAGTTCCTCTCTGGATGTTTTGAAGCCATTTGAAAACCCAGCTTGGCTGATTGAGAGCATAGAGAAATTAAGGGAAGTCGGGGCTGACTTCGGGTTTAAGTTTCCCGCCATCCGTCCAATAAGGCAAAGGCAGGGTGTGTGCCATCCTTTTACAGCCTATAGGGTTTAATTTTATTTGTAGCAGCTGTGAAAATCCCACGTCTCCGCCGTTTTGGCGTTGCCAGGCAGATGCATATTGTGGATTCCCTGCGGCCGGAAGAATGTGGAGATGTGGATTACGTCTTTTTTTAAAAATAAAAAAAGTTCCCGCCCCAGAACTCGCGGCAGCTTATGTCGAGAAGTGGGAAGATCCTCTTGTAGCTGCTCTTGTGGCTGCAGCATTCATTCGACCAAGGGGCAGAAGCTGCGGTGGGGACCCTGAGCCAGTGCTGAAATGATCCCACAGCAAAGGAAACCGCAGCTATCGGCCACCATTTTGTAAGTGGGGAAACGACCTATATCTCTTCCTTATTCTCCATGCATGTTCTGTTCAGCTTCATGCTTGCTCTCAACTGGAAAATGTCCCTCTGCAGGGGAAAACATACAAGTAACTGTATTTTTTCCCATGCAGGACAATTTACATTTTGCGGGATGGTGGTGGTTTGCTTTGGAGAGTAAACAGAGGAAAAGTTTTCCCTACCCAATCACTACAAATGTGCTCTGAAATTCTGTAATTTTTTTGGTGTACAAGCTGCCATTTAGTGACTGGTAACTCTCTAACTAGCTCCCAGGAACATGAAGGCTAACCGTGTTTTCCTGAAATATCAATCTGTCAAACTGTTAGATTATATGACGCAAAAAAATCTCTATTTAATCGTTCTTTCCATTACAATTCACAGAGAAATATCATCCCATTTGCATGCTGGAGGTCTCAAATTCAATCCCTAACATTTTCAGTGAAAGAATCTTAAGTAGAAGTAGTTGATAATAAGTGTCTTCTGCCTGTCATCTTGAAGAGTTTGCACTAGTCTAACTACTGAGTTAAATGGATTCAATATAAGGCAGCATTATATATCCAACCATGAGAGTTTCATGGAACTCAATCCAGTTCCCATCTGGTTGATCTCAGTGGGGCTATAAAGATGTTATTTACCACTCTCAGAACTTCATATGTCTAGTTCAGCCACCACAGAAAAAAAATGTCCACCATCCTGGGTTTCTGATGAGAATTCACAATCTTCTGAGACCAGAGGTTCCATCTTATTCTTATTTTCAGGTGCTCATGCTTTTTAATAGCTGACTGAACTTCAAGTGCAGTATTTCTTAACAAGGCTATGTAGTGATGGGGAAACTCTTTTTCAGTCTTCACATTCTTGGTGCTTCTGTAGGAATGCTATGTGCAATTCTTTCAATAAGTGCTACCACCATTTTGTGTAAGTAGGAGGAAGCATGTGACTTTTGGCTTTGCTAAGTGCAATAGAATGCAACACAGGCACAGTTAAAAGACTTCATACTCCCATCACAGATGGAATACACAAATATTACCAGATGCAATTTTTAATATTATTTTTGTTTTCCTTGAGGACAAAGTGAATGATTACAGGATTAACAGAATATAGACACAGGAGACCTCTTCAGAACCCAGGAAAAGTCAGCATATTACATAATGAAGGCCATTCAGCAGGCTTTTTAAAATTCCATATTTTATCAAGGTCATTTGTTGTACTCCAGTATCTAAGTTCCTTTAAAAATTCCTTTCCAAATGAACTGCACAGATATGTATTATCAATGAACTATTCCCACTGACAATGTACTTGATTAGTCCATCTGTTTCTGTTCTTCTCATCTTATTAAAAACTTATTCTATGTTAAAATGTTTTCAAGAATATAACCATTCCAAATTCCAATACTGCATAATAAAGTATATGTTTTATGTCTTGATTCCAGGATCCAATCGGGGATGTGCACATTTTCCCACTTTCTGGGTTTTTTTTCCTATTTAGAAACTTAGTTTTGTTATACTCATTGCTTTGAATGCCGGTTTTCAGCTGTTTGATTTTGTTTCCATTGGTTTCAATGGAAATCATAATTCTGCTTGTAAAAAATTAAAATTACATTCTTAGGGATTACACTGCAAGGAATCCTACCTACCACATTTTAGGGAAATAAATGAAAGTAACCAGAAGTAAACCTTCCCAGGATGGGAGTGGGGTATGTGGAGATGATGTGATAGCTGCTAGCTATATCACTAGCCTTGCCACACTCCTTACCAAACCTGATGGTATTCTGTTTAAAGGTGTAATAATGGATATGGGTAAGATGTCACAGAATACCAACAACTTTAGTGAGCAGTATGGCAGGCTTGTGGTATACACATAGGAATGGGGTCAATATTCTGGAAGAATGCACTCTACACTACACCAGCATGCACTATACATAACTGACTTCAATTTGAATGTATTATTTCAGACTTGCAGATGACCACTCTTGATCACTCTGAAAACTGAAGATCAAACTAGACATGACACAGAGGCCTATACATGGGATCTTCTACTATATCCCGAAACAAATAAACAAAAACACTAGAGCTCAGATATATGCTTTGAAGAATCAGAAAGGATCAGTGAGAGAAGTAGATGCTTACCCCCTCCCCCAAACCCCACTTTTGACCAATCTAAATGCACCTTGCTGAGCTGCAGGTAGTTGTGGAGACAAATTTCTGCTGCCTGTACATTTCCTCTCAGAATGTGGTCAACGGTGGTCAATTTTTATTGGGGAAAATGGTAGGATTACTTCTCTTTTCCTGTGCTGTAGCTCCAATCCAAGTAAATTCTTCAATCACAGATCTCCCACACTCCCACAGATCTCCTACAAATTATGTCCAATATTCAAACAGAGGAGTGTTAGTGAACTGGAAGTGAGTTTATGTACTCTTACAGTAAGGTGACCAGAATTAAAAGCCGGAAGGGTGCCTGTGGCCACACACAAGTAGCTCCCGGGCTGGAGAAGCGCCCAGAAGGCACTGCGGCTGCCGTAGTGCCTTCTGGACCGCTTCCCTGTCTCCAGCCTGCAAGCGCCCGGCTTATAAAGAGCAGTCAAGCTCTAGCGACGGCTGACCCCAAGGAACCTTGCTGCAGCACCTTGCAGCTTCCCGGGCAGGAGACAGGAAAGCCCAGAAGGCACTGCGGCCTGCCAGTGCCTTCTGGGGCGCTTCCCCTGTCTCCCTGCCGAGCACCCAGCACTCGCGGCAGTGTGCTCTTGACTGCAGGCTGTGACATGAGGACATTCCTAACGGGACGTGTGAAGCCAGGCGGAGACGGGACCGATCCGCACAAAAGCGTGAGTGTCCCGCGAAAAGCGTGACGGATGGTCACCCTATCTTACAGGAAGTCTGTAACATATACAAGAACTTAGGCTTATACAGTCAATGGAATGTTCAGAGCCTGGAGGTTTAATTTAGGACTCCATGAGATTTGCTGTAAGAGTTGCATAGCATTATAAAGCCTGAGGAAGGGAGTTCTGAAAAAAAGAAAGAGTTCTGTTGTGATAGAGTAAATGGTAGCTCTGAGGTAGCTCTGTTCTCTGGAAGTAGAGGGCCAGTTCAGAGTGGGCTGTGCTCCTTAAAATTAAGTGCCAGAAAGAGCAAAGTTCAATAAAGGAATATGTATCAGAGTTCCTGGAGTCAAACATAACACAGTAACATTGATTAATCACATTAGTGGCTGGTTTATTTTTTTCTCTGAGGACAGCCCCACTCAGATATGAATTGGTGAAGCTTCTGAGAGAAGGGGAGTTATATAGAGAAGACTGGAGCTTCCTCAAAGAAAAAGGTCATCTTTCTAAGATAAGCACTGTGTGAGAGAAGCACTCTAAGGGAGGGTTTGTCTTAGTGTCAGTGGCCAAAGAATTGTATGTGTGTAGTACTTACCTCAGGGTAAAAAATAAGATTCTTAGAAAAAGGGCTTAATAGTCAAACAGAACTCCATAATAACAGATTTACTTTGTCTAGTGTCAAAATGACAGTATCATCAGGAAGGCAGTAAGATAGTGTCCTGTATGAAATTCGTATCATCATGACAGAAAGACAACCGGTCATTCTAGCTTTCTTTCAAAGACACTGGCCTGCCTGATTGACAAGTGCCCTGTAAGAGCTGTTAGACTATTTAGACAGCTTCTTAGAAAAAATATATATGTGGGAAAACTGAAAGAGAAATATGAATTCTTAAATATTCTCTCCACATTTCTAAATTTTTGTTCTGACAATAAAAAGTTGCTCAGTCACATCTGTCAGGTAAAGATTTTGGAAGGAAAAAATGTCCTCAAGGCACAGGAAGTTGGTAGACGCTTATGTGTGTGAGAGGCATACCGTTGTCTGCCAAAAAGCTTTACAGTTGTCTCTGCAAAGCTGCATTTATTAGTCTGTCATCTCTCTGATAATACTAAATGGAAATAAATCAAATGTAATGTTTGGATGAAATGAGATAGTTAAAGAGTCCACACAAAGGGTTTTGTGTTGCAATCCCAATTGCACCAGAGGTTTGCTAGGATTTATTTTTGTAGCGTTAAAGGACTGGAGAAGCATACCTGATTTTTATTTTCTAAAGAAAAGCTAGCTACATTACAATGTCAACCAGATAAAAAAATAAATATGATAGATTTTTGCAATTCTGTGTAAGTAGTCCTCTGCTCCCCTCATTGATTTCAGAAGGGGGAGGGGACTTATTCCAAGGAGTCAGACTGGAAATAGATCACCCACCTAGCCTAGTCAAGCCAGCTGAACAGAGAGCTTGGGATATAATGACATGAAAACTGATCCAAGCAGGAAATTGACTTGGTCTGATGTGTAGCAAATGATGGCAACCAGAAACAACATTGTGGCCTAGTTCATAAAACAAATCTTTCCTTTCTCCCTCCTCTTTTCTTATATTCACCCCCTCCCCCTTTAAAAAGCAAGTCATCTGCCAGTTCTGTAGAATAATGCACTTAAGGAGTGGTTTTCTAATGCAAAACAGCAATGAATGTGCAGGTGGCATTTGGTCAAGTTCAGGGCAAGATGAAAGGGCTGCAGATTATGCCATCTCATTCCATACTGTGGGATTGCATATTCACTTCTGGAAGATGTGAAAGATTTATTGGTTTCAAGAATTTTGGCATACCAGAGAAAAGGCCTTCATTGTGAAGGGCTACTTTTACTTTCTGCTCTGTAAATAAATGACTCTTGTTGATGTGTATAGGAGAAAGAAAAGGAACAACACTTAGGTCGATTCCTCACTGAGGATTAGATGCGTACTCGTCACACAAAATATCCAGGTTTCCAGCAGAACTCCCCCCTTCACCAGCGCCAAACATTCTTTCATCCTGTTCCTGGTGCTCCCCCGCCCCCCTCAGCATGTGTTATTTTAGAACCTGTAAGAAAGTAGACCATTTAAAAAAACCGCATGGGCATTCTGGAGTGATGGGGAAGTTGGGGGGGGGGGGAATCCGGATTTGTTTTTCCTGCCGCTGGTAGTGATGTGGAGCCTCTCATCCCATGAGAATGCAGTGGGCAGTGTGTGATGCATGTGCAGCCTTTTTAAAAATTTCACGGACCAGAGATCCACATGGATACGAAGCAACATGGGACTGGTTTTGACTGATTGACTGAGTAGAAGGCAATACAAAGCAGTGCTACATGTCGTATCCATGTGGATCTGACTACATCGAGATGTGTGGAAGCAGAGCTTCGCTTTAATTGCCCATTTCTTCGTTTCCACATAGGGTCGTTCTGCGCATGCTCGCAGAGATGTGGATCCAGAAGTTTGAAAATAAAAAAACATTCCCGCCCCAACACAACACAACAGCCAATCAGGATAGCCCCTGAGCAGATCACGTGTTCTATCCGCCTCAGTGGGGAATCCTTCGTTGCTGCTGCGTTTCTGGGAACAAGGATTAGTTGTGGGGCTGAAGCTGCAGTAGGGACGCTGAAACCATGCTGAAAAGGTCTCATTTTTCCCAAACAGCTTTGTATCTACATTCATTTTTTCGGTGGTGAATCGACCTTAGACACCCAGTGGAACTGGGAGCAAAAGCAGCCTGCCATATCCGTGACTTCAGTGTCAGGTAGAGGCAACTTCACCTCCTCCCAAGTCTACATCCACACATCTCAGCTGTCACACAGGTTACATAACCTCTATTAACACATGTATGGGTCAGCTTGAAAAACAAGCAGACAGCTGGAGCCTCTTGGGAGAAGCAAGGGTGGTAACAGATGCAGGAGCAGTTTGCAGCTCTCCCTGTTGCACCATAAAACACCCACTCTCCAATATCTCATGGAGATATCCCAGAAATCCATCTCAGGTCATATGCAAATTAACTCAATTAACTCCAGAGTGATGTAATACAATTTCTGACTCCAATTCAGTAGAGACCGGTGGTACCTACTTGACACTGGCCCATCTGAAAAGTCAACATGAGTAAACAAAATGGATCTTGGTGTCTTAGTAGACCATAAACTAAATATGAGTCAGCAGTGTGATGCGGCGGCCAAGAAAGCCAATGCGGTTTTGGGTTGTATCAATAGGAGTATATTGTCAAGATTGAGGGATGTAATTGTACCTCTCTATTCTGCAATGGTTAGACCTCACCTGAAATAATGTGTACAGTTCTGGGCACCGCAATTCAAGAAGGATTTTGACAAGCTGGAATGGTCCAGGAGAGGGCAACAAAAATGGTAAAAGTTCTGGAGTCCATGCCCTACAAAAAGAGGCTTAGGGAGCTGAAGATGTTTAGTCTGGAGAAGCAAAGGTTAATGGGGGACATGATAGCTATGTTTAAATATTTGAGTGGATGCCATGTCGAAGAGGGAGCAAGCTTGTTTTCTGCTGCCGCAGAGACTAGGACATGGAGTAATGGATTCAAGGTGCAGGAAAAGAGATTCCACCTAAACATTAGGAAGAACTTCCTGACAGTCAGGGCTGTTTGACAGTGGAATTCACTGCCTCAGAGAGTTGTGGAGTCTCCTTCTTTGTAGGTTTTTAAACAGAGGCTGTATGAACATATGTCAGGAGTGCTTTGATTGGTTCTGCATTGCAGGGGGTTGGACTTGATGGCCCTTCAGGTCTCTTCCAACTCTATGATTCTAAACAACCTTCTCCAGTCTACCAAACTGTCCCCTGAAAACCAAAGGTGCTGATTTGGTATCCCTAATTTCTCCAGCCTGCAGCACAATTCTACCACCTTGCTGCTCTTCAGATTGCCTAAGCTGTTTTTTCATGTATTTTTCTACATACTTGGCTCTTGCAGTCTTCACTGTGCATCACAGTTGTTGAGTGTTTACCTAGGGGACATGGACTCCTACTTTGAGTAGTGTTTCTCCCCCACTCCCTTTATGAGCTGGTTGGATAATTAGAATGGCCTGCCTTTAAACAAGAGAACTGACTGCAATAGGAACATGACACCAAGTCTGGCAAGCAGGATACCTAGATGGAGAGAGGGAGAATAAGACTCAGTTTTAAAATTCACCCAGAGATGTATTGAGATTTCTATGGCCTGTAGCCAATGCTAGATTTAAATGCAATATGAAAGTTAAGAAAACTATGTGATACATAAAACACATCAATCACAGAAAGTCTGTTTATGAGCAAGCCTAAAAAAGGAGAAGGAAAGCCGGTTTGCAATAAGTTATGTCTCTTGAATGAACAGAGACACAATAATCAATAACCTGAGTGGCTGCACGTGATGCAAGAAATGCTGGAGAAGCTTAAGAAATCCCAATTTAATTAAAAACTTGTGCATATGGGGTGAACATTAAAGGTCTTGGACTCTCAGCAACCTTTTACCCTAGTTTTTAGATTACAAATGCATTCTTTGCCTCAGTTTGAAATGATGAATTATAAAGATTTTTTTCAACATTTCATTTTAGAGGTGATGGATTATATTGTGCTGTAAGCATATATCATATATTCTGTTACTGTTAATAATAATGATTAGAATAGTCAGATGTATGCCAGGTGCCTTGCAGAACAAAGAAATAATTTCTCTACCTTCACAGTGTAGATCTAGTTAGAGTTATAAGCAGATAGCATTGAATAGGGAAAAACACATGATACCTTATCTGAATACTTGTGGGCCATAGAGCTGGGCAAGTCATGTGATTTACTTTCTTATGAGGTTTAGTTTTTTCTACGTGGATTGCAGGGCCCAGAGGAAATTTTTGTTTACAGTCGTGGTTTCTCAGGAGTCTTGACTGATTCCTAAAGATGATGATGATGAATGTATTTATATGCCTCCCTTCCCCTTACAGGTTCAGGATAGCTTCCATCATGTAAAATGCAATATATACAGTTGATATTTTTTTAAATGTAAAAACATTACCACAAAGCTTTAAAACAGATGGTGACTAAAATCTCAGTGTGGTACTAAGGGAGAGGGAGTAGGAGAGAGGGAGGCCAAAAGTTAGTAGAGGTCACTGATTATACCATTTCTACCTCAACCATAAGCCTGTTGGAACATATTATTCATGTTAACTGAGTGTTCTAAACTAGATTTCAAATACATTGTGCATTCTCATGCTGCCTCAGAGAATGGTAGTTCGATTCAATAAATTCAAAATGTGTGCTGGTGTGATGAAAGTTACTGACTGATGAATGCATGGCTGGGCAAACAAAACAACCCTGCAAAAGGGCCACACATTCCTCCCTGCCTACTAAAGGAAGACTGAAAACTGGCCAAGGTGTGTTGGGGCAAGCTTGGGTGAAGTCAAGTGCTACTATGATCTTCCTTGCTAACCGTAACATACTCAGGCTAGGAGAGTGAAGCCAGGCTTTACTATGCCTGTGCTCCTTCTTGCTGGCCTGAGTATGGTGAGGCCAGGGAGGAGGATCTCAGCAGCTATTTCACTCTTCCTTGCCACCTACACCAAGCCCAGGCCAGCATTAGGTGAAACTAGGCATCACTAAACTTGTATTCATTCTCGCCAGTCACACCGTGCCCAGGCCAAAAGGACAAAGGGAGGTGCCACCATTTTTCTCCTCGCCAGACCAATTGCAGCATCTGGCCTCAGTTGGGTGCGGGGAGGCAGAGGGGTTGTTAGCAAGCCACATCTGACTTATGGCAACTTCTGGCGGAGTTTTTAGAGGTGGTTTGCCATTGCCTGCCTGCACATCATGACTTTGGTATTCCTTGGAGGTCACCCATCTAAATTCTTGCCAGGATCAACCCTGAGATCTGATGAGATCAGGCTATCCAGGTCAGGGCACCTCGATTTGAATCCTAAAGTAAATGGCCAGTGTATTCTTGGAACATCAACAGCAAAGGCACAAATATATACTTGAAATGAAATTGATTTTAATTGATGTTTGACCTTCCCCATAATGATCCTGAGCATATGTAATCCAAGTAAGCCAAAGAACTGTGAGCATGAGCCAATAGCAGCTGTGCTGCCAATCAATACGATGGATGGTATCCACAGCAAAGATGCAAAACCATTGCAAACAAACCATCAGTTCAGTCATGTATGTACTTGTCTCATTTCAGGCAAGGTCAGTTTTAATATGCATTCTTATTAAAATTAGGTCATCCCCAATCTAAGTCTCAGTGGTACAATTTAGGTGACTTTTCCTAGAACCTTTTCAGCGCGGAATCTTCTGCTGTTTTCCAGTGTCATTTATTTGGCTTTTCACAGAACAATAATCTTTCTAGAATTTTCAGGCACTCCCAGAACTATTTGTAGTGAAAACCTATTGGTTCAGGAAATGAGGGATAAAAATCATAAATGAATTCTTAAAAGTGGCTCACTCTCACACCAATAGAAAAAATGGAACTGATACTAGTGTACAGGCAGTCATCGATCTGCAAAGATTAGATAAGTGGGTTTATGTTTGGTAGATCATGTGAAAAGGAAAGAGTGTTCATGGACCTAGCTTTGCCATTGAGAAAGTAGATTGAAAGAAGCACACTTTCTTTCAATTACTGCTTGCTTATGAATTGTTTCCATGGCTGGACTCTGCAAACTTAGCCAAATGGATCCATTATACTGCAACATAGTCTACTGAAGCACAGGGCTGCTCTTAAAAATAAATTTTTAAAGTGGGGTGGCGGACGCCTCTATTACTGTTATTCGCTGTTTTAAAGGTTTTAGTAATTTATTTATAATTATGTTTTATGTTGGACACCGCCCAGAGCCCCTAGGGGATTGGGCGGTATATAAGTTTAAACAATAAATAAATAAATAAATAAATAAATGTTGAGCGTGGCAGCTCATTTGACAACTGGAATGAGCTACTTTGAACATATACCTGTAACATGCTTGGAAACAATTGTATTGACCAGTTACTTGCTTTTGAACTTAATTAAAGATACTACTGCTCATGCTGAAAATTCTTCATGACCTACATAGCTGAATGACTGTTTCTCCCTGTATGAAACTGTGAGTAAACAGCACTTCTCTGCTCAACATCTACTCAAGTAACCCTATGTTCATCATTGTGACCTCAGTGCAATCCAGTGGTCATCTATGCAGGCGCATGTGAGAAACTGCATTTATGCAGGCCAACCATGGAGTATTTTAATTAGCTTTAAAAGAGCTTTAGCCATATAGCAAGTGCTCCCTCCGCCAGTCAAACTCCTGGGCTAGCTGCTCTTCCAGCTCAGGGTTACATGATCAGAGTGAGGGGCACACTGTCCCTCAAGTTCTGTCTTTGCCACCGTGTGGAACAGACATGTGTCTGGTTAGCTGAGCTTCTTTTTCCCCCTCAGACTTTTACTGCTGTGTCTTTGCTTATGGTTAGTCTTTTTCAAGTACTGGTTAGGGCTATTTCTTTCATGTTTAGCCAGTTTAGTTTTGGTTTTCTCATTTAATTTTTGGGTTGGTTCAGTACCTGACAGACTTTTGCTGCACCTTTATAAAATTGTGCGGTTTAGGTCTTGCCAATCTGGTAGCTCAGAAATGTCTCATGTGATTAAACATTCTGATTGTTTTACTTCACCTGGATGAGTGACATGCTGTTTTCTTCCTGCCAGGCCTGTCCCCCTTTTTCATCTATGGTGAAGCAGGATGAGGCTGCCCGCCTTGGGACAGCCTTCTATGGGAAAGCACTTTGGCCTGGAATTGATGGGAATAGGCACCCACCAGAAAGATTGAGTGTCAGTTTCCCTGCTCAGACAATAATTCACTTGAAGGGTTCAAGGATTTTATTGAAGACAGGAGGGAGACAGGAGAAGACAGTTCTGGCAAAAAGACGCCAAAGCAGTTGATAATATGTTGTAGCAAATCCAAACCCCCACATGTGAACCAAGACAGTTAGAAAAGTCCAGCTTGAAGGCCTGTCCCAGCTGCTGAGCTCCAAGGCCAGGGAAATAAATAAAGCAGCACCTGCAAACGTGAAAGCAATCCCCGCAATTCCTCCCTCCCAGCAATGACATCTTGACATTTAGCTTCTGTACCAGCTACATGATTGAAACTGTTTTTTCCTACCTCTGTCCTTTTTCCAAACTAATGGTGATGAAGACTGTGCTAAGTTATGAGTCCAGAACCATGCTAGCACCTTTGGACAAGAAAGAGAGGAAATGGGGTACTTTGGGGCATCACACTTGCTTTCCAGAAGCAAGGGTGCTCCTGGTTGCAATTATATTATAATATGGGGCAATATTGTCCAATTATACCTAGGGGATAGGTTGGCTCCTACTGTAGCATGTGTCCCCAAGGACAAAACAGAATCCCTTTGACTCCTGCATGCAAACTGGCTAGAACTCACCTGACAGCTGCCATACATGTCACAGGCCCCTTCCGCACACGCAAAATAATGCGTTTTCAAACCACTTTCACAACTGTTTGCAAGTGGATTTTGCCATTCCGCACAGCTTCAAAGAGCACTGAAAGCAGTTTGAAAGTGCATTATTCTGCATGTGCGGAATGAGCCACAGATAGTTCTGCCAGGGCAGTAGAACCCTGTGCGGTCACGCTGTGCCACACATGGCTTTGCTCCCTCCACCTGGTCTTTGAACATTGAATCTCTGTTGGCAGTTTTGCCTTTGACTAATTTTTTTTTATTAAAGCTGGCACTGTTGATGTCCTGCAGGGTCTTTGTCTCAAGGCCGAAGCCCTTAAGATCTCCCACTGTGCCTTCTTGAGCAGCACCTTGTCTTGTTCTTAGTATGGCTCTGCCGCAAGATATTGTTCAGTGCAACCATTTAAGTGGGGTACTTTCCTGCTGTTTGCCTAACAACAAGCAGGCCAATTCAGGTCATATCCCTTGCAATATCCTAACAAAAACTACCAGCCCAGGGGCAGGAAGAACAGAAGGGAATGGCTCCCCAGACCACTTTTCCTTTGACTAGTGGTGGCCTCTGTTGGTGAATGTTTGCAACACTGATTAAGAATGGTTATTTTTGAGGGGACCATTTTCTATGCCTCCTTTCTCCTTTCACATTCACTTTGTTTCTCCTGATTCTGATGCTCTAGCAAAAAAAATGTCTATTCCTCTTTATGAAGGTGAACTATGGGCAGTACCCAGACCTCTTCTGGGCAGGGTTCTACTCCTGCTATTTTTTCCAATCCAGAAAAAGGATACTGGTCAGTGCCCCATCTTCAGGGTCTGCATGGATACCCCCGAGAAGTTCCACATGCTATCCATGCCCAATATGCCCTTACCACATAAGGGCAAATAGTTTGCAGTGCAGATCAGAAGAATGCATAATTTTATATAGCCATCCATGGAAGTTGCCACAAATACCTAAGGCTTGCAGTGCATGAACTTATCCGTGAGGTCTATGTCCTGTCCTTTGTTCTATCTTTTGCCCCAATGGTTTTTCAGTAAAGTCATGGTGGTGGTAGTTGAGTACCTGTCCTTAGAGGGCTATCTTCCCCTATCTGCATGAATGGCTCTTTGTCTCCCACGTCTCCAGAGCCAGTTGGTAACAAATGGTTTTATTTGTGGTCGGCAGTAATTATAATGATGTACAGTGGTTTTATTTTATCTCTGCAACATTGGTATCATTTTGGTGGCCTTGGCTCCCAGAGAAAAGGTAGGGTATGAATAAAATAATCTTGATCAGACAAACTGTTTTTGTGCTTCAGGTAACTAATAGAAACAAGGCTCTACCCAGAAGGCAAGTATCGTAAAGCCTACTTTAGAGAATATGCAGAATAAACACAAAATAACATCCTTTTGTATCTAAAGCTTTATTAGAACAAACCCCAAGACCTGTAAAACAATTAACAATCATGTTAAATATTAAATGTTTTAGTTCTGAAAAGATACTTTCAACAATATGTTCCTAGTATTTCTGCACAGCAGAAGCAAAAAAGGGGGGAAAAAAGATTTGAGAGCTCAGACAGCCATGTGCTCATGTTAATTTGGTTTTGGGCACAGGAGAAAAAAAATCAAATGCGTTTAAGCATCATGTTTAAAATAGTAATGTGATTATCGGCAACTGACAAGGTCTCTTTCATTTGCCACTATGCAATTTATCAGTATATATTTGGGGTGCTAATGGATTCTTTTTTACATTGATTGCATTAATGTTGTTAGTAAATTATCTCCAACTCTGAAAAATCATTATGTCCTCCATTTTTACTATGAAGTGCAACATATCAGCACTTTGCAACAGAAGTAATAATCTGTTTGACTTGTCAGAAAAGTGATTTATAAAACAGTATCTTTTCCTGATACTAAATAGACAAAGAGTCTTCAAAATGAAGGATCCACTTTACAATGGTTAACAAAAGAACAAACACTTTACATTACTTTAATATGCACCTTCTGGTTTCCCTTGCTGAACAGCAAATGCTTAGTTCAGTCAAAACCTTACACAGGAGTGACAAGGCCATCTCTCATTAGTTAACCTACATATCCTTTTCTGTACTGGTACAAATCTTTGTGTGGTACAAGTTAATAACTTGTACAAAATCAATCTGTCCTCTCAACTCTCCGTTCGTAAGCACTTTCACTTGTAAGATCCATTGAAACCAGTGGGACTTACTGTCAAGTAAAAGTGTTTGGAATTGGGGTACAAAACTACAGCCGTGAAATCATCTTTTCTTAGTGAAGCCTGATCAACTTCAGTGGGACATCATTGGAAACTAATTTGAATAAAGCAATTCAAAACTTACAGCCTAATTTGAAAGACCACCTGCTTCAGGCCTAATAAATAGGCGTACTTTATGACTGTACCTATAGCACCATTATTATCAGTTGCAGTTTGGAACATTCACATACCACATTAATAATTTACTATGGTTAGTTACACTGACTGTGGTATGTGCAAAGATATTTTCATGCCAAAAGTTTTCCTGTGTTTAGGGAAAAGTATTGTCAGGGTTTAGTTAAGACCGGGGCTGTAACAGTCACGCCTGTACCAACAGAACAGCTTTATCATCTGTGCAATGAAAAAATAAATACCCAGAAAACATTTTATAAGAACTTTAAAGAGAAACCCAAATTGTGTATGATTCTATGGCTGGGTCTTAGGTAAGGTACGAACTGAAAGGCTGCCAATTTTGTTGCATCTTCAGTTGAAATTTGCTCTGCAAAATCTGCACATGAAACTTTTCACTTCATACAGATAAACTCGATTATCTGCTAATGTTTGTGGCATGTCAAGTTAATGCTGAAAACAGAGCAGGCCAAAACATTGCCCATTCTCCTGGACCCTTGGTTTAAACGCAGCTTCTCACAAAGTGATAAAAGAAAACAATGTACCACTTTGCTCAGAATTTTGCATATCTTTTCCCACATATGAACTGTATCCCCTGTTGACATGGATAGTCACTACAGGCTGTGAACAGGACAGCACCAAGGCTCTGAGACAGGACAATGAGCAAAGGGAAGTAGCACATTAGAGCCCCACCATAATCTATGTGAATATTTGCTCTACCTAAAATGAAAGTTGTATGATCCAGGCTTTGATTTTTTTTAAAAAAAGTTCATTGTATCATAAATTGGCACAGATAAAGCTAAACACACAAAACGAAAGCATTTTTACAAAGCTATAAATTCTCGACTGCTTTATTTTTCAAGAACATTATAGTAAAACATTAGGAAATGGTGGATACTGAAAGTATTTTACCTACATTTCAAGTAAACAAAGGGTTTCATATTTCTTATCAAGCAATGGTTGCTTTATGGGTCAAATGGTGCTTGTAAACTTGAGAACATAAGCTAGTTAATACCAATAGCCAGTAAGGCACTTGATCATAGAGCACACGGCTGCACAGGCAAAGGGACTGACGAGATCATTAACAGAATCAAGAGACATTTATGTATTCTATGACATACGGACATGGACAGTAAATGATTTTCTTTCTCAAGAAACTCTCACGCTGTGTTTTCTGACATCTGTCCTGGATTTGCAATAGTAAAACATGTCACATCTTATCTTCTACAACATAAAAAGCCAGCATGTTAAATGCACTCCTTCACTCCAAAATATCCAAGCAACAAGAATGAAAGTAAAACAAAATCTCAGTATAAAAATGTTCCCTTTTTGCTGGAATTTTTTTTTAAAAAACCCAATGTCATTACAAATTTTGATGGCTTCACATGTACAATAGCTTTGGTATAAAACATGCGCAAATAAAAGCCAACCATTAACACTGTATTGAAGAAGCAATGCATTGAACCAAACGCAATTGGGTGGTTAGGACCGTGTGCATTCTCTACTGTCTCTTAGCTGGCTCAGTCTGCTTGTTCAGAATCTTCAGCAGAGATTTACTCATGTAATAAGGTTTTTCAGCAGAGCCATCCTGAGTTTCTAAATCTTCCACTAGGAGGAAGAATGGCAGAAAGCAATGAGCAAAACCATAACAGTAGGAAAGCAATCCTGCCATCTTCTGGCCCCTTTCTGCAAAACAGCCTCAGTACATTTTCAATAATGGATGTTTTGGCATTTACTATAGTGTAAACACAGTTGTAATACTATATAATCAGCCCTTTGTCATGATTTATTATTATTTTGACCAAGATTCTGCACCAGTTCATCCAAAGGGATATTTGTCTTACCAATGGCTTGAATGAATGCAGGATCAAAGCCTATTTAAAACGTATTATCTCACCATAAAATGATTCGTTTAATATTCATCTTCTCTAAAGCGACAAAGTGCATTTTATTAAGCTTTAGCTTTATGTTAAAGCACATTACACATAAAACCAACATTTATAATAAACAGCTGAATTTTGGCCCAAGGATTAAGAAACACAATCAAGTTGAAAAGTATTTGTCTTTCAAAAAATAAGTTATTACCTAGTTTGCACATTAATGCTTTCTGAGAAAGATATTCAGGAATTTTGCTTTTCTACCAAGTTTACTCTTTCAACAAATTTATTGTATGCTGAATTACTGCCAAATTTCAGTGCTATTGCTGTGCATTTTCACAGTTTTCTCAGTTGCGCAATTATTTAAGAAAATGGCTGCAGAATGATTTCTTCAAAAACATTTGTCAGTGACACTTGACACGGATCCTAGTAATGTCTGCATTATGGTATATTCAGGGAGATATTCCTGGTATAGCAGCTGGGACATCCAATCCAAAGTATTTATATGGTGGTGCATCAAATCATATGATCAGACTGCAATTCTTCTGCAATGAGGTCAATGGGAGTGATCACTGAGTCCCACCAGAAGATTGTCTGAAGGACACAAGCCAGCACAATTAAGTGCATTTATGTCTAAGAATGTAGTTAAACTCACTGCTGGATTGAATCCTACTGGTGCAAAAAGATCTGCAAGTATAAGAAACCTTCTAATATCTGCATTCCTGGTCAACACATCTCAACACTCATGGAAGCCCTGCTGATGGGATAGAAATGTGCATCTGCTTCCAGAACCATTCACTGATACCTCAAACTGGGGTGGGATCCAGTATGTTTGGACCTTTTCTAAGAATGGTAAAGGATGGCATTACTACCATCTGCAGTGTGCTGGGTATGAAGTTAAGACCCAGCAATCTGTTCCCAAAAAAGTTACCCTGAAACTTATGAATCTAGTGACAGTTTGTATTGTTTTTATTATGTCCTCATCTTATTAAATGCTTCAGATACATCCATCTGATGAGAACCTACATTATATTTAAAAATACACAATTTTAGTTGATTGCATACCAAACCCTTAAATATATTTTGGGTCTAGAATTTTCCCAAAGACCCCAGAGTACAAAACATTTCAATTCAACATAAATTTACTCCAGTTATTCAACTGTACTCATTTCCATTCAAGTGTTTGTACAATTGCAACTGAAGAGTACAAAAATCTACCTGACATTATGCTAGCCCTACTGAAGGTTGCCCAGAAGAGATGTCTAGTGGAGTGGCTCTTTATCCTAGCGTAAAGACAGCAGCATCTATGGCTGTGTAATGTTTTAACAATTTGCCTGCAGTAGATTTTTGAAAGATTCCCATTGAGGGATTTTGAGCTAACAGAGTTGTCTTTTTGCTCAATCATTTTAAAAAAAATACTATGCTTTCGTAGTGCAAATAACCAGTCATTTAATACAAATTCTCAATCTTCTCTCTGCAAATGTAGCCAATTCTGCCTCAGTGCTGACCCACAGTGTTCACAGGATAAATAAAATTAGAATATATTTTAGAGCAATATACCACTCTCACCTCAAAACCTCACCAGGAACAAAAGAACAGAAGGCATCATTTGCTTGCCATTCAGCCAAGGCGTACAACTGTTTCATAATTAATGGTGAAAAGGTAGGCTACATTGGAGCAAAACTTACAGTATGTTTTACAAGATTCTGTTCCTCAATTAGCATTCACTAACAAACACATACAGTAAAACAAATCTGGCTACATTTCTTTCAATGTATTTATAATCTTTCCTCAGTTAAAGCTTTTCCCTTCCTGGTTATAAAACACCTTGACTTTATTGGCCCTTTGCCTTTCATAGTTGATAATGGAAATTCGCTATGTGATCATGTCTCAACATTGTAGCAGATATTTCAAAATCAGTTTCACTGTTAATGCAAGTAGGTTAGGACAGCAGTTGTAATACAAAAGGATGCATCCAAAAGTTGTGCAAATAGAAGGTAGTAGATTCTTCCTACTTTTCTGTTCCCATAGTAGTTGTGACCACTATCTGGATTTCAAGGGACTCCCATGTAAACAAAGCCCATGAACATAAGCTCTTATTTATTAATTGTTATTTATACCCTGCCATTCACTGCTATAGGGACCTAAAGTAGCTCATCACACCATTCTCTCCTCCTGTTTAGCCTATGCATTTGGACACCCTACAGGCTGAAGTGGAACCTATGGTGGCAAGGAGGGCAAACAGGGTGACAGGAAGGCACTGTGGAGCTGTGCAGAACCTGATCCAGAGGAGGCTTCTGCCCCCAGAGTTGTGTCAGTGTAAAAGAGGATGCCAGTGTGGCTGGGGGCAGGCTAGGGGCATTCCCAGGGGTGGAACCAACAGTAATCAGCTTCCACCAGGTTTTTGGCCTGGGAGTGCATCTGGCTCAAGCCTGTAACTTACTCCAAGAAAACACATGTCATAAATAACATTTTAATGGAGTTTTCCAGGTGGCAGCAGGGTTCTTCCCTCTGCTGCTTGTTGCATCTCCCAACCCACATTGTCCCCAGTTGCTATGGAGCTCCCCTCATCTGGATTGAGATGACCCTCTTACAGCACACCTTGCTATGCTTTCTCTACTATGTATTCTGCTGGTACAAACAGCAAAAGAACAGTATAATTCCCCATGTTTCCGGCAACTCCTCTGCCATGTGGCCTTTTGTTCAAGGGGCACAATGATCCTAGATGCCTTTCAGGGGTCAGAAGAGGATGGTGTGAAGGGATAGGCAAGAAAAGCCTCCTTTTCATGCAACTGTACAATCCAACCCAATGTTTTGTGGCTTTTACAAATAGGTACTGCACTCTTCATTCTGAATGTTTAAAATGAAACCAAATTTGGTGTCATGAGCCAAGTTCAACCAGATTTACTATGTAGAACATTAAACATAACATATAACCAGTAAGAGCTGTCTCAAATTGTCCAGGGTTGGCTGGGTCAGGTCCAACCCCAGCCCCGGACTTGCCCCACACACCAACCCACAGGGAGGGGAACCACCCCTCCCCGGGCTCACCTGGACGCTGGGAGCCGAGGTGAGCCAAGGAGAAGGAGACCCAGCAAGGCAGCGAGGGATGCCAGCCACGGGATACGCTAGTGGCCCCAGGAGAAGGCGGGAGACGGCTCCGAGAAGTCGCCACAGCGGCAGGAGAACCCAGTCTCCTGGGCATTCTGTGAGAGGCCGGGGGATGGGCTCGCCAACTGTGGGGGACACAGGGCTGCGAGCAGTGGAGCCAGAGCCAGGTGAGCCTGCTCAAGCTCCCAACCCCAGTAGGAGGGCGGAGGCAGTGCCCAGAAGACCTGGCGCCAACTCTGACCAAGGAGGCAGGGTCAAAGGTGAAGCATGACTGCCATAGGTGGAATGAACTAGAAGATGGAAAAGAAAAGCACTTGGGGATTGGTAGAGGGGGGGTGATTGGCAGAAGGGGAGAGCTTAAAAGGGAAGAGGACAGAATGTGGATGAGAAGGGTGAGAAGGAGAAGGGTGAAGAGGAGGGGAAAGGAAGGAGGTTGGAAGAAGGAAGAAAGGCGAAGGAGGGAAATAAAGAACAGAGAGCCTAAGATCTAGAACCTGCTCCAGAATTCACAGGGAGTCCTCCCAAAAAAAGATAGAAAAGGGATTGTTGGCAAGAGTGGAGGGTCGGGGTGACAGGGGCAGTCATCTAAGTAGTAACCCTGTGGCTCAGGTGATTAACAGACTTGCACCATCCCACGACAACCAGGGGCGAGGACGAGACTAACAACACACGTGAAGGGACAGGAGGAACGGATTTGAGCCCCAGTCGGGGCCCTGGGGAGCCGGAACCAGTGGTGAGATTCAGCAGGTTCGCACCACTTCAGCAGAACCGGTTGTTAAAATGGTGCTTGTAAACAACCAGTAGTTAAATTATTTGAATTCCACCACTGGAACCGATTGTTAAATTATTTTAATCCCACCATTGGGTGGAACCCCACACAAACAAACATGAAGATTTTGTATTGCATCGGATTGAATACTGAGGCTCTTGTGAAGCCTCTCGGATATTTCTGGCACAGCAATCCTCTTAAATTGTTTATTATTAATAATGTGACTCTGTTCTCAGCAATTTCAACAATTAGCTGTACTCTTTTCATCACCCTCTTTGAACTAAACCAGTATGATACTAATGCTTTCTTCTGCAGCATCTACAGTTTGTGTAGAGGTGGCTGACACTGTAGTATACCCTTCTTCATAGGAAATCAGTAATACATTTTTAATCACAGTTTTAAATAACTGTCAACCAGCTTGTATGGTAAAAATACAGCCATAGCACCATAATTACAAATTTAGACTACCTGCTGGTTACCTATAGTGTGTTCAGGTTTTTTTATGGCTAATTAGGATATACCATAGTGCTTTCAAAAAAATGCCTGAATATCCTTTACAAATATACACCTATAAAAAGTTATCAAAATGGCTGTCATTTCAAACAGCAAAATCTTGAGTTAGAAAAGTTATTAAAACACTAAGTGCTAATGATAAAAATGTTTCACATTTACATTTTTCATAGGCACTCTATAAAAACAATGCAGCCTTTTTTCACAGCTGTTAAAGGTTTAGTTTAAATGCTGCCCATTTGTTCATTTTTAAAGACAGTATTAAAAAACCTCAAATAATTCATTAGCCAGAAGCATAATTTACACTTTAAAAAATGTTTTGTCCCAATTATATGCATCTTGTGTGTCCCCCTTCTTTAAAATTGACACCACAGCCATGTTCATGAGTATTTTTTTAAACATTATCCCATTAAGTTCTTAGGACTCAGTTCTTTCTTCCCCAGAATTCGGTGAAGACTGGCTGACATGTAGTAGGGTTTTGCTGTAGATCCATCATTCCTTTCCAAATCTTCACCTGAATGTGAAGTGGGCAAAAGGAGGCAAAGCAGCAGGCAGCCAAAATCAAATCAAAGGAGAGAGATTCAAAGAAAGGGAAAGATTTAATATCAGAAATCCTGTTACAACAGAACCAAGCTTCAGCATTAAGTCCTTGCAGGATGCCACAAAAGCACTTACATCTCTCTCTTCATATCACTACAAGATGCACAACAGCCACATTGTAGTTAACTCCTCTGCTCATGCAACATGCTAAGAGCAATTACACTTGTGCTTAGTAAAGCTAGACTTTCTACTGAAGCACCCTAAATGTGATAGCCAGTTCTCATTGGAGGTAATTCTTTGGGTGTCTTCAGAAAAGTCATAACAGCAGCCACTGGTCCTATGGACATTCTGTACTTAATGAAAGATACCATTATTATTTCTTGGCTTTCATAGTCCTTTTTTTAAAGTTTTGCCTTAAAAGGTCAGATTGCTTAATATCCGGAAGCACTGTTTGGGGAAAATAGAGGGCAGTTTATTGACCACTTTCTGGCTGACTTAGTTAAGAACCTTGGGGTTATTCCTGGCCAGCACATTAATTCAGCTGTGAAAAATGTCATTTTCATTTAGTATGGTAACGCTGACACTAAACTGCTGTAATGTATTCTACATGGAACTGCTGTAATGTGTTCTACTTGACTACTATCAGAAGCTAGATGGATTACACATACTACACATATTCTATGGGAACTCAATTGGTTACTGATTAATTTCCAAGTTCAGTTCCTTGTGCTGGTTGGCTACTATTTATATAAACTGTAATAGTCTAGGAACCATATATCTGCAGGACCTCTTCTCCAAATATGCTCTACCATGACAGCTCTACCCATTTGAACAAATTCTTTTGAAGGTGCCATGATTCAATCCAGTAAAATCAATAGCTACCCATACATGGTCTTAGGATAAACCATGGAACAACCTGGCTCGGTTTAAACCTCAAAAATTAACAGATTAACAAGAACTAAGAAGCACTTCCTTTGTGCAACTTTTACCTTCTTTGCACAAGCTGTTTATATTGTTTCTAGCCCACTAGATCAATGAATTTGTGATGCTACGAACCATCGCTGCAGCGCATGTGGGCAAAAAAAGCTTTAAAAAACCAGTGGCTAGGAAACAATGCTTGAGGAACAGGTGTGTGGACAAATTCTGTGGTAAACAATGGGATTGAAAATGCCTTCAAAATGTGGTAAGTACAATGTGTGGAAAAGGTCTATTTGAAATTTTCAGCTTTCTTATTGAGGAATATTGTATTGGCAAGTAATACATGGCATTTTAAATGAATACAACATTGCTGGGCAACTGTTATTATTAACAATAAAGTACAGCATATAAACTTGTCCAACCCAAAGAGGGGAACCAAATCTGCCTATGGAGGGGACATGGGACTGTGCCAGAATATTGCTCTCTGCGAGGCAGTTACTGCAGCAGAAGGGCAAATCTGCCAAATCTGCCAATGAGCCATTGCCCTCCATGGCAGCCAGATGCGGTGCTCTGCACTTCTGTGCTCCAACTGCCTCCATTGGCATAGTGTGGGTATTTCAGAGGCATGGCTGGGGGTGGAGCCAAGAGCAAGCATAGCATAGTAGTTGAGAGCATGTGGACTCTAATCTGGAAAACTGGGTTTGAGTCCCCTCCATATGAGTGGTGGAGTTTTATCTGGGGAATCAGATTTGCTTCCATACTCCTTTATTCCAGCTAGGTGACTCTGGGCTGGCCACTATTCTTTGGAACTCTCTCAGCCCCACCTATCTCACAAGGTGTCTGTTGTAAGGAGAGGAAGGGAAAGAAGCTTGTATGCCCCCTTGAGTTTCCTTACAGGAGAGAAACGGGGATATAAATCCAAATCATCATTCTCCATTAGTCAGCTTCCACCTGACCTGTGTCTGGTGGAATGCTGGTGCCAGGGGCTTGGACTTGAGCCACCCTTTTGGGTGGCACAAGTTCACAGAACCCAATGGAGGACTTTTCAGTGATGAGGAAGCTTTTCTTTATTTTGTTTTTTGCCTTCCCATGTTGCTGAGAAGCCCTCTTGGAGGTGGTGGGATGGTGCTGTACCAGTGCTGTGTCCCAATGCCGGGGGCTCTGGACTGGGCTGTAAGTTAACTGTCATTTTACAACTACTGAATAGTCAGAAGCCAATTAGTATTTATTATGAAACAGGGTATTCCCCGAGGTCCTACTATTCCAGTTAACATTTCACTGGCTGAATCACTAAAGCCACACCTGATGCTGGCATACTTCAGAATCCACAGTAAAGGCCATAATCGAGCAGGCTGTGCAACAACAGAAACCGCTAAGTGCACTCTTCTACTGCATGTACTTGAATTCTCTTAGGAAACTGAGCAGGTGGCTCTTTATCTGCATGCCATCATCCAAGGAACTAAAAAATAATACTTACAAAAACATAGGAAAAGTGTATCAACACACATTGCATAGACGCTGAAGAATCCATGTGCAACTAGGTAAGAGCCTATAATGACTGTCTGAAAACAAGGAGAACACATATCTTGGTTTATGCACTTTCATAAAGATAATACACAATGATCATTATTTCAAAGCATGACAAAAGTTAAATCCTATATACTCCTCAAAGCTCAATGCTGACATTTTCTTGGATTTTCTGTATCATCACCATTCTTACTACTACTACTACTACTACTACTACTACTACTACTACTACTACTACTGTAAAAGCCCCTTGTAGAGACCAGCCTGATAGCTTTAAGGCCAGGGATCACCAATAGGTCCTCCTCCGAAGAACGGAGGGGCATAATGGAGCGATATGGGGAGAGGCAGTCTTGCAGGTATGCAGGTCCAAGGCCGTGAATGGCTTTGAAGGTCAAGACCAACACTTTAAACATGACCTGGAACTCGATCAACAGCCAGTGCAGATGGTGTAGGACCGGGGTAATCCGGTCCCTGATCAATGCTCCCGTAAGGTGCCTGGCTGCCGTGTTCTGTACAAGTTTCAATTTCCGGATCATGGCTAAAGGCAAGCCCGTGCAGACCGAGTTACAGTAGTAAGATGAAACTGACCAAAGAGTTGTTTGGAACTTGTCAATTTTAGCTCTTAAGAAAGATGAGCACAGTAGGGGCTGTGTGCATTGCCACCAGCAACCTGGTCAGCAGATGCCCATGGCACTATCACATTCCAAATTACATATAATTTCCAATAGCCAACTAACTAGGGAAAGAAATATGCTTTCATCAGCAGTGTCATGTTGTGATCTGAATCCTAAGAAAATACTTTATTCCCCAAAAGAGGACATGTATCTAGATCTCATGCAACAATTAGGAGAATAAGCATCATCCACAGATTACACGTTATAATTAAGTACACAAGTGAAATTAGGATTTCCATTTTGAACATGGAAATCATGTTAGATATATCAAGTTTAAGATAATGCTTAAGAGAACTTTCCCAGTTAGGTTAATATATCTTAAATAGATTAATTTAATAGGATTCTGCATTTATACATTCAGGCACAGAAGTCATACTCAGTCTTTTTTTTTTACCAAGCATAAGATTTCTGTCACTGGAAAGTGGTGCTTAAAACTTCAAAACAAAACCAAATATTTGACTCATATCAGTACTTCTGCCCAGAAGCAATTAACATTCTACAGGAACCTTGTAGCCTCACTTCTGTAATCCAACTTTATACATACATTTGTGCAAAATAAATTATTTGCTTTCTGTTAGAAATTCTGGAGTATGAAAACCAACTAGCTTGTTATAGATAGATCCTAATAAAATGTCCTTACCAGGAGAGGTACCCAATAATAATTCAGAGATGGTGCTTCTTGTGTGAATCCTGGTATCCTATGTGTGAAGAAAAAGAAGGCTAGAACACCTGTAGAAGGAAAAAGGAAAGGATATGAGATGTTGATGATTTAGTACCACATTTTGAAGACTGCACCTGCCATGATATTTTTTTAAATGACATAACTCATACAAGATGCTCTGAATGTGAAAATACATGCAAACAAATATTTTCAATTTATTACCTATCCTCAGGCTGTGTGTATGGATTTATTTTTTAAAAAAAGTTTTAACATGCATTTCTCCAGGAGCAGCATAATGGCTGTCCGAGATATATTAGATATCAGTGAATATCAGTGAAACATGCCCTCCCTTCTACTAGCATAAGTCTTCTACTGAATTCAACCCATTTGGATTTGATCAAAAGTGCAAAGCTATGGCATGAATTGATATGGAAGGAGCCAGTTTTGAAGGTATGTGTATCCTGGGCCAAGAAGGGCTTTAAAGGTGACAATTGGCCCCTTGAATTGAAACAAAAAGAAACCAGTGTGGAAGTCCCAAAAATTTATCCATCTTTCACTTGAAATATCTCAGACAAGAAAGTCCTTAAAATGAAACAAGTGAAGGAGTCCTCATAATTGAAGGTAATTCAAAGCACGAAGAAAGCACTGTAACAAGCTGTAATCTAAACAGGATTTTCAGAGCAAGAAATCCTGACATGAATTATTCTCAGTTTTTGTGCTGGACAAAATTAATATTCATATTAATTATCAGTGAGCTGTTCACGCAACAAGAAGATTTAAATCAATCATTTCATGTTATGAGTCAGATAGGGTTTTAAAATAAAAATGATCCAATGAGATGTAAGGTTTAAACTTTGTTAAAGAATAGCTAATTCAGTTTATCTCTGAGAAAACGCATTTAACTTTTTCCATGTATTGGACTCAACATGTTTCATGATAAACTGAGATATTAATTCATGATAACATCTGTGCCAAGCAGGAAGGGAAAGGAATGTAAATTAATTAGCTCAAGGGATCCTTCCTTCAGCACAAGGAACACATTAATCAGTTTCACTATTCCAAAGTTTGCATTTCAGACAAATCTCATTTACTTTTCTAGCTAGAAAATAATATATGTGTGATAACAACAAAAAATATTAGACATGGGACAATAAATCAAAATCAGGAGATAGCATCAACTTAAAGAACACATACAAAAAGAAATACATATACAAAAAGAGGCATATTGGTACAAGTCTCTTCTACAGGTTCCAGCATGTTCTCTCTAGCACAAGAAGTACTACACTGTGACAAGAGGTTCTTCTACTAAAAGAGGAGGCTCGGGTTGATGCAACCCTGAAGGAATGTACTGGCGCCAGGAATACATACTGGCAGGTTCTAGTCCAAAAATCTTCAGAAGATACTTTCTTTTAGTTTACCATGACAGCAGCCCCAGTTAATATTACGGCTATTCAGTGGGAAAGGAGTAGCTGAGGTGGGAAGGGAGTAGCTGAGATAAGAACATAAGAACATAAGAACTAGCCTGCTGGATCAGACCAGAGTCCATCTAGTCCAGCACTCTGCTACTTGCAGTGGCCTACCAGGTGCCTTTGGGAGCTCACATGCAGGATGTGAAAGCAATGGCCTTCTGCTGCTGCTGCTGCTGCTGCTCCTGAGATGATTAAATCCAGCAAACCACTTTGATCGGTGCTAGCTAGTGCTCAGTTAGTGAATTGGAATAACATATATAGAACTCACTTGCAAGTAAAATTCCCAATATATTCAAGGATAAATGTTTCCTATTTAGATCTGGATGAAAAACTTTAAAAGGGGAGAGCAAGTCAAATTTCATGTCAAATACATAATGCTGAAATGGTTAATGCATTCAGACTTTGCAGCTTTCAGTATGCAAGGAACTTACAAGGCTAGTTTCATGCCTGAATAACATTACATTTGAACAACTGGATGAAACAGACTTGTAAACCTCCAATTTATAACCTCCATGAAAAGTTGCACCATGAAGTACAGAATTTCTATAGCTTGAGATGCTGAACATTCAGTGTGTAATTTAAAATTGACAATTGTGGGGGACTTTATCTCTTTACAAACCTGCTCAGACATTCTCTGAGTCTTTATTTGTTTCTGTAACCACACCTGTTCAAAACTTTAATTCTCTCTTTTTAACATATAGTATTGCTTACAGATAAATTATCACTTGCAATCTGGGAAAAGCAGTATGCATTCTCAGCAAAGAAACTAACTGCACATAAATGTCTCTAGAGGGGTCTTCCAGAGAAAATGGCACTTTGAACAGATGAGCCTTTGGGAGCTCTCTGCCACACATTACTGAAAGGAGCAATTGCTGGGTAATTGCTGGCATCAGGGAAAACAAGATCTGGTCCTAGCCTCTCCAACCATTTCTGCAGACCTTTAATTCATCAGGTGAACTGGTTTGGGTCTCCCCCCTCCCCCCCCACCTTCCCACTAGCTCTGATACAACCCAGGATCAGTAACATGTGTGTCAGCCGTTTGGCTTTTAAAAGCTGCCTTTTCATTTTTTTTCACTCCTCTGTTCTTTTTACTTTCACTTTTTCTGGGTGCTCTCCTTTTTGGGGCTTTCTATATTTTTATTATTCTCTTCCCTGTGTTCTTTTTTTCCTACTCTCTAAGTTTTGTAAGAAAATAATAAATTATGTTTAAAAAGTTCTCTACACAGCATTAAAAAAAACAAAAGAGGTCTCTTTGGCTCTAATTCTTACAGACATAGGAGTTTTATTTGTTTCTGAAACTTAGATAAGCATAGAAATTATATGCTATCTCAGCAAACCAATGTCATGGTGTGCATTAGAATCCATTAATTGCACACAAATAAGGGAGATTTCTGTTAAATATTTTCTCTGTTTACCTAGACAAAACTGAAAATGTGAAACTAAAAAAAAATTGACTTACCCACACTTCCAGCAACAAGAATTTTCCCCAGGAATAGTAAGAAGTCGGTCACTTTATCCAGCACGGCAACCCTATATATTGAAAAGTAAATAGTACTTATTGCAACAACCTTCCTGGCCAATAGGTGGAGCAATTCTGCTTTCAACCAGAATTAAAATTACTGGAAAACCTCTATATGAAATTAATTTGAAATGTGCACTCAGATGCTATTTGGATATTACTATAACACAAAGTTTCAGTGTGATAATGGACAAGCTCTGCCAAAAGCTTCTTTGAGAATCAAATAGAAAGTTTGGAATATGGGAAACCCAGATTTCCTCACAATTTCAGCAAGAGCTGAGTAAGCCATTTTCTCTTATTATTTCACAAAATCAAAGTGGAGCTAGAAAACTACTCTCCCTGACAAACAATGTGATAAATAAAAAAGGCTGATGCTACTGTCTTACATCCTGCCACTATTAACATTTATTCTGCAGCGATGCTGTACAAAGCACAGCACTGAGATACTCCTTGCCTTTGCAGTTTGTACAGTGCATAAGAAACTAAGGCGGAAGGAATATAACAAAATTTGTTAGCCTGAATTGACATGGGTTAACTGCAGAAAGCACTTTGGAAGAGTTTGAGAAAAGGTACAAAGATTTAGTGTGAGGCAGTTATGATGCACAAAATGGGATCTGCTCAGGGCCTGAATGCAGCTGCAGGGGAGTGGGGGTGGAGCAAACTTTACTGTGATCTAACAGGTCAGGGAAGTCCAGTTTGGATGATTTATTGATTAATAAACAGAGCATTCCCAATGGACAATTCTGGTGACATACGGGCCTCTGTGGTTTATTTATCACTTGGAGCTGGGTAGTGGTAAACTCATGAGAGCCAGCGTGATGTAGTAATTAAGAGTATCAGACTAGTATGTGGGAGACATTGCTTCAAATCACCACTTGTGCCATGGAAGTTAGCTGGATGACCTTGGGTCAGTCACACTCTCTCAGCCTAACCTAATTCTCAGAGTTGTTGTGAGGATAAAATGGAGGAAAGGATAATGATGTAAGCTGCTTTGGGTTCCCACTGGAGAGAAAGACATGGTATAAATGAATTAAGAAGAGTTGGTTTTTATACCCCTCTTTTCTCTACCTTTAGGAGTTTCAAAGTGGTTTGCAATCACCTTCCCTTACCCTCTCTCCATAACAGAACCTTGTGAGGTAGGTGGGGGTGAGGGAACTGTGACTAGTCCAAGGTCACCAACCAGGCTTCATGTGGAGAAATGGGAAAACAAACCCAATTCACCAGATTAGAGTCCGCAGCTCATGGGGAGAAGTGAGGCATCAAACTTGGTCCTCCAGATTACTATCAGCTGATCTTGAAACCACTATGCCAGCTTGCTCTCTTAAATAACTGGAAAAAATCATGAAAGCAGCAGTTTTCGGGATCTGAATCAAGAAGGGAGCACTATTATACTGTCTGACTATCTCTCCAGTAGGGTCCTTTACTGGTCTCAGATTTGGTATTAAGGACCCTGATGGTTATTGTCCTTGTTTAGTCAAGCTCAGGACTTAATGACCACAATTATAACCATATGTCTGTGTTAGATTGTGACAGGCTCTCATGAAGAAGAACCTTCTATGCTTGACCTTATTATGTGAATCAAGTGTCTTGTTGGTGATCTGATTAGAGGGGTAAAAGTTGGACCTTTGTTGTGATCAGATCACTGTATTCTGAAGGCACTGATAAGCTTGCTGCCTCTTGGGTCAGTGGACCATTTATATGATACAAAACCCCTCTGTTTAAAGTTTCCTGTTGGTTTCCAGGCAGTTCCGAATTGTGACATCCTCCTGATTAACTCTGTGTACAGAACACTGGGCTGGTGGGACCCCTAAACAGCTTTCTCTTTGGTTCTTCCATGCTCTAAACCCCTGGCTCCAGGATTGACCAGGAGCTGAAAGAAATTAAACAAACTGGAGAATAACTACAGCAATGCTGGTGGAAAACTTGAGATGAATCAAGTTTTTTTGGCCTATCAGGTGTCATTTACATCGGTGAAGAAAGATTTCTTCTCTGACTCCATTGAGACAGCAGAATCTTATCCAGTTCTATGTCTGAAAATGGTTCATGGCTGGACAACACCTAACTTTGACCCAGTCAGTTATAGAAACTTGGCCCCTCATTATGATATTTTTGGTGACAAAATCTCTCACATCCATTTTGACTTGAGGCTGAGTTGAGAGCAGATCCAGTACCTATGGATTTGTCCTGTGGAATGTCACAGGGTTCTGTTCTCACCCATGCTCTTTAATATATGACAACACTGAATGAAAGTTTTGGAGTTAGGTGTCATCAATATACAATTATAAGATCAGTAATTTTGTAGTCTGAGGTTTTGTAGTCTGAGGTTTTGTAGTTAGGTGTTATCAATATACAATTATAAGATCAGTAATTTTGTAAGGTGTCATGGAATGGCATGGAATCATTCAGATAAATAAAAAGCATGCCCCCTTACCTAACCACGTTTCTCATGAGTAGAAAGAAAGCTTCCTTTGCTGATGCACAGAAGTTTTTACCATATATTGCAATCTGCAAAACATCAAGAGCAGTCAATTCCTTATGGGGAAAAGGCTTACTTTGGAAACCAGAGCTTCCACCAATTAACATGGGTGATAGCACTGGAGGTAGGACAAATGTGTGGTACCATATTGATTACCATTTATGAATAACAAAATAACTTGCCATGCCTATATTATTTCCTATTTCCTATAAGCTGCAAAAGACATGTATCTTTTCCATATAAATCTCAAAGTCATTTGTATAAACTTTCTACTGGCAAGTATTAGCATATATCTTTCCAGGGAGCCATGCAGTAAATGAATTCATACTGTCCTAAATAAGTCAGAATTATAGACAGTTGACATATGAAATTGTTTTAAGATGTCCTGTGGCAATCAGTTAAAATTTCAGTAAGTTTAAGCATAAGCAAATAAATGAAGACTAAGTTCAAACATGTTCAAATTGTTCTGTGCTTTATCAATAACTAACTTGCAATACACAGGGAGAATGTGAAAGGGCTCTGGAAGCAGCGTGATCACTCCATGTGGCATAAGTGGCATCTATGCTGATAATGGGGGCCTTATGCCAGTGCCAGGTAGCTAGGCAGGCAGGCATTACCTGAGCGCAAATGCTGTGGCTGTGCTAGTGATCCTCTAGCATAGGACCTTGCACTGGATCTGATGAGGGCACTCCTGGGGCAGAGCTGGCTTTTATCAGCTTGCACAAGCTTTTCAGCCCAGAATGCCCTCTTTTGTTTGTGCACACACACCACATATTGGACTGCATAGGGTGCTTGCAGCTGGGATGGTAAGATTTGTTTGTTTTTTCACCTGCTGCACCTTCATAAAGCTCTTTGGAGGTGGCAGAACTGTGCCATTCCCCACTGCCACCCATGTACCCCCCCCTTCAAGTTGGGCTGCCAACTCTACTATGGAACTTCAAAATGTACCTTGTCACTGACCTTCATAATATCAAGCCTAGATAAAAAAAAATACATTCTACATGAAGCTAACTTAGAAAATTGTAGATTATGAAATCATGTGCAATGACACTACAACATGCTAGGAGAAGTCAGTGAAATACGTACCATGATGTAGGCATTTCTGTTGATAAACTTAAGAAATTTTTCCAAGCACCAAAAACAGCATTTGAAGCAGCAAAGCAAGAACTTAGCGAAGGCATTCTGTGACCCTGCAAAAAAGAAATGTGAAGTTATTTGATAACAAAAAGTTAGTAACATGTAGGACTCCATCTGTACTGACTTAAACTTCATTTCCACCGGCTTTTGCGTATGTTTGGAGGGATGCTGGAGGTCTGGAGGGCTGCTGAGACCCGCCCACGCTGCCCTCCAACCCCTGGAGGTCTGAGGGCAGCATGGGTGGGTCCCTGCAGCCCTCCAGACCGACGCTAGAGGATGAGGTGAGTGGGGGGGGGACACAAAAGAGGCAGCTCCATGCTGGCCTCTGCGGGGGCCGCTCGCACACTCCCGTGCGAATGGCCCCCTCCCCTCCACTGCCATAATTTCTGCTGGTGGAGAGGCGCCCTTTCCGCTGTGCGGAAAGGGCCAATGCAAAATAAATGCAAAAATAAACCATTGGATTTGTCCTGCAACTCTTTGTGACTGTAGAAATGATGTTGGCACTAGCTTTTCCCATATTTCCCCTGGTCTTTTTGATACATAAAAAACCTCTAAATTCTTCAGCTGACTTCCTGCTATTCCAGAGATGCAACATTATGAAATATGGACAATCTAAACTATTGAGAGGAAACGGTAAACCATTAATTATCACATATATTGTTGAAGGCTTTCACGGCTAGAATCACTGAGGTGTTGTGGGGTTTCTGGGCTGTATGGTCGTGTTCCAGTAGCATTTTCTCCTGACGTTTCGCCTGCATCTGTGGCTAGCATATTCAGAGTGAAGATGCCAGCCACAGGTGCAGAAGAAATGTCAGGAGAAAATGCTACTTGAACACGGCCATACAGCCCGGAAACCCCACAACACCCCAATTATCACATGTGTTAATCCCTTCAAACCATCAGAACCATTTGTGGTGCAAGAGATATCATTGTTCCCATTACTAAAAGTAAACAAAGGTTTTTAGCTCACACCTGTTTCATATGAATGTGGGTTATACTAGTTCATATGAGGCCAAGATATATTTTAAAGTTTTTCTTAACCAAAATACTATCTTCCAAAAGGAAAGAGAAAGTGTACAGTGTTATGAAAATTCACCTTTCAGTTTGTGGTCCAAATATTCCAAAATTACTCGGATCAGTTGGACTACTGCAAGAATTAAGGAGCCAAATGCTAGGGAGCCTGTATGATACCTAGTAGAAAATAATATAGTTCGACTCAGTAATTGTTACTTTATGAATAATGGGTGTAATTATGATACAAAATGGGTAAATGTCTGAGTTTTTTTTCAAATCTAACTATGAACTGCAAAATGCTAACTTATCTTGGTATCCTGACATCTGTATAAAAAGTATTTGTTCTTACAATTTTTATTCCTATTTTTAAACAGCAAAGGATAAAAATCTATTTTAATCATTATAAAAATCTATTTAACCATAGATATCATCTTGTTTTTACATCATCTTCCACCGCTGTAATTCTGTTTCTTGCATTGTTCATAGTATATTTTGCCTTATTGTTCACATTGTTTTCTAATTCTGTCATACTAGTCCAGAGGCGTAGCTCCAAGGGTGTGGAGGGGAGAGGGTGTGCGACGCGTTCCCCTGTTGGGGTGTGGTGGGGTGTGGCCATGGTGTGGGCGGGACGGGGTCAGAAGACGCACCAGTGCACTGGGCACTTTCCCCCCTTGCTACGCCTCTGTACTAGTCCTATTACATTGATCACTGATTACCTGATGATGCTGAGTTTCATCTTTTTATATTCCGTAATCCATTCTGAGTCTTAGTGAATAAATCAGGCTAATTATAATAAATACAATTAAAAACTATCAAACATAAAACAGCAAATGGAAAAAAATGTCTAAAACCTGAATGCCTTTATAATGGACACAGAGACATGCATGCTTTGTGAATTAGACTTTGTAACTACCCTGGTTATAAAATCTACTTTTCCCAGCAAGGAAAAAGTCCAATTCTAAGAGCAGCAACAAATTCAAATTTAAATTACTCTTAAACATACCTTATTGCTCGTCCAAATGAAGCAAACAATGGGCATGGCGGAATGTCTGCATGTTTTCTGAAGGCCCAGTAGTAAGAGGCAAAGGCACCTGCAAGGGTACATTGACCCAGTGCAATTGCAAAATTTACTAGCCAGAGAAATACAAATATATTGCAGAACTGAAAAACAAAGATGTATCTGTGGTATAGGCTTTCTCCACCATAGAAAGCAAATGTACACTGGGCCCCTGGACACAGCTTGGTCACATTCGTCGTGTTGAAAGTCTGTTTGTTGGCAAGAAAAATATTGAATGTATGAGGTATAAATTGGTGTCCAATACCTTAATACAATTCTAAACCAATCAAACATTTATTTTTAACTTAAAATCTTGATTATGAACATGCAGTTAATTTATATAAAATGGCATAAGAACTGACATAAAAACAAGCACTGGTGGTCTAGGTTGCTCAGTAACTTATTACTGGCAGTAACTAATCACAAATGTTTCAAGAGGTTTCTTACAAAAGAATACATTAATAAAATTACTCAATAAACAATAATTTGTGTTGCTTATCCTACACAATGCAGATCTGTGTATTTTTGAGTGCTGTTTATATATTGTTGTACTGTTATATTGTTTTTATGTCTTTGTAACTTGCTGCATTGCTAGCCTACTTGAGTCAAAATGAATAAAGCAAGATTTTATAAAAACATACAGAAATAAGGAATAAAATTCCATGTATTTTCAACTAGTTCTGCAGATTTATACTAAGTTACTGAGCCTTTTGCAGAGAAATATTAAACATGTTTACCTCTGGGTAACAAGTGAGATTTGCATACTTGCACAGAGTTTGATTAGCCATGACCTTGTAAACTGGTTCTCCAGATGTAGCCAGGAAGCTTATTTTTTAATTGGGTTAAGTAGAAACAGAACTGCAGACTTCTGTATTCCCTTCCAAATACAGACATACAGCAAAAGGTCTTTGGCAGTAATAGCAGCAGTTTGCTATGCCTGCAAGCAATCCACTAGGAGACTAAAATATTGTTAACCTTTTGCTTGATAACAGGTTTCGCCTTGTAGTAAGCATGGAAAAAGAAACAATATGATTTAATGACCTCGTATATGGGCTCCACAGGAAAATATATGGGCAGACTAATAAAATAAAAATAAAACATCTCGAGTGTTTTGATGCAGCCCAAAAGCTACTGGTGTTATCATCTACGAAGCTTATATCCCAATACAAAGAAATTTTGGCAATAACAAAGTGGGTTTCTTTACAGCTGCATACAAAATTCATCACTGAAACAAGATAACTGGGTCTAGCCAGACATTCAATGAGAGAGTTAAAAGTCTATGAAGAAGGGAATTTAGTTATGATTGCATTGCAAGATCTTAAAATGTGAATGGATGGTGAATTTTGTAGGGATTTTTCGGTGTTATCTCCACAAACCATACAGTATCACACAGGTTCCTTGTCACATTGCAGTAGAGTACAACCACTAAGGCTAAAAATATCAGCAAAGCCTGCACCTTCTTAGGTACACAGGATTTTCTTTTCCTGCTTCCCCCATACTTTAGCTTCCACAGAACATGCTGGGCTCTTACTGCTCTTCTAGCTTAGTATTAAAATACTGAACTGGATGCATGAGAACATCTGAGATGCAGACACTTTTTGACTTTAAAAAAAAGGATACACAGCAGTCACTGCCCAATAGGAAATGCAGATTGCAATAAGAATGAAAGTAATGATTGGGTAGAATAATGTAGACATGATATAGCCAATGGCCCTAAAAAGAAATACATAATTGTAAGCATTGAACACTGGAAGTTCAGACTTTAAATTTATACAAATCTTTTACCTTTGAGTCCTTTTTTGTATGCCTTACTTTGTAGTATATCTGTTTTTTCTTTATTATTATTTTCTTTTTCTTTATATGATTTTCATATTATTCCCTATTTTAACTTTTTGTTAGATTCTGTTTCCACTGTTGTTTCGATAAATATCTTTTTTATCTTTTATACTGCATTTGTCATTTTTGATGCATTTAAATTGTATTGTGTACATCGCCCAGAGCCCTTTGGGAGTGGGTGGTATAGATAGATAGATAGATAGATAGATAGATAGATAGATAGATAGATAGATAGATAGATAGATAGATAGATAGATAGATAGATAGATAGATAGATAGATAGATAGATAGATAGATAGATAGATAGATAGATAGATAGATAGATGGATGGATGGATGGATGGATGGATGGATGGATGGATGGATGGATGGATGGATGGATGGATGGATGGATGGATGGATGGATGGATGGATGGATGGATGGATGGATGGATGGATGGATGGATGGATGGATGGATGGATGGATGGATGGATGGATGGATGGATGGATGGATGGATGGATGGATGGATGGATGGATGGATGGATGGATGGAAAGAAGGAAAGAAGGAAAGAAGGAAAGAAGGAAAGAAAGAAGGAAAGAAAGAAAGAAAGAAAGAAAGAAAGAAAGAAAGAAAGAAAGAAAGAAAGAAAGAAAGAAAGAAAGAACGAACACCATCACTGGGCGCTGTTCGCACAGTAGGCACTGCTGCATTGCAGCAGTGCCGTGTTCATGCCACCCAAGGAGCAGGAAAATGCCGTTTTTGAACCTTGCTCGGGAAGCGAGGTTTTTCAAAAGTGCTGTCTTCCACCTGCTGCTGTGTGAATGGCAGCGGGTGGAAGGAAGCATTTTTCCTGCGTCAGCTCCAAATGCCTCCTTATCTCCCTGCGTCAGCCCCAAATGCCTCCTGGTTTCCATCGCTCTATGGAGGCCAGGGGACACACCTCCTGGCCTCTGTCCCTGCAGTCATCGCTCTGGCCATGGGGGCATGTTCCCTGGCCTCCACAGAGCGACAGAAGCCAGGAGGTAAGGAGGGGCTTGGGGGGCTGTTCGGCCATGCGGAGCCTGCTCTGCCAGCTGCGCAGCCAGCGGGGCCGTTCATGTGAACCATGCCAATGCAGCCCCACTGCTCTGACCATGCAGAAACGGCCTCAGACTCACAAGGCATTTTATGGAACCAAATCCCCACTATTTAGTAGGGGCTACATCATTTGTCTGATGGAAGAGGGCAGAGGCCAGGGTAGCTAAAGAGCAGTGCATTCTGTTGCCATGGTACTTTGTACTATCAGTCAAGAAATTTTCATCTTCCAATCATTTAGAGGAAAGGGGAGAGCAGCCAGTACAGATGGAACAGAAATATTTCATCTCCAGTCTGTGCCTGGAGTATAAATAAAGGAGGTGGCTTTTGTCTGGGTCAAGGGCCAGTGTATGTTGAGGCTGATTTCCTTTAATAGCATTTGGACAATAAAAGGGGAACATGGAGGGACAAGTATGGGTGTCATGTTCTCACATACCACCAAGAGGTCTGGTTTTTCAGATGCCTACCAAGTTGTTAATGAATGGATCACACCATCTACTGTGTAAAGCCATTCTTCCTCTGACATTGGATATGCTGTTAACCTCATCAGAGTGTCATTGCTTTACTGGAGTTCTACTTAATGAAAGTTGTAAGTACATATGACCACTATAAAACTACCTTATAAGAACCATTCATCAAATTCATTATCATTCATTCTGACTGGTAGTGTCTCTCCAAGATTCTCCTTGTAAATCCACCTTAAAGGGAGAATGTGGGGTCCCCAGTTTAAATAACATTGAAAGTGATGCTGTTTCCCCCAACTGGGGGGACTGGATAAAACACCGTAAAATGTTTTCATAGCAGTAATAAAACATTTTGAAAGCATTTTGAAAATGTTTTCAAAAAATATTTCTGCTGTGTGGCACAGCCCATTGCTGTGTTCAGATTTGTGAGTTGGGACATGTTCTATAATGTGATGGTGACTTTGAAACGACCTGGTGGAAAAAATCATTGTTTGGTCATGGTGGGAGTGGGTGGCTGCCCATGGGGGGGGGAACATCAAACTCAGGTTTTGCCCAGTTTGCCTAGGTAAGCCACTGCATGGCAGTGAACATGCATGTAATGAAACCTAGAGGTGCAATCACCACCTTTGTATAACCGAATGTCACTTTTTTCCCATATGTGACAGTACTTTCCGAAGAGGAAAAGGCATAATATTTCTGCACAGCCTTCAGAAACAAGATAGCTGCATTCTGCATCAGGTGTGTACACCTTTTTATTGGTATTTTCAAATCTGGAAATTTTCAAAAAAGTCCAAAAAAAGTCAAACTTCCATGCTGGCTTTTTTGGCTTTTCCTCCTTCTTCTTCTTTTTTGCTTCTTTCAAAGCCAAACCCAAAAAAAATTTGAGCCACAGAGATGAACGCAGGGATCGGCTGAGCCAGCTACTTCTGAAACATGCCTGGGCTTCAGAGAAGATGGGGGAAAGTTGCATGCAGGGATCGGCTGAGCCAACCCCTGCATGCACTCTGCTAGTTGGGTTGTGGAAATAACTGAGTCAAAAAAGCAAAAACACTTTTTGGATTTTTTAGTCTTTGGATATTTGGAACTATCTGAATAGCCTGTCTTTTTTTTCCCCAGCTAACCCTCCCCACAAAAAAGATGAAATAGCTCTTTTTGGGGGGGCGGGTTGGCTTAGCTATATCCAGACGCACAGCCCTATTTTGCATATTCTTTGCTATCTCATCATTAGTTTACAAGATAGCATATTCTTTGCTATCTCATCATTAGTTTACAAGGTACATTGCTGAACTCTGGTTGAAACTAAGCACTGCATGATAACAAATAGGTCAAATTGTAACAGTTTCCTATAGGCAATTCACGTCTCATGCTAGGAGCCTTTTGAATAACTGGTAAGTCATTGAAGAAAAGTAGCACTCTATGCTACGTTAAGAAATAATCACCACAAATCCTTGGTTTTCAGTAGTGAATGATAGGCCTGTTGGTTGATAGTAAAGTTGCAGACAGTTTACTCTAACATACTGCCTGTTAACCATAAAAGCAGTAGATTGCAAGTACTTTACTGCGGGTATAAATTGTAATGTTATTGAAAAAATAGTTATACTGAGCTGGAAAAAGTCATTTAGCTCTCACTCATTAACAATTTATTTCTCAACATTTTGACTATGGGCTTCTGCATTTATAATAATTATGTGTAGCATTTCTTTTTATGCATTATGCATAAATATCAGGAAGTGTCACCCTCAAGTGACTTTTAATTGTAGCTGCAGAAGTATAGAACATTTTTATCTCCTACTGTGAAATTTGTCAAGTTTCAGATGTGTTTCTGTTTGAGAAATATTTGAATATAGACAAATTTGAATACAGACATCTTATTCTATAAAGTTCTTCTGTGTTGTAATGAAAAGAGAAAAATTATAAAGCACAACCTAATGCTGCAACAAATAATGCTATCTCCAAGTTTATTGGTTTAATAAAAACAGACTGGTACATATTTAAATTGCAGAGCTCTTTTTATTTCATAAGGACTCCCATATGTTGATTGTAGTAGCTTGAAGGCAAAAGATACATGTAAACTACAAGGCAAATTTTAAAAAAGGAAAGGTTCATATTCATATTCTAGCAATGTTAAAATAACGCTGTTAGGAGTGTAATGTTATTTATGACAATAAATACAAGAAATCTTTATGCTTCATTATTCATGCAGAGACTGCCACTGGAACAGAATATCTGTTATCATTTATATTAGTAGTACCATAGAAAGTGACAGCCAGAGACACCATGGCATCTCATCTAAAGGGGGAAATCAATAGCATGGGTGCCAGAGGAGAGGAAGAAAACACTGACTTCACCCCAGGATACAGATATCACATTTCTTAATGGTACAGGTGCTGCTTCTATTATTGGGGGGGGGGGAAGGGTTGGGTTAACCCGCAAAGGATTTTTTTCATAGACTTGATATTTTTCTGCAAACCTGGAGCTTTTGTTAAATTTGTAGAAAGAGCCTATTCATGGCTCCAGTTTCTGGATTTAGGTTTCCATAGATGAGTCCATGTTGAGAATTAGACAAACTGACCTGCAAGTGTAACCTTGAACCCACTAAGGGAGCTATATTGACCAAAAACTTGGAGAAGACTCAAGGCGTGGTGCAAAGGCCAAAGAGTACTGCTTTGTATTGATAACGTTTGTCCTCACCACACAGCCTCAGGAACCTCCAATGCTTTGGAAGGAAGGGCAGGTGGAGACAGACCTCGGTAAGGTCAACTGAAGTGAGAAAATCTTGTGGTTGCAGAGAGTCGGCAGTAGATCTCAAGGTCTCCATGCAAAAGTGCTACACTCAAATTAAGTGATGTAAGAACTTCAAATCCAGGATCACATGCCAGTCTCCTTTTCTTTTGGGGGTGCTGTAGAAAAAGGAGGACACTCCCTTTCCCTGATCCTGGTTTGGAACCTCTTCTATTGCCTCAATGGAGACCAGGTGTTGAAAGGCTTTGAATGTCCTTGCCCATTTGGCTGCAGTGCGTGACAATGGGGAGACTAGGAAGCGCTCCAATGGGGCTTGCCAGAAATTCGATGGCGCAACTCTGAGTATTATCTCCAAGACCCAGGCATCAACCTTGGAAGTGAACCAGATGTCAAAAAATAGTCTCAGCCATCCTCCCACTGGTGCCTCCAGCCAGTCATGCATGGAGGACTTGACATCCTGATCTGGTTGATCCAACCTGCCAGGGAATTTTTGTGGAACTGGTGCTTGGTAGAGGATGAAAGGGAAGATTTTCAATTGTTCCTTTGAAATTCTGACTTGGACCATGGCAGTGAGTGCTGGGAATGAAAGGCCTGCTCATAAGACTGCCTCCTGTCCTGTCTGCAGAGGTATTTTAGCGTAGCCTTCATCTTGTTCTTGGTATCCACAAGAATGTGATCAAGAGCCTTGCCAAACAGTTTATCCCCTTGGAAAGGATATGCTGCCACAATGAGTTTAGATTTAACATCTGCTTGCCAAGTCCTAAGCCAATGAAGCCTTCTGGTAGACATGTTAGATGCTAGGGATCTGCTGGAAAAGGTCATGGTGTCCAGAGTTGAATCAGCCATGAAGGAAGTAGCCTTTAGCATCTGTTTGGCCCCCTTCAGGAAATGCTTCTACTCCACCAGCAAGGACGTAGGTATAGATTTTTAATGGGATGGGTTTGGTGACTGAGCAATGTGGGTGAGGCTGAAAAAGCCCACACACTGGTCTTCTGGCTCTCTCAGCCCAGCCCTACTGGGTTGAAACAGCACCCAGAGACAGCCTCCTCCAGGCACCCCCTCCCTGCTACAGGGAGCTGGGAATGCCCACCCTACCCCCACAGGCCTGCCTGAAGATCCAAGCCATAGTCTTATCACTTGTCTTTTAGCAGGCCTGGTCCTGCCTTGAACTATCATTTCAAGTTATGGTGAGCATTTCAAAAGTAACTTGAAAAGATATTCCAAGGCAGAACTGGGATTGCTAAAAGCAGGGAGACAGGGCCACGTTCCTGATCTCCAAGGTCAGTGCCTTGGACTGTTTTCAAGTTGTAGAGATAATTTTAACAACATACCCATGAGCCTTTGTGAAATATGCAAATATATTTTAGCAGGACCAGGCTGCTAAAAGTGCTGCCTCTCCCTGAAATATTCATTCAGTGCTTGAATTGGGAGAAGATGGTCTTTCAGATACTCCGCTCCTGTGTAGGGCTTTAAAGGACAAAAGTCTCATGTATACCTTTAAAGGACAAAACTAACACCTTGAATTAGGTTTTGAAGTGGCTCAGTAGACAGTGTAATTGCTGTAGTATCAGGGTTATATGTTCCTGATAGCTGGCCCTAACCATCAATCTAGCAACAGAATTCTGCATTAGCTGCAGCTTTTGAACACTCTTCATGGGTAGTCTCAAACAGAATACATTGCAATAGTCTAATCTAGATCTTCTTCTTCTTCCTATCATTGTCCCACTAATGCAGGGTTTGCTGCTCCAATTTTTAAATGCCATTTATCTTGATTGAGCGCAATGTCTTGTTGCAGGCCTGTAATTTTCAGATCTGCATTGATGGTATCTAGCCATCATTGCTTTGGCCGTCTGCATGGCCGCCGACCAGTAACCTCAGTATGATAGGCGATGCTGGCAATAGTGTCTGGGGCTGCTTGTCGGACATGGCCAAACCAAAGCAGGCACATCTCTCTCATTTTTGCCTCAATGACCGTGATGCCAAATTGTTTTCAGACCATGTTATTGGTGATGTGGTCGAGGTGGGATACACCCAGTGAGTCGTGCATGTTTCCATGACATGGAGTTGTCTCTCAGCTGCTTTCATTATGGGTTAGCACTCTGACCCAAAGAGTGCTACGGGGTGGACCATGGTCTTGTAGATTTTTGACTTTAGGTGTATAGACATTTTCTTATTGAAAGAACACCAGTGACTCCCTTCCACCTCAACCATATCGCATTGACTCTTGCCCGTATTTCATCATCAATGCTGCCATCGCTCTGTAAGATCGACCCATGGTACTGAAATGCATCTGTTTTCTTCAGATTTTCACCACTGACCTGGATTAAGCCCATACCAGGAGTTGTATCCAGATATTCAGTCTTAATATCTGTTAAGACAGTGTTAAGACAGAGGCCCAATTGACTAAGGTGTTCATTCCAGGCCTGCACCTGGTACTGCAGTTCCACTTGGGTATCAACTTACCAACTGGGTCAAACTTCTTTACACGAACCCCAACAGTCAAGTGCTGAGCCCTGGTGGATGTCAATGTTCACTAGGAAGCTGTCAGCTGCGCACCGCACTCGACTGTTGGTGTTTGTGTAAAGAAGTTTGACCCAGTTGATAAGTTCTTCAGGCACACTGTGATCATGCAGCATGTACCAAATAAACTGATGGGGTACATGGTCAAAGGCCTTCTCCAAGTCTAGAAAAGCAATGTGTAGTGGTTTGTTTTTCTCATGATACTTTTCCATTAACTGTAAGGCTGCAAAGATCATGTTGGTTGTTCCAGAGCAGGGGTAGGGAACCTGCGGCTCTCCAGATGTTCAGGAACTACAATTCCCATCAGCCCCTACCAGCATGGCCAATTGGCCATGCTGACAGAGGCTGATGGGAATTGCAGTTCCTGAACATCTGGAGAGCCGCAGGTTCCCTACCCCTGTTCCAGAGCCTTTCACAAAGCCACACTGGTTAATGTTAAGCTGGATGATGTTGTGTAAGCATCGGTTGAGGATGCATTCAAAAAATTTCATGGTGTGTGAGAGCAGGCATATTGGCTGATAGTTAGAGCATTCTGCTGGGTCACCCTTGTTCTTGAAGATTGGTACAGTGATGCTCATAGACCAGTCTGAGGACAGTTGGCCAGTGGAGATCACAGTGTTGAAGAATGCAGTTAGCCAAGTTAACACTTCAGTGTTATTCTTGAGCTTCCAAATGTCTGCTGGCAGGTCATCTGGGCCAGGGGCCTTCTGGTTTTTCATACTTCCGATGGCTGTAGCCACCTCCTCAGTTGCAATGTGAGGGAGTGGGCCAAAGCATGGCAGACCTTCCAGAATTGGTGAATGTGGGAATTCAATGTTTGCGATCTCGTCAAAGTGTTCATGCCATCGACTCAGGATTTTCTTCTTATCCTGCAATCGTTGACCTATCTTTTACGCACATGTAGTGTTCAATGTTACATGCCACTCTCATTCGTGCTTTCTCGATAGATGTTCTTTTCACCTTCCCACGTATCTAGTTGTTCATAGAGTTTTTGGTGGTATTCAGCCTGGGCTGCGGCCACTGCCCTTTGGGCTTCCCATTTGGCGGCTGTGTAAAGTTGCCACTTGTTGCCAGTCTTGTTGGCAAACCAGGTTTTGAAGGCCACCTTCTCCACTTTCACCTTCTGCTGCACTTCCTCAGTCCAAAGCCATGCCTGCTTATTGAAGTGCCAACTGCCTGGTTTTTCTGTGCCAAAGGTCAGTTTCATGGCAATCGTTATGGAGTCACGAAGTGTATTCCATGTGGCGTCGATTGAGGTTGCATCTATTTCGGGGAAAATAATGCTGTTAACTATGGCTGTTGCGTGGTGGTGTAGTTGCCACCATTTAATGGTCTCTGGTCCTCTTACATGGCCATCATGAGATTGCATGGCAATCTTCATGTCCATGACTACTATCTTATGTTGTGGGGCCAAGCAGTCAGATGGAATAACTTTCATTTTGATAGCATTAGAAGTGAAGTCGCATCGTCCAATAGTCCAATCTAGATGACATGATATAATTACTGTGGCCAGGTGCAACTTCTATCAGTTAAATGTAATAACATATTCCTTCTCGAGGATCTTGTCATCATCACTAATATACTTACAAACCTGCAAACTATTATAATGATCTGTTTGATCTGACATTGAAAACTATCCAGAAATTACAACATAGTCAAAATAAACTGGCCTTCCCTTTGTACTATTTCCCCAAGCTAAAACAGCCTCAAGGGGCTCCAGAACACCTATTAAGTTTTTTTAAATACTGGAAGCTATGAGTGTGAAATTCCTAGCATAAGCCTGGTGTGGACTTAAACACCTACTAGATTAATGTTCATGCAGAGGACCATTTCACATTGGAGAATATATACACGCTGTAAAAAGGGCCTGTTTACCTCAGTTAAGTATATAAAACAGAACTATAGTGAGTTGAAGAACATAAAGTCTATCCAAAATCATGTAAACATTACAGCCCAATATAAGTGTAGAGGAATTTTGTTTTTGTTTTTTAAAAAATACTTACCTACTACCTTCCTTTAAAAGTGCAATAGCTATCCGGATTCGATTTCTCAGAAATATTAACATCAGTATAATGACAACTTCCACTATGCAAAGTAATATCACTGAAAGAAAGAACATTTAATGTGTCACACATACATTAAGCCAACATGCCACTTTTGTGAATTACAAGCTTCAGTGCTGCCCTTTGCAATATCCCACTAAACACAACCTAACCTACAGACTACAATGAGGATGCAGATTCACTACTTGTCTGGGTGTAATTCTCATTTCATAAGAATTTGGGAGAACAGCCAGCAGAATATACACCTCCTCTGGATTATTATTGCTATTGTGTGTAATTTACAAGGCTCATACTTGCAGAGCATTATAGCATGTAAGAGTTTGCAAAGAAAATCATTTGTCTTAAAACAAAGCAATTAAGTGCAGCGCTTTGTTTTAAATGTCATTTAAGCTTAATGTGTTCCATTTGAAGAAATGTCTCTTTATGATTAAATAATCATTATGCAGTAGTTGCCTTTAGCAGCTATTTTTAGTTTATGGTATCTGAAGAAGATAAATGAGACTGATGTTGTAAAATAAGTTTCTGACTCTGACCTCCATTATGCCTGTGCCACTCAGAAGTAATTCTGGGGCAATCAAGAGAATTATTTGACACTAAAAGCAGGGTGAGATCAGAGTTGAGTTTAATGTCTGTTCTGTGGAAACAGAAGGTAGGAAACTAGAAATATGATTGCATAACAAATCATTGTAAGGCTGTGTTCATCACTAAATGGTCCTGATAGCTGAAAAAGTTCAGAGCATTTTATCACTAAATTCTTACCAGTGTAACTACATGTTAAGGCCTTTGTTTACACAGGTTCCACCCCTTTAATTGATACATGATGTCCCTTTATTCAGCTTCTACAACGCTTGTAGAGAAAGTAAACTGAATTTACAGTGAACAATTTCACACTGAAATATGGGTAGTGGCTCTATGATCCCAAAATCAAATAGTCTTCACCCTGGATAATCAAGGACTGAACATAGTTTGATGCACAGGCAACCAGATCCATGACAGAATAAAGCAGAATAGCAGAACATTGCACAATGGGGGCAGTAATTCTGCCAAAAATGTAAACTGCTTCCTCATAGCAGTTTCTTAATTTTGCTTTAGAAATAGCCTCTCGCCCCAAAGATTAATGTCATATTTTAACTGAAAGTTGTATGATTTGAAGTTTTTTAAAAAATCAAGAAATCATAAAATAAATGGTAACCTTCTAACTTTGTACTTAAAGATTAAATGTGAAAACATGGTATGTTTTGTTGAGAGACAAATAAAAAGCAAAATATTAAAAATATATTATTCTTATTGAACATGTTTATTTTCACTTATAAAAACTGATTCTGATTTATATTTTTTCTGGTGGAAAACGCAAAACACAATTCTTTCTCACAGTCTAAGAGCCTTTGCTTCCTAATACCAGACGTGGGAACAAATTGTGGTTACTTAGAGGTGAAAAATGTGCCCTACACATATCTTCAGTTTTCTTCTTCTGTTCAGACACTTTATACTAGAAAAAGATTCAAATTCAGCTTTTCTTTCTTCCAGGGGCTTACCAGATGTGTACTGGGAGCTGCATGTTAAGAGCACCTTAAATTTTCAAACTTGATTTTCATATATATGGAGAGCCAAATAGGGCTAATATGGCTACCTTTGCTCATTTCAATCTACCCTCTCAGCTGAAATCTGGCCCCGTGCCTCTGAATGTTATGTTTACAAAATTGCTAAGAGCTCCAAAAATTGAATTCCCCAGCACACATCTTTAGAGTTACCTGAAAAATTACACATTTCCTACACAGAATTTCCTCTGTACTTATTTGAAAGGCCTAATTGACTGCAACTTCTAACCTTGTAGCCACTACACAATGATATAATATATATGTAATTATCGCATGGAACAGCCACTTGTGTAGAGCTACCATGTCAGCCAACACATGGGAGGTCAGTGTACCAGTAGTAAAGCAAAGTACAATTACACTGAAAGTGGCTAGCAGTGTGAAAAGCTGTCTCCCTTAAAACCCTAAGAACACTAAGTTCTCAACATTGTAACCATGAATACGGAATCAGTATTTTACCATAGACTATCTAGTCTCATATTGTTTACCAAATTGCCTCTAGACACACAGCAGTATCTAAAGAATACATCAATCAAATTGCCTCTAGACACATAGCAGTATCAAAAGAATACAATTTCATAGATTCATGGAGGTCAAGCATTTATCTGGATGCTGACTAGCTGTGGTTTATTATTGATCCATATATTATAGTATAGAGTTGACAATGCTTATATGACTGTTTATGAAAGATTCATTGAAGTATTCGTATGATACTGCTATATTGTCTAGAAGCAATTTTGGTAAACAATACAAGACCAGAGAGTCTAGGACCAGGAGTAATGGGCTCAAGGTGAAGGAAAAGAGATTCCACCTAAACATCAGAAAAAACTTCCTGATAGTAAGGGCTGTTCAACAGTAGAATGTACTACCTAGGTGTATGGTGGAGTCTCCTTCTTTGGAGGTTTTTCAACAGAGGCTGGATGGCCATCTGTCAGGAGTTCTCTGATTAGGTGTCCCTGCATTGCAGGGGTTGGACTTGATGGCCCTTGGGGTCTCTTCCAATTCTATGACTCTATGGTGGAATACTGAATCTGTAGAGTTTGTTACAATATTAAGACACACGGAGGCCGCTTCCGCACGGAGGCGGAAGGGCTTGGGTCGGCGTAACAAACGCCGCCCCGACGCCGCCGGAACTGTCCGCATGGACGGTCCCAGAAAGAACCGGGAAGACGGCTGCGCCGTCGCCCGGTGGACTTACCGTTCCTGCGGCCATCTGGCATGTCGCCGGGGCCTGGGGACACACCTCCCCTGCCCTGTGTGCCTGCTTCAGCGTCGCAGAGCAGGGGGGGTGTCCCCAGGCCCCGGCTCCAAGCCGGCATTTCCCAACAACCTCGTTCCCCGAGCGAGGTTGGGAAATGCCAGCTTCGCGCCAGTCAGGAAGCACGAGGGCGGCACGGCTGCCCAGCAGCTGCGCCCCCTGTGCAAATGGCGGCCTGGGGACAGCGTTTTTACCGCCCCCAGGCTGCCATATTCCGCCTGTGCAGAAACGGCCTGAGTGTTTTTATTAGGGTTTTGAAGAAAGACAGCTTTTTGTGCTACAAGCCACTTTCATGGTGCTTTGTTTTACGTGCATAGAGCTGACATACATTTTCTTACGTGGAAACGTGATAGATTTATGTGTATATGTAAAGTGGTATCAAGTTGCAGCCAACTTCTGGTGACCCTGTAAGGTTTTATTTATTTATTTGATTTTATAGGCTGCCTCATCCCCAAAGGGCTCTAGGCGGCTCACAACGATCCCAAACAACCACATAACAATTCAGTGAATCCAACAGGATACATAAACCATCTAAAAACAATAATTAATTAATTAATTAATTAAAATTCAATGCAGCAGATAACTTCATCACAACAGTACAATGCATGATTGGATTTGAGGCACCCGATCTAAAAGGCCAGGAGGGGCTGGAAGTGCCGAGAGATGGAAGCAACAGGCGCTGCCAAAGTTGGTAAATGTGGCGGGCGTTTTCTAGGCAAGAGACTAACAAAGGTGGTTTATCATTGCCTTCCTAAGCAAAGCTGGTATGTCTTGTGGTTTCCCATCCAAGTACTAACCAGGGATGACCTTGCTTAGCTTCCAAGGTCTGATGAGATCAGACTAGCCTCAGCTATCCAGGTTAAGAGTGCACCTTAGCTTTAAATCTTGGCTTTTATGGTTAGAATTTTAAAATTATTTTAACTAAATTAGTTAGACCTATGTTTGAATATCTGATGTGTATGAATATGTATGTCAGTGTGCTGGTTGAAGACTATAATTAAATAAAAAGTACACCTTAGTTCCCACCTAGGATCACTAGGAGATACAAAATATTTAATCAGAATGTTTAATTAATTAATTAATTAGTTCTCAGAACATGGGCTTCTCAAAAAATTCACTTACTAAATGCTAACCATGTTTGCCTCAGTTGAAGATACACTCTGAAGTCTGTCTGGAATCCAATATCATAGATGCTGAGGTCAGAGCCAGGTATGCCATGAAGATGGTGATATTCCCAGTAGCAATGCCAGATACCTTTTTTTTGGCGGGGGGGGGAGGGAAAGTCACAGATCAGAATTGTACAGGAACAGGAATCATCTAAATCACTCCTTACTAATCAGAAGGACCATCATTTCATCAGCTGCACACCTTCCCAATGTTTCTCACCCCAGACCCTCTAGGTTGCTCTCAGTTTCAACTTGTGCAACCATCCCATAAACAGCAAATGAGACCCAATCCTGCTCAGAAGCTGGGGGAATCTTTTCGCCAAGGGAAACCCAACCTTTTCAGTGGTGATCGCTCACTGTTCCTCAACTCTTCCTCAACATTTTTGTGGGGCCTTTCACTCCAGTCACTGCCACCATCTCTTATTTTCACCCCTTTTTCCAGTTTGATGTCAGAAGCAGAATCAAACAGGACTGCTTGGTAATGGTACATGAACAAGACTTACAGGTAGAAACCCAGGAAGTTTCTTTATCTCTTAAACAAGTACAAGCTGTATTCTACTCTCAATATCTGTAGAAATTACACAGAAAATATGGTGAGCTGCTGATACAGAAAAATGTACACAGGAAAAGATTTCTAACCTAATTTTGGAAACCACAGTTGGACACCTGCCCTTCTCCCCACCTGAAATATGCGAATGAATGTATGCACAAAGAAGATGCTCTCTGGCTGTGTTACTCATATGCATGTGTTCTCCCACATATGCAAACACACACACAAAGGAAAAACAGCTCCTTTAAATTATTCTCCTGCCCCACACACACATGTGATGAAAGTCCGACCTAGCCAATCTAGTTTCTGACTGCAGAGGCCTGCCAGAATGCAGCAGCCAACAGTCAGGTGTTTGCACATCAGGGGGATTTCTTATCTTCCTGGCAAACATATAGGTCCAGGAGAAATGAGGGTTTTCTAGCCCAGCTATATCCACAAACACCAGTCCATCTCCATAGATATCATCCCTGCTAATATGAAACAGCTTTCTCCTGTACTCATCCATGACAGCTTTCTCCTGTACTCATCCATGATTCCAGTCAAGAACAAAAGCCAAGCTACAAACCACAAAGGAAAGCAACCCAACCAAACGCTTCCAGAATCTCATGAGACCATAACTATTTTACTGCCCCAAATAGAGTCTGTCAAAAGAAAAATCAGATTTGATCCAATGACACTTACACCTGTAAATTTTGACAATTTGCATTTCATGCCATCCAACATTCTGTCCTATTTATGACAGCTCCGTTAGTCTCAATGGATGGATAGTATTTAACCCCCCCCCCCCCCCAGCTAATTTCACTTGAAAGGCCACTCAAACATGAATTTCCTATACTGGTAGCAGTTAGGAAAAAAACATGCAAACCTCAGGGAGATTATAGTATGTGATGACTGTACATGTTTTCCAGAACATGAACATCATGTGTCCAACAGAATTGTACATCATGTGTCCAACAGAATACCATGAACCATGAAGCTGCAGCCTACTGCAATTTCCCAACATATATGCAGGTGCAGCGGTTGATGTACATGTGATGAATAAAATCCCATTTGAAGACTTTTTCCTACATGAGAAAACTTCATGTATAGATGCCATCACACCTAAGAGGTAATATGTTCCCACAGCCTGTGTTATTATTTTTATATAACATTGTGGTGAAGACTGCTGCTGTCGCCATACAGAGAGATGGTTCCACTCAGTGGAAGCATTACTTAACCACTCCATCACTGTAAGAATACTTTCTCAAGTTACACACTATAAATGGGACTTTAGCGTACTGAGTAGCAATTAATAATAAACGAAAAAAAAACACCAGGAATATTAAAGAGCAATTAGTTAAGTCAGATTTTCATGTGTCCAACAGAATACCCTCTTCTGCATTAGGACATTATTCTTGTGAGCACTGTGGCATGCCAATTATCCATGAACACTAAACAAATTGAATATACCCCTACCAATATTATGTGGAAACTGAACCAATTCACCAATTGTTCCAGAAAATGATCTGTATATGTGATTTTCTGCCCTTGTAAACTGCCCTATGTTAGAATGACATGTCATGCCATAAGGACATGCATTTTAGAGCATAGTAGTAAAATTAAACTTGCATGTGTGTCTGAACCCAGGGTGAAACATTTTCTGGACTTTAATCATGGTCCCAGGAATTTTAAATTTTGCATTGTATATGCATATGATCATATTAAGAATTCTCAAGTAGATGTTAGAACATTATTCCTATGTGAGGAATCTAAATGGATCTATTGATTTGATTCATATGCGAATGGATTAAATACTGAGTTTGATTTATCTTGTTTTCTGTGGTTTCAGCTAATAAGAGGTTACCTTCTTATGTTGTTATTGTTGTATAGCTTTATTCATTGTACAGCATTTATAGTATAAATTCGTTGTATAGCATTTATTCAGCAATTGTTTAAATAAAGAAAAGACTGAGTTTGCAAACTCATACAACATAGATATTTACCTTAATTGGGTAATACCCACCTGTGTGAAGTTAACCTATTTAAGGATGCCTAGAAGGTTATCTGTATGCTACACCTTATCATGTCCTGTATTTAATGCTTAGGAACTGTTGAAAGTTGCTGTGTGGAATTACCCAATGTAAGTTCATGTGCACAGAATTATAGTAATATTTTAATGTTATGTTTGGAATACTGTACAATCTCGTTTTGCTTTCTATTGTCACAGCACAGAGAACAACTACTGCACCCAATGGGTGCAGCATTTTACTGAGGAAGAGCTCATGAAAATGTCTCATTATCGCAAATGGCATTTCAGAATGCTTTATTCTTGATATTTTTGCACTCCTAAAGAAGGAGCTATTGTAATCTAAGTCACTCATGTATGCTTATAGTAAAGAACTGTAAAGAATCTTTAAATTCAATTTGTGTTTTATCACACAGTAAAAACAATAAGAATTCCTAGATCATAATTGTTCCCTATGTATACAATTGATTTTTTTGTATCTGTATATTGTTAGTGGCTCGTATTTTTGTAACTTTTTGTATTTATGTGTGTTCATAGTTGTTTTAGATAACAGCGCACTCATATTCACTTTTCAGTTCACTCAGTAAATTAGTAAGTATCAAAGTTTGTTTTTGTGTTCTTAAGCATCAGGACTGGCGGTGTTTTTTGTTTATTAAGGATACTTTTTCTCCAGATTCCTTCAGCCAGCTTAGAGACTAGTCAGGAATCTGGGAAAGAAAATCTTTTCTTGCCTTCCTTCTCCCAACAGCCACCACTAACCCAGGTAAGATCTTACCCCTTCTCTCTCTCTTGTGATATAGCCTGAGGCTGATGCCATAGGGGTTTAGCATGCTGAGCAGTCAAAGCAGGTGGGTAAGAAAGTGTGCAGACTCTCTTAGCTAAACAACTTTATTACTATATGACACAAGCTCAGGGTAACTACAAGACATTCTCTAGGTACATCTAGTAAAATAGAGGAAAATAAAAGATGCTAGGTAGGTATTTGTAATCCATAGAATATACGGTCTTTGCTGGTTGCATGATGCCCTCCTCCTCAGGCTCACCTGAAAATATCTTTACCATCAGCCATCCTCCATTCTAAACACACACAAGCACACAATGCTCTCAGCAACACAAAACAGAGCAAGCAAACCCCAAACAAAGAATCAGGTCCCCCTTTTGGAACCTTCTCTCCATGGACTCTGGGCTGGGGGTTTAGCCAATCTGGGTGCCTACTCCACCCAAATCTGAACGCCTCAATCAAGAGATGTAAACACATCACACAGCAGTCATGATGTCTCCTGCGGTTGTAAATAGTGTTCTCTGTCTGGAAAAGATTCACCTTCCCGCATTCTCCCCATCACAGGGATGCCAGTGCTCTCTTCCATCACACTGACACAGCATCTCTTGCTCATCTGCCTCTTATCTACAATAATCATAATGTATATTTTTAGGTTAATACAAGTGGATGAACCAGTCTATTCATAAAGTCACATGAATAAAATATAAAAGGCTGTTTAAACCAGCAACCACTGACAATTCCTAACAAAAGCCAGATGGTGGTGAATCACTCTTCAAGATATAGACAAGAAGCACAGCTATACGGGAAGACGAACATGATGGAAAGTTATCCTGAAGCCCACTGAGAACCCCATGGGTGGCTGAATGGAAACTAAGAGTAAATTGCTGTTCTGCTGAGTGGAGAAAACACATTTTTCCCATGCTATCCCTGGCAAGCCTACACCTCAGCTAGACCAAAATCTGTTCACATTCTGCTGACCTTGAAAAAAATCTTTGTAGTCCATTCAGGTAAGAAGAAGAAAAAGACCCAGGGAGGAAAATGTTATAAATATATCTCAGTGCTGGAAATAGCTTCGGAGAAACTTGTTAATATCTATAGGGTATGAGCATTACAAGCTTCTTCATTAATTACCAGCATTGGTAAGAATCACATTTTTTGTTGTATAAATTAACTGAGTAAACTAAGGTTTTACTGATTGGTACGACAAACCGATTTATGATACTTACCATATCCTATAATCCCAATCACACCAAAGATGAAAATCCAAAACAGTACTCCTGCTATGAATCTCAGAAGAATAAGGAAGAGCAAGCTGACAACCATTGCAATAAACAAACCTCTGGAAAACAAAGATGCAGTGGTTTTTAATCAATCAGCCGTTAGACCTCATTCCACCTCTAATTTCCCCATGTAATTTTAAAATAAAAAGGTATTCTGAGAAAAACATTTCCCTTTAAAAAGCTGAGCCTCTATATTCATCTGTTAGAATTAGTTTTGCTTTTTTACTATGTATTATTAAAGACTGAAGTTCTTATATTCAAATGTACACCAGACTCTCCTTAAGAAACTGAGGTGGAGCAAACTCTGTTGTCAGTTGTAGGCACACTCTCCAACTTCTAAAATTTCAATGTGGAATTCCATCCACTCTCCATTACTTCTCCCTATTCTCTATACTACACAAATCACAATAAAATACCAGTATGCATGTCCTGTTGAGATGGCAAGGAGGGCCACTCCAGCCATAGGAGATTAAAAAAATAAGGACAAAGGTGATGTTGCAAAATTAGGTTAAAATATTTTTTGTTAGTTAAAATTCCCAAAATTTCTGACATGTTTTATCAAGATGGGAGTTTTAGCTGAGTATTTTATTTTGCATCTTGCATCTTCAGACTTATTTTTTTCTCTTCGTGAGGTGCCTGTCATGTGGTTAGCTGGGTTGCGGATGGGGTGGAAAAACTGTCCATTTTTCTTGTGTCTGATACCATTGCAATTTCACATACGAGAGGCATGACTTCTGTTGAATATGAACTTACATTAAAATCCAATACCAAGAACTGGCATAGTCTTCAAAAATTTTCATTCCAACTGATCTTGCATCAAGTACGTTATTGATGCCACTTTAAAAGCAAAAAGGGAAAAGTGTTAGTTTATGTTGAACCTGCTGAGGTAACCTGTTTAGGAAATGGGGAATCAAATCTTCCCTTGGGTTTACTTATTTTATTTAAGGCTCAGCTATAAAGTGGGCTACTCTCATTGGAGAAAGCATGCAACCAATGGGGCTGAAGTTAAAAAGAACTTCACTTTATAAACTGAAAATTTCCAAAAATATCCTTACTCTGTTAAATGCATTATTTTCTGTTAAATGAACCTTTGTCATTTCATCTATTTCTTGGATGTCCAGTCAAATACCTATGAAAAAGTGACTTCTAATTAGGATTTGTGATTCAGAAAACCCGAATCACAGAAAAATTGGGGGAAAAAGCCATCATCCCCAGATATATTTGGCTTTTTTTTGGTAAAAGAAAAGCCTGGGAAAAAGCCATCAGCTTTTTTCGGGTTTTTCTTTTACCAATAAAAAGCCAAATATACCTGGGGCCAGAAAAAAAAAACATTCAACTTTTTCAGCTTTCTAAACCCTCCTGCCTTTTCCAAAGCTACATAGACTTGGGAGCCAGTGAAGTGGAGAGGGACAGACATCTCTTTGCAATGCTGAGCAAACATAGCATGGCGCAGAGATCTGTCCCCCACCCATGCTTTCCAAGCCTCTAGGACTTGGAAAACACTAGTGGGGGCAGTTCTCTTCCCCTCTGCTGTTTCCCAAGGGCTGAGAAATGGCAAGGGCAGCGGGGGGGGGGGGGCGCATTTTGGTTTCAGTTTTTTTAACCAGAATATTTTCAGCGATAGCAATTTCAGCTTTAGTGAAAATTTCCAACTTAAAAAAAAGAACAAAATTTACCAATAATTTTTATCAATGCTCATGCCTATGTCTAATTATTTCATAAATAGTTGGAATCTTGGTCTAGCAAATTCCTAAATAAGAAACCTTAAGGGAGCATATAGTTTATACACCAGCAACATTTTACAAAAATCTTGTGTTCCCCTTGTATCTTCTTGTGGGTGGCTGGGATTTAAAGATTTTATAGGAATGGTCAGAGTGGGAACTAGATATTCTTGAATCCTGCTGGCAATTGCCTTTGAGTCTCTCTCCTATCCTCCCTGCAGCTGCTACAATAAAAGTTTTGGCAACAGTGGGATTTACTTCTGACTGACAGAACAAAGGGTGAAGCAGGTAAAAAAAACCCACCACACATATAGGAGATCTTGACAGATTTTTTTAAAAAAATATTATTAAAAATTTCATTTTATTGAGAGTTCCTCAGAAACTCTGAGGAAAAAATTCTGTCAGAAGTGAAAAAGTGAAAACAGTGGGATGTGAACATAGATTCTGAGTGCATGGGAGTGAGGCACGAGATATCATCAGTATGGGCAAAGGGGATCCTAAAAAGCCGAGAGGCAAAATGTCCTCATATGCCTTTTTTGTGCAAACTTGCTGGGAAGAACACAAGAAGAAACATCCAGATGCTTCTGTGAATTTCTCTGAGTTCTGAGTTATGTCCACTTAAGAAAAGGGAAAGTTTGAAGATATGGCAAAAGGTGACAAGACTCATTAGGAAAGAGAAATGAAAAATTATATACTGCCTAAAGGGGAGACAAAAAAGAAGTTCAGGGACACAAACACACCAAAGAGGCCTCCTTCGGCATTTTTCTTGTTCTGCTTGGAATTTCATCCAAAAATCAAAGGAGAACACCCTGGTCTTTCTATTGGGGATTTTGCAATGAAACTTGGGGAGATGATAAACAACCCTTTGAAAAGGGTTGGATGGTAAACAACCCTTTGAAAAGAAGGCTTCCAAACTGAAGTATAAAAAGGATATGAATGCCTACTGGGCTAAAGGAAAGCCTGATGTAGCAAAAAAGATAGCTCCTAAGCCTGAGAAGAGCAAGAAGGAAGAGGAGGAGGAGGCAGATGAAGACAAGGAAGAGGAGGAGGAGGAGGAGGCTGGTGTACCTTTCTCATGAAGGAAGGCTAGATACTATTCAGTCTAGAGAAAAGATAGAGATTTATGAGATTATGCATGAGATTGTTGGGGACACCCAACAAAATTTTTGGGCAATAAGTTCAGGACAAGCAAAAGGAAATATTTGTTTACTCAACAACTCATTCGTGGAATTCATTGCCAAGAGAAGAAGTGATGACCATAAGCAGAGGCAGCTTTGAAAAAAGTTAGACAGATTCATAGAGAAGATCTGCTAGTCATGGTAATTCAACAGAGCTTCCATATACAGAGGCAGCAAATCTCTGAATACTAGTGCTTGGGAGGTAGCAGCAAGAAAGAATCTCATCCTCTATGCCTGTGTCTTTGGCAGTCCAAGGCAACTCGTAGGCCACTACTGGACTAGATCAATCATTGGTTTGATAAAGCAGGCTCTATTCATGTTCATGTTCTCATTAATTGTTTTATTTCACTTTTGAGAAAACTTAAGATGGGGGTTGGGGAAGAAGAAGTTATAATCAGCGAAAATCCCTGCCTGTTCTCTCAGCTACGAATGCCTTTTGAACAGGTCTGTCTGTCTGTCTGTCTGTCTGTCTGTCTGTCTGTCTTTCTATACTTTAGGGAGTCAGTTATGTGTATTAATGCATAAAATTTACTTTTGCTCTGAAATAACAGAAACCAAAAGAGTGAAAACACAAACCCTATTTAATCTACAGACTGAGCCACATGAAAAGTACTCTAAAAGAACTGCAATAAGTAGTCCAAATTATGGGTCAAATCAAGAATTGTAGAAACAATAAATACAGAGACATACTTTGCAGCTTCCCTGAGATCAGTTACATTTCTTATTTTTCCTCTTCCATCAATGAAAGTAGTTCGATTGGCCACAGTCAGAACACCATTTTTTGTGAAGAAATCAGGAAAACATCTCTTAAGAACTGTTAAAAGAAACAGATACAAGTATGTGTGTAAAGCCTTGAATTCATTTTGATTATATTTTGATATTTATATTTTTCCTGAAATTTCTTTGTTGCAGTCACTTTAAACTGTTTCATGTTTCCATAACATTCTCTTAAGTGGTTCTATGTTATAAATTAATTGGACTACTTCATCATTCTTCTGCATCCAGTTCCATTTGGAATGACAATGGAGAACTCAAACACAGCTCTGGAGTCGCAGGGCAGAGGGGGAGTGTCCCCAGGCCTCGGCAACACGCCGGAGGGCCGCAGGACATGTAGGTCGCCCGGACATGGGGGGAGGGAAGGCGCCTTAGAACTGCTGCCGTTCGCACGGCAGCGGCTCCAAGCTGCCGTTTTCCAAAAACCTTGCTGGGGAAGCGAGGTTGGAAAACGGCGGCTTCGCGCCGCTCGGGCGGAGCCGCGCCCCCTGTGTGAACGGCTCCCTGGGGACGGCGTTTTTGCCATCCCCAGGGCGCCGTATTCCGCCCGTGCGGAAAGGGCCAGAGTGTAACAGACTTCCCTCTGTAATACATCTCTGAAGATGCCAGCCACAGATGCAGGCAAAATGTTAGGAACAAGATCCACCAGACCACGGCCACACAGCTCGGAAAACCCACCAGACCCAGTTGAATCTGGCCGTGAAAGCCTTCGACAATACAATTAAATCTGTTTATGAGCTATATTTGAAATGCCCTGCCTATTTCAAACTGCTGCTTGCTTCTTGTTCTTTTTGCAGCACGTTGTATTTTGACTTTTAAAAAATGTTCTAACTTTTGCACTATAGCTTGACCAATACAGTCAGTGTTTGCTGCTGTCACCTGAATGCTGGCAATATAGCATTGAAGGCTATTGTCCCAACAAACTTTTCCACAGACACATCTAAAAATGTGGTTTAGCCACAATTGTAATAGGCACATCATTTGCATCTCTTTACTACCAGATGCTTTGATAGACATTTCAGTACCTTGTCATCTTAACTTATTATTCCATTTATAGGTTCAACCATGTGGAATTGAGCCTGACAGCAATGTCATGTGTGTTTTAAGCAACATTGTTGCTAGTGGTGCACATTATATATGAAATACTGTTTTAAATAAACTGCTCTCTGGCCTTAATCCTATCATTGGTCATGTTCGTTTGTATTTCAACCTTCTTGCATATTTTTTGTCACCTGTGAACACAAAATTTTCTTCTATCTGAAATTCAGTTTTAATACAATGTGCACAGTTTTCACTATCAAGTCACATATTTATATTTATTCCTACTTGTGCGGAAGGGTCCCTTTGATCATTATTATCAGTCTATTAACACTATTTTAAACACTGTGACACTACATTTTTATCTGCCACTCCATAAGAACTCTGATTTGCAGAGCAAATCACAGCAATAAATTTGAAATCACTATAGTCACTAATCACCCACAGCATGAAGTACAGAGAGAGCAAGAGAGAATAAAAGGAAAACCAGACTCACTAGCACTAGCTTGAGGGAAGTGTGGTGATATTTAAAAGCAGAATGGTATTAACATGCATTAAACAATGGGGGAAAGGGTAGATTCTTAAGTGACTAATTGCTTTTGAATGCATACGAGACCTTGCTAGAATGTAAGTCTACTTAGTCTTAAAAATTGTAGCATAACCTCATCAAAATAAGTCCAGAGTGTTGCAGGAGTCAGGATATTAACTTTCCAATTATCTGAGGCTCACAGGGCCACCATACATTTTATAAGAGTGGTACGTGAAGCGCAAATACTCACATGACCGACTTGGAATGAGCATGGAAGGACAATCTTCATCACGCATAACTTGGGCCACAGACTGGAAAACAAAAGAAAAATAAAAGCTAAAAATACATCCGGGGCAGCTTGTCCCAGGTGCCGCCATTGCCGTCACATGTCAGGGGCAGGGCGGGGCATTTTGGGGGTGTGGCATGGCAGGGGCATGGGCAGGAAGGGACGCACGGGCAGGTCATGCCCCAGGCGCAGTTTCCCCTTCCTTTCATCATTCACACACACACACACACACACACACACACACACACACACACACACACACACACACACACACACACACGTTTGTGTGAGTCATGGACAAGCCTCTGAATGCAGCCCATGTAAATTCATTGTTCCAGTCCCCTTTTAAGAGAATGCTCAGTGCCATTCCAATAGGCATGTTCCACAAGGCCACAACACCTTATAAGTTGGCTGGAAATTCAGCATTCAGTTTTACTTATGTTCTGCGGCCACCAAAAATGATTAACAAAGAAGTGAAGCTTGTTTTTATACCCCACTATTCTCTACCCTTTAAAGGAGACTCAAAGCAGCTTACAAATTTCTTCTCTTCCTCTCCCCACAACAAATTCCTTGTGAGAGAATTGTGACTGGCCCAAGGTTCCCCAGCAGGCTTCATGTTTAGGAGTGGGAAAGCAAATTCAGTTCACCAGATAAGTTTCTGCCACTCATGTGTAGGAGTGGACAATCAAACAGTTCTCCAGTTTAGAGACCACCGTTCTTAACCACTTCACCACACTGGCAGAGACAGCACTTAAAATAATTTATTAAAACAGTGTTTTAATTAATCAAAATACTGCTAAAAGATACCTGCCCATTCCTAGTCATACTTGAGTTCACATAATTTGTACTAGAGATAATTTAGTTGCAACAAAAAAAAATCAGTACAGCTATTGAAACCAAAAAAGCACCAAGCTAGTATGTGATCATTAAAAGAAGTCTCAGACTGCAATATCTCTGTATACTCACCTTCCATGGTTTATTAAAACCAGGCTTGCAAAACTGTCTGTAATACTCCCAATAACTTTTGTTATATCGGTATGAAGATTGCATGTCTATGTAGGTTGCAAACCTGTCTGGGCACTTTGAGACACAAAGCTTTAAAGGAAGAAAAATATATTTGATTGAAGAAGCACTGAAAGATGAGAAAGTTATATTTTCAAAGCAATTACACAGAAAAGGCATCTCTAAGTGCGCTTCATTTTATCAGATTGGTTGCTTAGCATAGAATTTACAAGCAGACACAGTGCTTTTTTTCTTTACAATTCCTAGATAAACACTTTTGAAGTATTATAAATAGAGTCACTTTGAATTTTTCCCCAACCACACCATCCTTCAAGTCATTCTGCCTGGTAAAAGTGCTTGATGTATTAATATTATTTTAAAGTGGTTTTTATATGCATACTCAAAAGAAAAATTTCCCCTTTAAGGTCTTAAACTAATACACCTGCCTTTGAAAGCAATGCAGCAAATAGATATCCATGTGGAGCAGATTTCATACAGTACTTAGAATATACTAGCAATGATCAATAAAGTCTGCAGCAGTTAAAATTGCTTTGATCTCTTACAGGTTAATTTGAGAACAATCTCCTCTCAATGGTTCTGTCAAAAGCAAACTAAATTTGTGCCATTTTGGGGTTACTTATGGGATAAGGGTAGGATGGACTAGGCTTTATTCAAGCAGTAATTCTTTGTAACGTCATAAGACACACAAAACAATTCCCATGGATTGCTAGGATTTATGTTCTAATGCCAAAATGTGCTGTGCCAGCAGACAATAGCTTAGGATGGAACTTATAAAGAATGGCATTTCAATGGTCTGTAGAGAGATACGGCACAACTTAATTTTGTTCATTTGTTGTTTTAAAGATTAAATTAGAATCCCTAAGATTAAAATACGATATATTATAACATTACATAATTGGAATGCAAAATTAATTATGTTTAATTAATTATTTTATACTCTGATATTTAGAAACTTACCTCCTTTCCTAAATCTTAAAAAAATCAGCTTTTCACAGTTCATTTGTAAAAAGTGTGATTACCAACAAATAAAATAAAACTTCTTCATTATTAAGCAGATCTTCTCCTTTCAAACAGTATTGTAAACAAAAGACTCACGATTTGAATTTACTAAATGAAAACATATTCGTTCAGTTTACTGAAAATCTGAAAACTTTCCAACAATCAGAACTGCCTTTTAGCTTGTAAATATATTTGAAGGTGTTCAGTATTTTCTGCCGATTTAATGTCTCACCTGAGTCTTTAATACTGAAATTTTAATTATTCACTTTTATTGTGCTGTGTTTTTATTATATTTTTGTTTTTTTCAGAACCCTTGAGCACGTTCTCTGAAGAGGAAGTATAGAAATTTTCTAAATCAATACAGGAAAAATGTTGAGATTTCATTTGCAAATTTTAAAAAGTATAGCTTTGACTGTAGTTCAAGGAATTAAGAATATTCAACCAAGGAAATTATGGACAAATCATCAAGGCATGTGTAACGGATTACTGTAAAAATAGTTAATTTAAAAGGTGCAGTTCAGACAGAACAGGAGCACAATGAGTTAACCAGAGCTCCACCTGATTGGCTGTCTAAGATGCAGTAGCCAGAAGTCACAGAGGGGTTGTGTTCTCGCCGGAGAGAGACAGATCGAGCCTGTCACAGATCGAATGTGTCGAGATCGAGTCTAGAGGCAGTAAGAGCCTGAGACAGATTGAGAATGGCAGAGGGCCTCAGTTCTCAAAAAAAAAATCTCAAAAACTGAGAGAAAAAGATCCTTATTTCACCAAAAGTTAGGAGGCCAGGTGTTGGTGAAAGACCCAAGGGAAACTGATTCACAGGGACAATCCTAGGACCACATGAAGGGCTTGGTTATAGTCTTGTAGGAGACTGCACCTAGATATGGGACCAGAGATTCCTGTATAGCGGTGCAGAGAAATAAATGGATATGTAATACATTCAATCCATCACCCAACTACAATGGGACCAGAACATCTCAGAGGTTGCATTCCTGACCAGGAAAGCAACAGGTTACTCCCTTGGGTAGCCTATCTTAACCATATTGTAGATACAGAAGCTAGACATAGCAAGAAAGAAGTCCAGGGAAGTGGACCAGAATTTATCAGTGACAAGAGGAAGGAGTAATGAACAGGTGGACCACAAGGATATAATCTGGCAGTCAAATTTAGGACTTTGTAACTGAAAGCAAATTGTACAAGAGGTAAGAACCTTAGTTGTCCTTCATTGCTCCCATATTGGAGAGGCTTGGGCGGAAGAAGCCTTGATGCACTGCCATGGCAAGAAAGATTGCCTTACCCCTCAGCAGATGAGCTCTGTCATACAGGCTTGGTATGTTACATGGTGAAAAAAGCATAAACTCATGAATGAGTTCTCTACAATTATAGTGAATATACTTTTAGAGCTGAGGGGCACAATACCATCATTTTTATCAAAGCAGCATCAGAGAATCTATTGGCTTTCTAAATGAGAAACTGATTAGCATCTGCAAGCAATTAGCCAAGCAAAAGTGTCACTTAAGGTGAAGTATTGAGCATTATCAGTTCCCCAGAACACTTCTAATTTTTAGACAACCCAACTTTACTGACTGCTAGAAAATAATTTTACAGTTTTTAATACATACATATTATATAGATTAATTAATTTATTTTTTATTTATTTATTTTATTAAATTTCTATACTGCCCTTCCCCAAAGGGCTCAGGGCTGTGTCCATCATTCATATAAACAATTACCATTTCACCCCCAATCCCAGTTAAAACCATATACAAATTATAAAATTCAAAGTTGAGATGGCGATTAAAATTGTTTCCCCTTCCCCATTCCTACCCCCCACAGGAGACCAGTTTTTTCCACAGAAGTGAGATGTTATCCCGGCTGGCCAAATGCCTGGCGGAACAGGTCCGTTTTACAGGCCCTGCGGAAACTCTGTATGTCCCACAGGGCCCTGATCTCACTTGGGAGCCTGTTCCACCAGGTAGGGGCCAGGGCCGTAAAAGCCCTGGCCCTTGTGAAGGCCAGCTGGATCACCTTGGGGCCAGGGATCACCAGAAGGTCCGCCTCTGAGGAGTGGAGGGGCCTAGCAGGGCGATATAGGGAGAGACGGTCCCGTAGGTATGCTGGTCCAAGGCCACGAATAGCTTTAAAGGTCAAAACCAGAACCTTAAACATGACCCGGTACTCAATAAGCAGCCAGTGTAGTTGGTACAGGACCGGAGTAATCCAGTCCCTAATAGACCTTAATATATTTAAAAACTAAAATTATCTCTATCTATGCTTTGCACTATTAGGAAAGGAAGAAACATTAAAGCTATTAAAGCCATTTTAAAAATTCAGACATTTAAACACAAATGCTGTAATATTGTACAGGAACATATTGCAAAAATAAATGATAGTCACAGCCATTCAACCATGCATTTGAAGTACTTTCAGCAGTCATATGTACCATGGACAAGCCATTTTCTTTTACATCTCCTTGTACTGCCATATATTCTGCAAAAGTTAACCTGTGTGCAGTAACAATAATGTTTATGTTTTCTTTCCACCATACAGAAAGTGGAAAGTGTAAAAAGAAATCAGCTTACCTGTGTTGTAGGGCACTGTAGGTTTATAAGCACCAGTGGGCTGGCACATTTCAGAATGTTAAAGTAAAACAAAATTGTCTTGTTCCTAGAGATGAATGGGTATAATGAACTATTTTTAGTATTGTGAATATTTAGAAAAACAGTTGAATGAATTCTAAATATTCAGTTAAAGACCACAGTAAAATTTAGACTGTTCATTAAGACACCACTTATTACCTAATAGGTAATAGGTAATTCAGACTAGCACAACTGAAGTCTAACTCTAGAGACAAAATATTTCTCTCTGCTACAGCCCTGGATGACATCAACATATGTCAATGTCATTCTAGATTTCACGGAATTAAGACTTTCTTTTGTACATCACCCATCTAAGCAATAGTGCTTCTAATATCATGAATATAGCCACAATCAAATGGATCCTTTCCTAGATATAAGCCCCATTCAACAACATGGAATTTACTTTTGAGTAAATATATCTAGGACAGATTTGTCTTGTTACATATAATGGTTCTGACAATACTTTGAAAACATGTCACACTGAACAAAGAAGGTAGTGGTTTTTATATTAATCACAAGGTGGCACTAAAAATCAACCAACAGGTTTTTTGACTCTGGAAACCTGTGACTTAGGTAAAGACCCGGGTAATTCCTTATCCCAGTTCCTACCTACAGTTAGTATTCTTTAGGCTGGAGCTGAAGTGTTTAACCAGCTGCTGACAGTAATGCAGGAAAAAATATTTTTGTAAAAATATACATAGACGAAAACAGCCATATAGTAATAGGTTTGTGTCCTTTGAAATAAGGCTATATTTCATGCTGATACAGTAGCCTTTCAGACATAAAGCAATTTTAGGGCTTATATGGAGACTAACAGTTGGATTAAAGGGCAGAAGGGGTTCCCTAGAGGCACTGTGATGGGTAACACTAGATGGACTTAAATTCTGCATTAAGGAACTCATTGTAATTAAATGTTCCTCCCTCAGGATCAATAAATGCTGAAGTGTTTTTGAATTTCAAATCTTTTAAAATATTTACTTGGTGTAATATTTGTTGAAAGCACTGAAACATTTATTTACATTTTATTGCTATATGCCAAGTTGCTCTGAAAAGCAATGACACAAAGATAGAATTTAATTTCCTTCAAGGTATGAGTCATGACCAGGTTTGGGTCTTGCTAAACCTAGAGGCATTAATCAGCAATCCATGTCAGCTATGGGCCATATGTGCAGGGTTTCATCTGAAGCTGCAACGTGAACATTCTATATATCACAGAAACATTCTATATATTATTAAAACACATTAGCACAAGCAAATCAGTCAGAAATCATGACTGCTGAAAAGGCTGAGTAACATGACTTTAATACAGTTAATAGGTTTAGGAAACTAAGACCACAATTTAAAATGCAACTGCTTTTTTTACATTTGCGATATAAATCTCCACTTTCACACCATTCCTTATATTGATCGGATTCAACAGAAGAGCAGGGGAGAGACACCATGTTCCAAACACATAAATAACCTTGGCCCAACACAGCCATATGAAAAAATTCTGAGTTGGGTTTTCAACTTCAAAAATGCAGGCCATTCTATATGACTTGAGAAGTATCAGAACTAATGTGTAAAATATATTTTGTTTTCTAGAGAGGGCATGCTTTATTATGTACTAGCAGCAAAGCCCATTGCAGGGAAGATGCAATGGGCCCTAGCAAAAGGTGGAAGAGGACCCATCTCCTGCTGCAGTGGGTTTTCCTGTGGCTTTAGTGGGTCCTCCCTTTGCTCCTGGCATGAAACTTGCCACCTACATGGTTCTGGGTCTGTGGGTTGGGGGTGGGAGGGGTTGGACCGGTGTGGCTTGGGGCAGATGGGAAGGTGATGATAGGGAGAGGGTGGATAGGAGTGGCTTGGGGTGCAAGGGGGCAGCAAGGTGAGGCTTGGGGAGGGGGAGGGTGGAATGGAGTAGTTTGAGGTGGTGGGAGGGTTGGATAGTGACGTTTGGGGTGTGGACAGAGTGGAAATGTGAGAGTTGGGGAGGGGGAGGGTTGGAAGGTGTGGCTTGGGGTGGGGAGAGTTGAAAGGTGAGGGTGGGGTGAGGGTGGGGTGGCAAGGTGATGATTGGGGTGGGAAGGGTGGAATGGGGAGGGATGGGGTTGGTGAGGGTGGAAAGGTAAGCATTGGAGTAAGAGGAGGGTTGAGTGGGGATGCTTGGGGTGGAGGAGATGGGAGGGCTTCTGCAGCTTATGGAGCAGCTGTTCTGCAGGCTGGGGCTGGCTGTTGGGGGTGGGAGGCAGGAGGGTTTCTGGAGTGCCTGGAAAAGCTGTTCCATAGGCTCAGGCTGGTTTTTGGGTGATGGGAGGCGGGAGGGCTTCTGCTGGCCTGTGGACAGATGTTCCATGGGTCTGGGCTGGCTGTTGGGGGTGGAGGTGGGAGGTTTCCTGTAGGCCCATGAAACAGCTGTTCCACAGGCCTAGGCTGGCTGTTGGGAGCTTGTACAGCATATTCATAATGCTATTCTCACCTCTGTTCCAAACCAAAGCCAAGATCTCCCACCTTCTTGTAGATTCCTCGCTTTTCCCCTTTGCTTCTCCCTCTAATCCGCATCCAACACAATTTCAGATCCCACTCCATTTTCAGCTGAACTGCTTTGTTCTGCTCCACAGTGAGTCTTGAATTAGTTTTCTCAATCTTTTACCCCCTTTCCTCCTTTCAACTAATGAGCTTGAGAATTATAGTTAACTCTCCAAGGAAACAAATGGCTGCATCACTAACATTTCTGTTTATTCCCTCTCAGTTGCTTATCTGTTGCCCTGCTACTGGGGAAATGGAAGATCAGTCAAAGCTAATGGTAGCAACAATCCCGCAAAAGTGGCAGCAGCTGCAAGGCACTCTGGCACAGGAACAAACTAAATGGGTGGCCTGCTTGCAAAACAATCAAGCTTTGCTACCAGTGTAGAATGACTTAATAGTAAAATAACTTAACAGTCTTTATAACTGCTCTATAACTGTGGTAGAAATCCATCAGAATACTTCTGTTCTGATGGATGTTATTAAGCTGGACACAAGAACTAGTGGTGTACATTCAGCAAAGTCAAACTGAAAAAAAGAAAAAGAAAAATACCTTACTTCAGGGGTATTTTCTCCCCCAAAAAATGGCAGCAATAAAAGGAGCCAAGAAGCAGATCCCCAAAAAGTTGACTTTTTCCGGTATTTTCACACTGCAATTTTTTAAAAATGGGAAAAACCCCTCTCCCCCTCACTTACCTGCTGACTACTGCCACAGTCCACATGGGTTTGAAGGTGACAAGCAGCAGAAAGCTGAATGCTGGGCTCAGCCTGGCCATGTGCACTTCGGCAGTGGTCAAGCAGAGCTGAATGCTGGGTCCAGCTGAGTTCAGCCCAGTGTTCAGTTCTGCACCACTGCCTTCAAAGTCCTTGTGGGTTTTGGAGGCGGCAGGCAGCACAGACCTTAATGCTGGGTTTGACTCCAGTGTTAAGCTTTGCACTGCCTGCTATCTCTGAGACCCATGTGGACTTTGGAGCCATGACATTTTTCAGGATCAAATTTAATAAATATGAAAAATTTCAAAAAAATCTGGAAACTCTCATACCAGTATGGAGGTTCAACTTTTCTCTTTTTTTAAAAAAAGTCCATGTCTTTTAAACCTAAACCCCCAAAATACCAGAAAAAATGGTGCTTAGCTCTAACAAGAACAACAACGGGAGAGGGATCAGAATTGGCTATATCCTTAAGAAGGAAATAAACAGAAAACAGCAGCAGCATTTATACAGCAATTTATAAATATATATATTATGATAGTCTTTAGAATTGCCCTATAGTCATGATAGGAATATGTTTATAAATTAATGTGAGAACATTGAGCTATTTCAGGGAAAGAACTCAATAAACAGTGAGTGAGGGAGCAATGGGATGAAGAGAAGCGTCTGGATTTACCCCCCACCTTCTCTCGTGTAAGGAGTCTCAAGACAGCTTTAAAAACTTTTCCCTTCCTCTCCTCACATCACTCACCTTGTGAGGTAGGTAGAGCTGAGAGAGTTCTGAAGAACTGTGACTAGCCCAAGGGAACCCAGCAGGCTTCATGTGTGAAGTGGGGAAACAAATCTGGTTCTGTAGATTAGAGTCTACCTGCTCTTAAATACTACAGTTCTCCTGTCAGACTTGTTGGTCCAATCTTTATCCAATATATCTAATTCTCAGCACTGCTGAAACTGTGGGTATTTAAATCCAGAGAAAGGAGCCATTAACAGACAAGACAGATCTTTCTATCTACCTGGAAATGCCTCAAGTTTGCAGAAAAATCTGTCAATCTATCTATATTGGGGACTTGTGGGTGTAAAGTGCCATCAAGTTCAGCTGATTTATTGCAACCCAGCAAGGCAAGAAACTATCAGGGGTGGTTTATCAGTGCCTTTATTGGAGGCTTTACCCACCCAATAACAGAAGCAGCACCTGTACTTTTAAGAAACTAATGCCCTCAGTGACCATTGCTAGGCAACCACAACAGAATTGCCAGCCTTCAAGTCTTGGTTTCTGTCAGTAAAAGATAGAGGGAGGGGGCAGGCCCTTTCTAGAGCTGGTTGGGCCTTGAAGGGATGGGGGTCATAGGGGCCAGGGCTAACAGCAACCACCTGGTGACTTGCTACCATGAATCATCCAGCCCCAGCTGTTCAATACTGTTCAACCGAAGCCAACATGGTGTAGTGGTTTGTGAGTGTGACAGCCATGCTTCCCTAGCTTTTCTGGCTCTTGAGAAATTTGAATTTTTAACTGTGACAAACTTATTCCAACTGGTGAACTTTTGCCGAAATTTTTGAAAAACAGTTATCTACATAGTGTTTGAGGTCAGAATGCCCAATCATTATTCAACCTTGCTTCATATGAAGCAAGATGTCCTACAAGTCCAAATATTGATGGGATGTTGTGTTAATGTTCACTAAACTTTTGCTTTACAAAAAGGATGCATTAAATTGAGACAGGCCGATAGCTTGTAAATGATGCCAAAAAAACCCTGCTTTAATAGAATTTTTTAAAATAAAAATTAGAAAAAAGTGTTGCTTTAATCACATTCTTATTTTTTATTAGAGATTTACTTAGCTTTGGAAGTCTCTTCCTTTTAATGTAAACAAACACTGGCCTGTTTAAGTAACTGACAATTAGCAATAGTTGAGGGTCATTGCTCCTGAACTATATATCTCCCCAAAAGGGAAGTTTGTATCACATTTGCAGATTCCATACCATGCAGCTGGGTCTTGGCCAGGTGGCTGGCACCACACAATTTAACCAGAGTTTTCCCAGAGAGAGGGAAAACTGAAGGCAGGAGGGCAAATAATGCTAAGTTGACTGGTAGTTGGGAAGGAAGCAGGAAAAGGGGAGAGGCTATGGAAGCCATCAGGGAAACAGTGCAGGAAATGTGGAAATTTTCCTTGCAGGTCCACTGTCTGTAATTATATAGTTGGAAGGAGACACACTTCCCAGGATAATAAGAGTGGATGAGAAATTCCTGCGATGTTTTCCATATGGGTACATACTACACCGGCCCTTGCTGACTCCAACGGTTATGTTTGGTATAGGACATATGAAAAATCTTCTGAGAAGAAGCCAGGTGGCTATCTCTGATCTAAACCAATAAGCATCACTGTATCTAAAGGTAACCAGAATAATGTCTATCACAAAAGCAGCAAAACCCAGTCTTCCACAAACAAGGTGAGGTTTTCATATGTTTGGGTGTATTCCTCAGATATGCAGAAAAACATAAGCTATAGATTAACCAAAAGGAGAAAAATGGTCTGACAAGAGAATAGGTGTGTTACAGAAGAATGGAATATTGAGTGCAGTTGAGTCAGTTAAGGAAGAAAAAGGCTGAGGTGCCTGAATATTTATAGAATTCTTAAAGAAACATATTTGGAGCAGTTTTTCTAACTTTTTATCTCCCACATCTTTTTGCATGTTCACAGCTTGTTCTCCAAATAGTAAAGTAGATGCATTTGGTATCAGGAGTAACAGTATTATCTGTCCTCAAACCCCAATACTAAGATATTTAATGAAAGAGGGGGAAACTGTTAAATACAGTGGTACCTCGAAAATCGGTGCTTTCGACAATCGTCGATTTCAGAAATCAACAATTGCCAGGTGCCGATTTCCGCCCTCGAAAATCGTCGGCCGCCTTGATTTTCGGCGGCCACCAAGGATACGCAAACGCCATTGCGCATACGCAAACGCCGTTGCATGTGTGCGAACGGTGTAGCTCAAAATACGCCATTTTCGAAAATCACCGATAATCTCCGGATGGATTATCGGCGATTTTCGAGGTACCACTGTACTTTAGCAATGCTATTTTAAAGAAGCAAATTGGACTAAGGGCCCACTGGATTCTGGGAACACTATGATTCTTTCAGCATTCTGAGGTACTGTAGCAGGCTACCCTTGGGCCCAGCAGCAAGGCTCACTTGGATGGAGCAGGATAGGACCAGGGACAGGAAGGGGTAATCAGGATAGTCTTGTCATTCTTGTCAGGGCATTCTTGTCAGGGAAGATTGAAAGTTATAGAGGAAGCAAGAAGGCCTGGGTGGGGGCGGGGGGAGAATAATGGCTTTCTGGACCCAGGTATTTTCTGGCAGGGTGTGGCTGTAGAGAATGGGGAACTGAGAAAAGGAAGGCAGAGCTTAGTTGAAGGGCCCAGTGTGACACTAGGGCTATAAAAAGGAAGAAAAGGGAAAAGGAAGTCAGCTGGCTGGAGAAGGAGGCAGGCTGGTGATTTCAAGATCCCATAGATGTTAAGTATGATGTTCTTCTGTCCCCAGAGGACACTACAGGTACTCAAAGGTCTGTTTTTGGTAACAGATGGGAAATTACAGAGGGCGATTACCATTGGGAGCAATTCACATCATCTGCTAAGAGTTTTCTAAGAAAAACAGCACACTGTAAATGGCTCTTGGCTCAGAGGTCATTTATGGCAAAGACATATTTCCACTAGGAAAAAGACGTATTTTTAAGGCTTGCAATAAATAAGTGGAAGAATTATCCTTTAATATTTTAGCTGTTGGAAATCACAACAATTTTGTATTGCTCTCCTGAGTTTTTCATGAACTTTAATTAGGATGAACATAGTAAACATCTGTGGAAAGTTTGTCATTATCTTTCATATGTAGTTTCCAGAGTACTTCATTTCTGACATACTGTAAAAACTGAAGCCAAAGGGGTGTTTCAGTACTCACTCATTAGGTGTGCCTTTTTGACCACAGAACTGTCCATAGCTGTCAGTGGGGTAAGCCACTTTTCTGGGGTCACCATGCACCCAAGCTGTGGGGAAAACAAAAGAAGAAATGTAAAAGAAAATAGCATTTCTCCCATCCGGCAGGTCAGCTATGAATTCAAATTTGCTAATGATTAAAACACACTGCATATCATGTACTTTTAAAACTTCTTTCAATACCTACTGAAGACTATTGATTTTCCTTAAATGGTATTTAAAATGTATGGCTAATTAGATAGAAAGTAAGGCATGTCTTTCTCCTGTTTTTTTCCTCCACCATCAGATCACATCTGGCTTGTAGCCAGAATATGAGGTAATGCACTTAGAAAATAACAGTTATTAAAATGAGGACAGGGAAGCACTACAAAAGCTTTGTTGGCATAAAGCCATACAGTCATATTAAGCCAAACCAAAGTGTGCCTCTGCTCGTGCTTCTGAGTTTTCTTCTGTACACTGAATTACAGGCGCCACTTAACATGTATTTTCAAACCACAGTTTATGTAAATCACTTTGAACTTGCCCTTCTATAATTGCTTCATTCTCATTGTATTTTGTGATGGTAAATTTAGAAATATTCAAAACTAAATTTTGTTCAAGGTCACTGACACATCAATGGCACAGTCTGACATCAGAGTGATAGGGCAAAAAGAAATAAAAGACCTATCTCAAGCTATGAAGAGCAGCATAAGCATTAATCCTAAGGTCATTGGTGTGGTGAAGGAAGAAAACAGTATTTTTCCACTGACTTAGCTGGTCATAAATTGCTTTTGACAAATAGTTTAATTTTTGCTTTATTTCTCTAGCTATATTTAACTGTGAATATTGACACCTTATTCATCTTATTTCTTTTATATTATCAGTATTAATATACATCCAAAATTAATTGTTTCAAGTTCCTGAAGAATTGTTATATGATTAGGTTGGTGGCTAGAGATATTTCTTATCAGTTCTGGAGCAGGCCAACATCATATTTTGAAACTGTACCACCTTATGAAGTGTAAATGTGCCCACAAAGTGCTAGTGAGGGTTGTGTGTATATGTGTGTAATAAAAATAATCATTTGAGTCTCATTGAACTATTTTTCAGATCCAAAAAGAATGCAAAATCTACAGCAAAGGCCGCAGGCACGCCTTCAACCTCCTGCCTAAGCAGCCATGGCGCACGGCTGCTACTCCACAGAACCCACTGCAGACCGCAACCATTCTCTCCTGCAAATGTCACAGTCACGCAGGAGACAGACCCGGGCGCAGGCCCAGTCAACAGAGGTTCCCTGACAGGCACCAGTAAGTTCTGGTGGCTGCCATCCCCCACCAGTGGCAGGCCGCTGGCCCTGAGCAACGGAGCCAGAGGGCCATGGCTGGGAGATGGCCGGTTGACGTTGGGGCGACGCTCCCATGTGTGCACGCAGAACCATTACTCTTGAAGGGACCACATCCAATGCTGGCACCCAGCAGGAGGAGGGGGAGGGGGGAAGAGGAGGAGAATGACCCCAGCGAGGGCACCTCCAGACAGCCATTGGAGAGAGGTAAGGTGGAAGCTTCTGGCAGTTTGCCCTGCCAGACACAGGCCATACCACCCATGGTGGGGGGAGCTGGTAGTAACCAGGCATGCTATTTGCTTCCCACAGGTCACCCCATGACTCATCCAGCACACTTGCCACCATTGCAGGAGACCTCGCCCGAGCGCCGCATAGCACGAAGTTGGCGTCAGATCCAATGGGTGGCTTTCCTGACCAATTTGGGACACCAGCTCCTGGATCAGTGTGCCACCAAAGCCCATGCCCAGAGAGTGGCCCAGGAAGAGTAGATGGCATGGTGAGATAGAGACCTGGAGGAGCTGCGGGAGATCCAGAGCTGCAAAGAGTTCCACCTGCAATGAGAGGCCTACGTGTTGGCCCGTACCCACGAGCTTATGGCCAAGAGTACAGACGGCCTCAGGGGCCTGCTGGAGCTCAAGATCCAAAACCTGGCCCAGGGCCCCAGAAGGGTGGCATATCCGGATGTGGCAACCATCAATGGCCCCAACACACTGCAGAAATCTGATGCTAGCTAAGCCAGCCATCACCTGCATAGGCGAGGAGGGCGGGGGAGGAAGAGAGAGGCTGGTCAGGGTGTATCTTGACTGAAAGACATGGCCCCTCCCCCCTCTCGGGGTGTGTGGAGGGCCAGGTGCACAGACATGCTGCGCATACCCTAAATTCCACCCACCTCCTCCATCTGTCTGCTGAACTGGACCAGCCTGGCAAACAGGACAACTTCCATGGCCATGCAGAACTCCAGCATGTATTCTGCCACAGTGGCCAGACCAACTCCAAACTTGCTGGGACACCTCCTGGTAACTGTTGGCGCTTGCTAGGTACCACAAGGCCATGCTTTCCCGCATCTCGTCAGGGATGGCAGGCCGCAGGTTGTCTTGTCATTCTAGGTGCGGCTGCATGTGCGTGCAAGGTACATGACCGTGGCCTTTGTCATCCTGAAGTTGGCCATCAACTCTTCGTCAGTCCAGACTGTCATCATGAGGTCTTCCCACCAGGTCCTGCTCTGGGCCCCCATCCAGTAGCAGGGTGTGCAGGGGGCACATGCGATGGAGAACCAGCGTCATATCACGCACCCATGGGGCCTCTGGATTGCGGACACAGAGCGTCTGGTAACTCCCAGCTCATCAGATGGCAGTCGCAGCCACCCCAGCAGCTGGCCACAAAGCCGCCCATTGAAGCCCACAAAGGTGTAGTCCACTGCCTGTGATTCATCCCACTGCTGCATACCTGCAACCAGTGCCTCCTCAAGCACTTCTCCCAGATCCATGGCTCACCTCTACAGATTGAGCCTAAGCCCATCGGTCTCCGTTGCTGCTGGCCGGATATGCAAGGACAGGCCATGGCTGCACAGAGGGACGCAGACAGGGAGATAGAGGGTGGGACTGCCAATACACCAGGCCCAATACCACAGGCATTTCTGGCGCCGGCCGCCCAGGGCGTCTGACCAATGTGGCACCATTGCTGTGCAGCCGCAAATGGGAAAAATCAGAACGCCGCTTCCAAAGCGCTCCCGTGCGAAGCGTTGCAGTTTAGCGAATAAGTTAGCTATCGACAGAGCACCTGGCCATGCGAATGCTCCATTCCAGCAGCACTGCCAATAACACCAACAGCACAATGGTGTTATTGGCTGTGCAGAAACAGCCTTAGGTGGGTTCCTCACAGGCCAAATATAATCGGTGTAGGATGTTATATAGAATGTTGGGGGTGGGGACTTTGCACAGGTCCCATTCAAACGAGTTTTGCCCATTTTATACCCCTCAACCTGGGATTTTCAAAAATCACTAAACCAGCAATTATTTTGAACAATCTTAAGGGTCCATGCTGTTCACTGTCAAGGAGAACCCACCCACCATTCTGTGTATGTCACCCAGCACATTGTGGACAGATTCTCGGAGTGCCTGACAGTGTACAAAGTCCTGCAAGCTCGTTGTCTCCTCATGGCAGCGAGTATGACTGATCTACAGCAACATGTTCATTATTGCCTGACAGTTGCAGGGAGGTCCCTTTTTCTTCTTCTTTCTTTGTGTGTTGCACATGCACAACTATGCAGGTGCAGCCAATCAGACTATGGGACAATCAGCATGGCTGCGGGGGTTCATTTCTATGTGCCTGTGCAGATATGCATGTGTTGCAGGAAACAAAAAAGAGAGATAAGCTTCTCCATGAGAAGGAGTTAAAGCAGCCCGGATTGTTTCCATGGATATAATCACTGCCTGAACAGGTGAACGGCACACGCAGAGGCGTAGTTCCAAGGAGAGGGGGGGCGTGACACACCGGGCGCGTGCCCCCAGGGGCATGGCGAGGGCGTGGTGGGGGTGTTTCGGGGTGGGGTGAGGGCATTCTGGGGCAGAATGGGGTGTTCTGGGGCAGGGTGGGGCTGGGGCAGAGAATGCACCAGTGCACCTGACGCTTTCCCCCCTTGCTACACCCTCTGGGCACACATGTGAATGCGAAAAAGGAAAACAGATTCCTTTATAATGACTACAACCCATTATACAAATGCTGTGTGGAATCTACCTAAGAAGAAACAAAAGTGTTTACAGTGTAAGTTTTAACCTTCTTTGTATACTGTGGCAGCAAAACAAGGGAGGGAAAACAAGAAAGAATTCTCATATGATAAATATCCCATTCCCTTTTCTATACAAGAACTAATTCAGCAAGATTCAAGAAGTATATTGCAAAGGTTAGTGTCATAATTAGACTTACATAGTGGTGAATTTTATTTGTTGCAAGCGTATGTTGCTGTGAACTGCCACTGACCCAATATCAAGTAATAAATGAAATGGAACCCAAGCATACTGAACTTTTATACCCATAAAATATTGTGCATGGTTGAATGCTTGTAAGATCATACTCTGACTGCTGGCAATGACAGAGGGACTGCCTCAAAGGCAAGGGATGGGAAAGAGCTATATCAACCAGTTGATCGTAACTTTAAAATAATTTTTAGTATTTTCCTTATAAAGAAAATAAAAAGATGAAATTGAAAAAAAATTATACTAAAATTGCACTGTGTTACATAATACAAGAAGGAAGCTAGACACTCAAATGATTCAAGTATTGCCATATTATAAGAACATAAAAACATAAGAACAAGCCAGCTGAATCAGACCAGAGTCCATCTAGTCCAGCTCTCTGCTATTCGCAGTGGCCCACCAGGTGCCTTTGGGATCTCACATGCAGGATGTGAAAGTAATGGCCTTCTGCAGCTGTTGCTCCTGAGCACCTGGTCTGTTAAGGCATTTGCAATCTCAGATCAAGGAGGATCAAGATTGGTAGCCATAGATTTGACTTCTCCATAAATCTGTCCAAGCCCTCTTTAAAGCCATCACCATCTCCTGTGGCAGCATATTCCAATCACACGTTGCGTGAAAAAATGTTTCCTTTTATCAGTCCTTATTCTCCCCCCACAGCATTTTCAATGAATGCCCCCTGGTTCTAGTATTGTGAGAGAGAGAAATGTCTCTCTGTCAACATTTTCCACCACATGCATAATTTTATAGATTTCAATCATATCCTCCCTCAGACGTCTCCTCTCCAAACTAAAGAGTCCCAAACGCTGCAGCCTCTCTTCATAAGGAAGGTGCTCCAATCCCTCAATCATTCTCGTTGCCCTTCTCTGCACTTTTTCTATCTCTTCAATAATGTCATCTCAGAGCACTTGTATGTGTCAAACAGCATTATATGTTTCAGATGTCTGCGTATATAGAATCCATACTGTAAAATAAATAAACTGTAGTTGAATTTTCTATATGACGCACCTTCTCTTATGCAAATGATTCCTAGTCCGCACCCCTATATAGTGAGCTTTGGTATGCCAAGAAGAAAATTTCCATTTTGAAGCTAAAGTAATTTTTGCAGCCATTCATATAGAAAGATAAATTCTTTCTGAAATAAAATTTCTTTATGAAAAGGATAATTATTATTCATGTTCAAAAGTCTTATTATTCTAACTTTACTGATGACTATCCAGATTTTTTTTCAATGTACATTACTACCACTGGCTAGAAAGCCGTTATCTTTGAGGCAATTCTACTGCAAAAGAAAAGCTCTTCTATATTTCCTCTAAAGGATTTTTCCTGGCCCTGCATTAGTTCTATACATTCAAGAAACAGGACACTGTTTCAACAGAATTTCAACAATAGTTTCTTTAACGCTAATTGAAATTTATATTCTGTCCCAGCACTGGGACATTTTTGTTCTTTTCTGTGTGACCCTTAATGCACATGCAAGCCCTGTGAAGGCACCTCTCTACAGTTTTGAGGAGATGTGTGTTATGCTCCCTCCTTGTCTTCCTTATTTTCACTGTTAGCAAAGGCTCTCAACTTAGAATGCTTAGTTGGACGCAAAGAGCAAGAAGAATATAATTGTATATGATAGCCTGACAGAACAGCCTGACAGAACAGTATATGATAGCCTGACAGAATAGTGGGATCCTTTACTCTAAAAGGGGATCTTTTACTCTAAAATAAATACTTGTTTTTCTTGAACATGAATAGAGTTTATTTGGAAATATAACAGTGTAACAGTTTTTGTATTAGCACAATGGTTTCAGATAGGTACAATAGCATAATAGTTCCTTAAACAGACCTAGCCAGAAAGGCTTATTTTCCACATTTGCCACTTAGGTTCATAAATTGTACAGAGCTTAAGTTTTTAACTTGACACCTAGGCTAATAAGTTCCATATAGGACACTGACTTTTCTCATACTCTACAATGCCTCACGCACATATACTGCTAAGCACTCTCACACAAAGTCTCTCTCTCTGAACTACCCAGTCACCTCCACTCCCTTGGGTACAGCTCCTATCCAATCAGAACATACTTCATTCACCCATCCATCCCTTTTCATTGTTACAGGCCTCCATTTTAGGTCACAGCAACATACATTTAAAACTCCACATTAAAACATAGGCCCTTTCCGCACGGGCCATATACAGCGTCCTAGGGACGGCAAAAACACCATCCCTAGGGAGCTGTTTGCATGGGGGGCACAGCTGCTTCGCAGCTGCGCCGCTGGGGAGGAGCGAGGGTGGCGCGGCTGCAAAGCAGCTGCGCCCCCCATGCGAACAGCTCCCCATGCGAACAGCTCCCCATGTGAACAGTTCGCACGTCAGTGGCTGGAAGGTGCCATCCCTCCCCCCTTTCCCGATCGACTTACCTTCCCTGCGACCGTCCAGCATGTCGCTGAGGCCTGGGGACACGCCCCCCTGCCCTGCGACTCTGGAGCGGTCGCGGAGCGGTGTCCCCTGGCCTCAGTGACGTGCCGGACAGTCGCAGGGAAGATACGTTGATCGGGCTGACGGGCAAGCCCGGCGAGCGCCATCTTCCCATAATGAAATCGTTTCCCGGGACCCGCTCATGCTGAGAACGTGTCTCAGTGGGTTGGCGTCATATACGCCGACCCAACCCCCAGCGTGGCCATGCAGAAGCGGTCATAGAGACAAAACACATACATAGTATTTATGCAACAAAATACCACACCATGCTTCTGTCATTTTACAGGTGTGTACTAAGTACACAAGAAAAACATCAGAAATTACCAACATCTATTGTATTAATATATTTGCAATATATTTCATCTTTTTTTCCCTCTGGTACTGAGACAGCAGCTAAAAACCACCAGAAGGATTCCATCAATGCACGATTCGAACATCTTCTTCCATAGAGACTTAAGAATCAATTGCAAATTCATTTAGGCTAGCAGAGCATAAGGATTTGCAGGATTTCATACTGGGTTTTTTTGTTTCCCCTTAATAGTGCCTTTTAAGTGTTTTAAAATGTAGAAATAAGCCAAATTGTGCTTATAGCTTTTTAACACTAGCAATTTACGAACGCAGTGAAGCAGATAATAGGACACATGATCCTGAATTTATACATCCGGCAGCTGTTGTATAAACATTCAGTTGTTTCTCCTTGGCTACCTAAGGAAAATTCTGTATACTCCTTCACAGGTGGCCTGTTGTCCCTGTAGCTAATCCCCAGTTATGTCTTTCAATACAAATTAGAATTTATGGCAACAGCAACACTCCACAAATGGATTTAGAGACATGGAGGAGAAGATCTGAGCAGAAGAATGAGCACTAATTCCAAATTGACATATAAAACAACAAATTGGATGTGCTAAGTATTTTGCTAAAATTCAGTTACCGTATATACTCACGTATAAGCTGAGTTTTTCAGCCCTGTTTTAAGGCTTAAAAATGCCCCCTCAGCTTATACACGAGTCCTGGCTTACCAGCCGGCTGCCTCTGCTGAGGCTGGTGGCATGGCCGGGACGACCTCCAGCCACTTGTTGCTGCCCTCCTGGGATGGTGAAGGGGAACCCTGGCTGGCTGGGCTTACTCAAACCCGGGGAGGCAGAGGAAACTCCTTATTTGGGCAGTGACTCCCCCAAATAAGGAGCTCCCTCCACCTCCCAGCTGGGTTTGAGGAAGCCCAGCCTGCCTGGAGGTGAAGGTTGCTCCTTATTTGGGCAGTAACTCCCCCTGATGTTATTGCCCAAATAAGGAGCTCCCTCCACCTCTTGGTTGCCTGGGCGTCCTCAAACCCAGGCTGGAGGTGGAGGGAGCTCCTTATTTGGGCAATGACATCAGGGGGAGTTACTGCCCAAATAAGAAGCTCCCTCTGCCTCCCGGCTTCCCACCTTCGGCTTATACGAGAGTCAATACGTTTCCTCAGGTTTTGGGAGTAAAATTAGGTGCCTCGGCTTATACATGAGTCGGCTTATACACGAGTTTATACAGTAACATAGGGGCACAGAAGGCTGTCTGTCAATAAACCAAAACAATAGTTTCATTGGGAAAAGGATAGCTTTTCAAATAGAATCCCTAAAGTGTATTCCCTGTACTTCTACAAAAAAAAGGTAAGGTGGGGATCCTCCCTGTCAACACACAGTCAGCAGGTTTAACCAATGCAGAGAAGAACACGAGACCACAACAGCCAAGACTCAGCAAGACACTCAACAGCATGAGATCTTGCACACAGGTGAAAATTAGGGTTTCCAGATCTCAGTTAGAAAAATCCCTGGAGATTTTTGGGGAGGAACCTAGGGAGGGTGGGGTTGTGGGAGGAAAAGGACCTTAACAGGATATAAGACCATAGTATCCATCCTCCAAAGCAGCCATTTCCCCCAGGGGAACTGATATTGTTTGCCTGAAGATCAATTGTTATAGTGGAAGATCTCCAGGTGCCACCTGGATGTTGGCAACTCTACCCAAAGTAAATGTGGGTGTGGGGGTGTTGTAATTGGGAACTAGCAAAGCCAAGGAAAGCTGGTTTGGTTCCAAACTAGTGATCACACAGTGCTCTAGGCATGAGACTTTTGTCTCCTTCCCCCTTCCAAATCTGTAGAATTCCTCGTATTTCCCCTAGATCAGGGGTGGGGAATGTCTGGCCGGCGAGCCGTATAAGGCCCACTAAATAATTTGGTCTGGCCTTGCCAAGGCAACCCAGGTGGGATTTGAAATTCAAACCTGGAAAAGCAGTTGCAAGTAGTAACATCATCAATACCAGCTAACATCACACACCTCACCAAAGTGAAGCAGTTCCAGCCATCACATTAAAGGTGAGTTAATTAAATGTTTGACCAAATATAGCAGGCTAATTTTTAAGTTGATTATTTTGTATTGCCCACGAACAATGTTATAACTATCCAAATGGCCCTTAGCAGAAAAAAGGTTCCCTACCCCTGACCTAGATAATGGTTTGCATAAGACCACAACAGAACAGCTCCTTCTTAGTACTTCTTATTTTTAAATTTTAGAACTGAATTAAAGGCAAATATCCATATCAAGAATGTTCCAGTGATCAGCTTGACCCATACTTTTGTAAGAACCCTACATAAGGGGTCCCCAACCTTTCTAAGACTGTGGGCACTTTTCAACTTCTGACAATGAAGTGGGGGCAAACACAAAATAGCAACTACAAAATAGATACCACAGGAGGTGGAGTCAGTCACAAACAGCTGGTGCAGCTTACTTTTAGTCACTCAGTGAAGGTCCTTGTGCTGTGGTGACAGCAGCTGATAAAGCAACAGATTTAAAAATTGGCACAATCAAATCTCCAATGGCCAATCGGAAACCTTGTTAGGTAACAGGCCCACCTAGTGCTCCCCAATTTTAAAAAACACTTCATGGTCACCAGAAGAAATATCAGCAGATACCTTATCCTAGATCATTGCATTTTTCCCTGCGTTGTTCTTTTTATAAAAAAAAAAAATATTTGTTTTCCATTGGTTATATGTTACTGCTTTAAAACTATGATTTGTTTCTAATTATAATATTTATATTTTAAAAAACAAGTACTTTAAAAAACTAGCCATTTTGTAAGTAAACGCTATGGGTTGAGGTCTATAAAATTATTATTAGCTGAATCAGAAAGAATAACTCATACTTCTTTGCCTTATAATCATTCAACAACCATCCATCACTAGATTAGGCCAGATAAATACCGTTATCATAAATCATCAGTTTTGATCTTGCAGGAAAAATTCCAGTGCCATCTTTGATGAACTGTACAATAAAAGAGGGCCTAAAAGTGCAAGTCTGTCTGAAAGCAGGATGTTTAAATATCAGGGTGGCAAAATAAACTCCATAGGAATCAGGAAGAACCCTGATTTGATATACTAACCTGTGCTCTGATTGTTATAACAACCATATGACTCAGAGAGGGAGGAGGTTATCTCTCTGACAGAAAGAGTTTAAGAATGCTTTTGGATTTTGATTCCTGAGAGTGAACATCTATTGACTTAACTGTGTGTTAAAATATATCTTCTCCAAGGGTGTATTTCAGCATGAGCTGCGAAAGTAAATAATACCCAGATAAGGAGAACTGGTTGTTTCATTTAGAGACTACAGTTGAGGTAGAAGAGCAGAGACTTTCCACAAGTGGAAACAGGGATAGGAATAGATCTTCTAGGATAGAAGAATTGCTGAAACTGTTAGTGTGGAATTATACACATTAAGTGGATCCATCTGGTATATTAGAATTTTGCTTTAAGTTTTATTTCAGGAGTGAGATTTATGTTTGAGTGGGGTACCCAACTATGCCAAGTCTCTCTGTGAGAGGACCCTCAGGACCTAAGGTCTGTGATAATCCCTTAACCATAACATCAGTAACATCAGACTTACCATTTTTACTAAAAAGCTCTAGAACATCTAAGCAACTGAAACTTATAAAGCCAAAGTATCTGTGCCAGTGCTGAAAACTGAAATCTGAAAACTAAACTGAAGTTGTATATGTTTATCTTCTGCCTACTTTCTATCCATTTAAGTTTTCTCCTGTCCAGAGGTGTAGCTACGCCAGAGTGCACCTGATGCACACTCTGGCATTTCCCCCTCGCAGCGCCCCGGCCCCCATGGCACCCCCCCACAGCACCCCCCCCCCGTGGCACCCCATTCCACTTACTTTTAGGAAAGGAGCAGGCTGAAGAAGCCTGCCTGCATTGCCTGGGCCTGGTGGGAACTACATTTCCCAGGAGCCCCTGGGAAATGTAGTTTCCACCTGGCCCAGGCAATGCAGGCAGGCTTCTTCTCTGGGATGTTCCATTCCTAAAAATAAGTGAGGGGGTGCGCCGTGGGGGGGTGCGCCATGTGGGGGCGGGGAAGCGTCACAAAAGGGGGGGCAGGGGGCCACAGGGGGGCAGGGGGATTTTTCCACCCCCCACATGACCAGAATCGGTGTGCCTAGTGCATTGCACACCCCCGCCTCCTGGTGGCTTTGCCACTGCTCCTATCCCATCTCATCTGTTTAATAAATTTTACTTCTGCTCATTGAGCCTGCCTCATTTTTAGTGCCTTGATAAGGGGAATTTGCCATAGGTTAAATAACTGGCTTCTTTCACTTTCTGGGGAGTTATAGAGCTGAGCAGTAGTGTTTTACATCACCTCATGCTACCATCTGAAACAGCTCAGTTGCTAAGAAAAGGCGGGAAATCTGACTAGCTCAATCAGAGTGTGTTTAGCCTGCCTCAGAAAGTTAGGAGGGTGAAGGAGTCACACTATCCTAAGCACAGCTGAAATTAATGGGCTTAAAAGGGTGTAATTCTGCTTATTATGGCATGGTTATTTACTTTCTTTGTGGAGAAATTAGAAAAGTCTTCAATCAACCAAAATTTGTTATGGGTAATCAAGAAGCTGCATGGTTCTCCTTCAGCTTGGGTTTGCTGTTGTTTAAAAGGCATTTTTTCCAGTTCTATCCCTTTACTGAAGGGTGTTTGGAAAGGATACCTGTTAGCTCCATTACATGGCCTTGTTTTTGAGAAACACCAAATTCCATTTTCCTGTGTTGGCTAACATCTTAATATCAGTGTAACTATATGTGGATGATGCTAGATCTCCTGTGGGCTCCCAAGTACTGTTGCTTTTCACAATATTGTAATGCAGAAGTATTGACAATCAACCAAGGGAAATGTAAAACAATGGTTTCCTAAAAATTATCTCCTGAATTGCATATGGAAATCCTTCTCAAACCAATAAGATATGCACATTCCACCAGGAGGATGTTCCATGTGATAAATCTAAAAACCTGAGACAAACATGTGAGAAGAGCTCATTCATACACTTGGTGGAATCTTTTTCTTCTTATTCTTTTCCCTCCACTAAAAGCCAAAGGACAGAAATATACAGAAATATACAGGTAGTATGGATGATTCATGCAGAGTCGTTGACTATGAATTGATTTATACACTACTTGCCTTTTCTATAAACCTTATTGACTCCTGTGCATTTCAAATAGGACAAGAGCCTGGAATCTATCCAAGGCTGATGTCATCTTTCTTTTAAAAATACAGCAAAATAAAAGTGTGAACCAAGAGAAGGGAACAGAACTGCTAATAAAAAAGAAGCTGTTTACATATGCCAATATCTCAAAAGGATGAAATAAGAAATTAAAATATTTCACCCATATGCCAAAGATTACTAAACATAATAGTTGGATCCATTTGAAGTTCGAAAGGTTGGTCTTGGGCATTTGAAGGTGTACAAAAGTTTAACTGGAATGTTTTTTTCTCAAAAGATACATTGAAACATGTGCCATGTAAGTTTTTGTACACAGATTTCCTAGAAAAGCAAAACTGTTTCTATTGTCTGTCATTAATTCCTGGAAGAGGCCCACTCTGCGCAGGCCAAGAACAATGGTGCAAGCATGGTAAAAACACTGGTTGGGGGGAGAACTTTGCATGGCTTCTGCCCCTGAAACTAGGATGTACCGTACTATTTCCCCCTCACCAGTGTTTTTGAAACTTGCTAAACCAGCGAGTTTTTTCAAAAACACTGTCGTGCACCCGCTGCCGAGAAATGGCCCCGGGTTGAAGGCACTGCTTTTGGGTGCATCCTTTGTTTTAAAAACTTACCATCTCTTCTGCACAGCTCCGCAGAAGAGGATGACCGGCCCTCCGCCTCCCAATGTGTTGCCAGGGCTGCGGGGGCCTGTCACTTCATCCCTGCGGAGCTGCACAGGGAAGCGAAGGTAAGTTTAAAAAACAAAGGATGTGCCTCCATGTGGAGGCACATCCATGAGCCACGGCAGCTCCGCAGCTGCCCACACAGAAGCGTGTGAACGGCCCTGGGGCTGCACCGGGCTCATATATCCCGGTGTGAACTTGCATTTCCGGTGCATGCGGAAAGGGCCAGAGAGAATGGTCAAGCATTCAGTCATTATCTCCATAACTTTGTGACAGGTTTCAGAACAAAATTTTAGGAAAATTCACATACAAAATTGCTGTAAAGTCCTAGTCAGATAATCAGGAAAGATATGTGCAGAGCTGGAAAGAAAAGGAAGGGAAGAAATGTTTCTAGGGATGGTGCTCAACATCTCCCAGTCCTCTTTCTGCTTGTCTCTCATTCACGAGTCTTTGGGCCAATCCATTATCCAGATCAAGGAACTATGAATCAGTTACAGCAGTGTTCATACATTAAACCATCTGTTTCTTAAAGAGAAAAACTTTTTAAGACCACTCAAAAAACAACACAGTCTGCCAACTTTAAAGATCTCATAAACTCTTTGTCAGGCTAGATGTAAAAAATGAAGAAGAGAGAACAGACAAAACACCTTTCAAGACCTTTTCCAGTTCAAGCTAAAATATTATTAATGTGCTTGTGGGATTTCCATTTCTGCCACATGCTGTGATCATTAATGAAATATTTGGATAGGGATGACAAGAATTTTCCATGACTCCTGACTTAACTCAAATCTTATACATTTATCAAACCCAAGACCTGTTTCAAATAATTATTAGTCAGGAATTCAGAGCAAAATAATGGAAATCTGAGGAAACCGCATAGTGAGATAAATGAGATGTGCCACAATGGCAGAATCCTGAGCTTACTAAGAACCCCATGCTTAAGACAGGCAGCGTTTCTTACTTGGGGAAGACAAGGAAATGATACATCCCTGGACTGAACCCGACACTTCTAATGTTGAACTTTCTCCAGTTCAAGAGAAAACAAGCAAGACAGGCTGTATTTACATCTTGCCTTTAAAGTGATTTGGTTTTTTTTATTGTAAATGGATTTTTACTATCTGAGAAGATTTTTTTCCTGCTATGAATTGAACTCTGCAAACTGCCAGGTAAACATTTAGTTGATTAAACTGCTGACTGTGTTACTATTCAAGCTACATTCTTCACAATGTAATTGGTAATGGGAATTGTCTATATTGCCTGGTCCTACAGCACTTCAATATTTATATTAGAGAATAACCAAGTGAGGTGACCAGTTATCTCACTTTAATTTGACACTTAAAGGCCAATCCTAAACACACTTCTAAATCCAATGGCTCTCATACAGCAGAAGATCTATATGTTGGTAACCATGTGTGACCCACACACCAAGGGCAAAATTACCAATTGGACTTGGGATCTCTCCCAGCATGTTCAGCCTGTGCAAGCTCAAAGGGGCATGGTACCAAGAGAAGAGGAGGTTAGAGGTGAATGAGCAGTTTTTCCCCCACCTAAGTGATATTTTCAGCTAACAACGTTTATCAGTGCTCCCCTGGAATGCTGAACAATGAGTCTTCCTCAAGGCAGAGGCGGACTGCCCATTGGGCAGAGTGAGCAGCTGCCTTGTGCACAGGAATTGTTGGTCACGTGGGGGCATCACAATTCCTGAGCCGGAGCCCTGCCCACTCCCGACGGTGGCTGGCCTGGCCCACACAAGCCACCCGAGCAGCTGAGCAGGTCAGACTCAGAGGGGGGAGAGCTCCACCTCCGTGGCGCCTCCAAAGTTCAGCAAGATGCGGCGTCCCACCCATTGGGCAAAATTGAAGGTCATGTGGGGAAGACAAGGCTTCTGCCCCCCATCATCCGCCACCCGCCCACCAGCCCCACTCATCCCGCTCATTCACCCATGTCTCAGGCTCAGCTCCAGACTACTGCTCCGGCAGTCAGCCTGAGCCTTTATCTATGACTTTCTTAAAAGGACAATTCTCCAAAGATTGCTTAAAGATTGCTTTCCCCTTTAAGCAATCTTTGGGGAATTGCCCCTTTAAAAAATTCATAGAGCTGAGCTGGCTCACGGAGAGCTGCACTCACCCAGCCAGGAGGAGGAGGAGGAGCGGCACCACGGCTCAGATCCATCCAGCGTGAGGCAGCGGGGCTGGCTGGGGCTGGCTGAGTGAGTGGGGGGGCACCCGCGGGGTGTTCTCCTCTGGAAGGAAGCCATGGAGGAGTCCCTTTGCACTGCGCTCAGGTGTCTCAGATGAGTTTGGAGCTCTTGTGGGAGGGTGGGGGTCGTTCTGGGGAGCAGGTTGGGGTCTCCAGCCATCGGCGAGCAAGCTGCTCTGCTGCGCCTGGAAGTGATCAACGGAGCAAGAGAGACAGAGGGAGGAAACCCTTCCCACTAATATCTGTAACACCATCAGCAATGTAATTTGTGTTGAATGTTTTTTTTTATTGGTGTTCTCCCTTTGCCAAAATGTGCGCTTGATTACAGAGCTGGGGACTCTGCGCGCGCCCTCGATAAATCTAGGTATAGCCCAAGGATGGGGGGGGGGGGCAAAGAAGTTCAGATCAGGCCAGAGTTGGGGGGAAAAGAGGGGGGTGTAAGGGGTCCTTATATTCCGGGCGAGGGAGAGATATTATCCTACCGCTAGCCACCAATTGTGACGGGATGTGTGGCCTACAATCAAGGTTCCCACCAGGGATGTAGGTATAGATTTTTTTATGGGAGGGGTTCAGGGGTGGGGTCACACCCCCACTTGCCCCTAGGGCATGGCCACGCCTCCCCAAGCCCCGCCCCTGGCCTAGCGCTTATAAAAGTAGCTCTCCAAGGCCAGGGACGGAAGACTCCCCTGCCCTGCCCTCCCCTCCCCTCCCCTGCCCTCCATCAGCTGAGCTCCCAGCCGGCAGCCAGCAGTTCCTTCTGCCCTCCCCTCTGGGCAGAGGCATAGAGGGAAAATGGAGCCCTGTGCAAAATCTGAGTTTTGTGTCCCATCCCGTCCCCGTCCCCGGCAGCTGCTGTGATGCTGGAATCCCCCCCCCCCCACAAACAGCATCACTTTCAATGGTGTTTAAACTACAGAGCCCAAATTCTCCTTTTAAATCCACCTTAAAGGGAGAATCTGGGGTCCCCAGTTAAACAACATTGAAAGTGATGCTGCCTTGGGGTGGATTATCACCCACCGTGAAACAGCATCACTTTCAATGTGGCGTCGTGGTTAAGAACAGGTGCATTCTAATCTGGAGGACCCGGGTTTGATTCCCTGCTCTGCAGCTTGAGCTGTGGAGGCTTATCTGGGGAGGCTTATCTGGGGAATTCAGATTAGCCTGTGCACTCCCACACACGCCAGCTTGGTGACCTTGGGCTAGTTACAGCTTTTTGGAGCTCTCTCAGCCCCACCCACCTCACAGGGTGTTTGTTGTGGGGGGGGGGAGGTCAAGGAGATTGTAAGCTCCTTTGAGTCTCCTACAGGAGAGAAAGGGAGGATATAAATCCAAACTCTTCTTCTTCTAAACTGAGGACCTCAGATTCTCCCTTTAAATCCATGCTGAAGGGGGTGGATTTAAAAGGAGAATCTGGGGAAATTTGGGGGGTGCCTGCTGTCAGGGGTGCAATTGTTAAGCTAGCAGCACCAAACTTTTAGGGTATCTTTAGGAGACTCTCCTAATGATACCACCCAGGTTTGGTGAAGTGTGGTTCAGGGGGCCCAAAGTTATGGACCCTCAAAAGTGTAGCCCCATCTCCTATTAGCTCCCACTCAAGAGCAATGGGGGTGCCTTTGGGGAATCCATAGCTTTTGGACCCCCTGGACCAACCTTCGCAAACCTGGGTGACTATCATCAGGAGAGTCCCCCAAACAATCCCTGAGGATTTGATTGCTTTAGCCTAAACAATGCAAGGCCAAAAACCAAAAAGCTTTTAAAATGTTTTTAAGATCCACAAAGCGGGTGGTAGGAGGTTCGAACTTGTAAGATGGGGAGGGTTTCAGCGAGAACCCCCCCTTACCTGCGTCCATGGTTCCCCGCACCCATAGCTTGACCAGTGGGGTTTCCTTTGCTACCCAAAATATCCCAGACTAGTGTTCAGGGATCTTCTTTTTACTCTGCTGCCACCATTAAAGAGAAGGAACTAGGAATCCCAAAACTGCTGCTGGCTGCCAAATATAATAAAGGATCCCACCTCACATTTCCTCTTGGTTTGAGGGGAATGTCCTTCAGAGTCCCTTAATCAAAAAAAATGGAGGGAACTCAAATTGGTTGGGATTCCAACCACAAAAACAGGCACTCTTCAATCTCTCACACACAAACGCAGGCTGGCACAAGGGTAACTTGAACACAACGAATTAAATTTATTTTAAAAACAAAAGAAAGTCTTCTTAAACTGGCTCAGAGAGGTACTAAAGCTTGTTAGTTTCAGAGAGGTTCTTTTCACTTAAAAATTACAGAGCTTCAGATGTTACTTAGGTTTCACACACACACAGACACACGCAGGTGTCTCTTCAGAAACAATTTTGCTTTAGATCTACTAAATTTCTTCACAGACAGACACTAGTCCTTTCTGATCCACAACCCACTGAATACACACACACACACACACACACACACACACACACACACACACACACACACACACACACACACACACACACACCCAGCCTATGCCCAGTGAGATTCAGGCACACATAGCCTTCCTCTCTCGCACTAATCCCAATTTGGCTTCACTGCCTCTGGAGCGGGCTTTTCCCAGACTGGTGTTAAACAAGGGTAGGGCAGACTTTAGGTCTGGACAGTATTCACTGTCAAGCCACTGAATGGTGTGTCACTTTGCACCAAACTCAATAGCAGCTGTGCTGCAAATTGGGTGTCTCTATCTTGAAAAACAGAACCCCATAAAGATATCCAATTGAATGCAGCTGGAGCAAAACAATTACCCATCCTCCCCACCACCACCAATTGAAGTCAGTGGTGGGAACTTTTTCTCACCCATGCTTGGCTGTGACACTGGTCCATTAAGTCTACAGGGAAATTTGAGGAGCTCTGAGGACAGTGTTTAAGGTAAAGGGACCAAATTTGCAGCATAGCTGCAGGTGACTCTCCTTAGACAAACTCCCCTCCCCCCCAAAGTTTGATGACGTTTGGGGTCCAATTTTATGGCCCACTGAAGAGCATGCCCACATTATCCACTGGAGTTTTCAACGGTTTGCAATGAAATATGGGGGAACCTCCTTTGGGAGCTCATAGATTTTGACCCCTTGACCCGAATTGCACCAAACTTCAAGGTCCTTCTAAGGAGAGTTAACTGCAGCTATGCTGCAAATTTGGTCTTTTTACCTTGCAAAAACAACTCCCTTTACCTTGCAAAAATGAAGCCGGAAATTTTTGAATTTACAAAAAAAGCCAAAACATTCCATTTATTGATATGAGTATTTAGCTCTTTTTAACTTTTCTGAAAAAGTTTAGGTTCAATAAACTCAAATCTAAAAAATACCAAAAAATATGGTGCATACCTCTAATATCCCTAATTGGAAATTCTTACTGTTCCACTGTCCACTGCTACACAGGAGCAAAAGTGAACAGAATACAGGAAGAAAAACACTCTTCACATTAAATGTGGAAGAAATGGTTATTAATTATTTATTTACAAAAAAAATTATGCTGCCTATCTGCCCTTTCAAGGGCCACCAAGGTGCCTGTTTAAAATATACATAAGTGAAACTACATTTTAAGACCATTAAACCTGCCCCCGCAACACACACTCATCAAAACAATTTTTTAAAGCAGAGTTATTTTGTCTAAAGTTTTCCATCCACAATTGCAGAATGATCACAGAATTGCCATGGGGAATGGATGTGCAGAAAGATGCTGAGAATTTTGCACCCTAAACCTAGCCCATTCTGTGAACAAATGGAGTACTGGCTATTATGGGTTTTCCAGTCTGTGTGGTCTGATGGTTTTAGCCTCTAATGTTTTGCCTGCGTCTGTGACTGGCATCCTTATATGGATAACCATTTCTTCCACATTTAATTATTCTAGAAGGCTTTTCTAAGCAGGCAAAAAGGTAGCACTGTACAATAGGCTTCACGATGTTATATGGATAAATTATTGGGGACTGTAGTCTGTACTATTGTGTATAGCTTAGTGTGGGCTGGATTCTATTATGTAATTCTGCATTATGTAACGTGTCATGTTAACATTTATGCTTTGCTTCAGTTTTGTTTTTTATTTTCTGGTTGGTTCTACAACCCAAATACTATTTCAGTGTTCACTGAATGTCTGATTTTGTTACTTACAGATGTGCATCTGGGGGAAACGGCACCTGAAAACAACACCTTCTCCAGGAGCCCCCCACCGAGCCCGGCCCCCAGCCACCGTGCACACCAGTCCCACCCTGCCCCACTGACCTCCTCAGCAGGGCCTGGGGAGGCCTGAATGAAGGTCAAGGGCAGGGCTCAGGGGCAGGGCCACTGAGCCCCACCCCCTGGCGTCTGTGCATGCTGAGCCCCAATCCCCACTACCCACCGGCCTTCTTGCAGGCCAGAAGGGCCTGGGGAGAACTGCACGGAGGCCAGGGGCAAGGCTCAGTGAGGAAAGGCAACCCACAGCTGAGCCCCACCCCAGGCCTCTGTGCAGACCAGCAGGGCCTGGGGATAACTGCACAGAGGCTGGGGCATGGGGCATAGGGAGGCAGAGCTACCTGCCACTGAGCCCCACCCCATCTTGGTAAATGTCGAGCCCCACCCTGCCCCCACCCACCTACCCCTGGCCTGCATGCAGGCCAGCAATGGGGATAACCTGGGGAGGCCTTTACAAAGGGTGGGGGTGGGGCTGGGGATTGAGACTCGGGGCAAGGCCCCCTGTTGCCGAGTCCTGCCCTCGGCCTCCATGCAAGCTGAGCCCCACACACCCCACCCCTGGAGTCCATGCTGGCTGGCAGGAACTGGGGAGGCCTGCAAGGAGGCCGGGACCGGGCTTGGTGGTGGCGGGTGGCCAAAGCTGGTGCAGCGGCTATCCACCTCCAAGCCGTGCCCTCCCCTGCCTCCCGGCAGGCTGCCTCCTGAGCCAACCTGCAGGGAGGCAGGGCTCAGTGGTGTGTGGCTGGGGCGCACACCTTTTGGTCACATGGGGGGAGTGACTGGTGCCCCCCAAGTGACCAAAAGGTATGCACCCAGGGACATGGGTGACTCTATGTACCTATGGGCCGTATGTGTCTGGTTATTTGCATTAACTAGTCTGTGTAATCTTCCTTGGGTTCCAGTGAAAAAAGAAGACTAAAAATAACATAGTTAAGTAGATATATAAAAGCCATGAGCAGATCTCCTGTCCTCCTTTTAGTGTAAATCAGTGTAAATCAGACATAAAATACAAATTTGACAGCAAGGATGCACTGGGGGAACAGAGTATTTATTTTCTCTCCCTACATTTTTTAACTCCCATGATATTTTTAAGTCATACAAGACTTAATATAGATACCAATATAGACATCATTTTGGCTCTACCTTCTCTCATAGGAAAGATATTAATTAATGTGATTATGCAGGTACTGAGGGGCAGGAAGATGCATAGTAAGATGATGTTATGTCATGCTTATAATATCAGTTTTGTCTCAGTAAAAGTTATTTCAAATTAACTAAAATGCTTATTAAGGATAATGGTGAAAGCTCTGCATTGCACTGTTGAACAGCTTGTGCTGTTTATGTCATTATTGCACAGACTTTTTTGGTAACATTATAAAGAATGAAAAGTCTCTTAAATGAGAGAACTTTTCCTCCCTTAACAATTGCTAGGTTTTTTTTGCCTAGCAGTTTCAGTTACAAAGAATAAAATTATTTAACCATGAGACTTCTACATGCATTGTTTCAGCTTGGACTTTCTTTTGACAATACAGACATCATTTTGACTCTACCCTCTCCCATAAGGAAGATATTAAAGAATGTGATTATCCTTAATTGAAATTAATGTAATTAATGTAAAGCTAGATGTACTTGTCGAGTAAATGAGTATACATCAATGAATTAAGAGTTAAACTTAACAGTATTTACTTACCCACAATTCCTAAAGCAATGTAACCCAATATGACCAATACAAAGATGGCACAGCAGAGAACATCTGTACAATACCTAAAGATAGAACATATTAAGTTATTAGAAACGTGCATAGCAATACCACTGTGGCCCAAAATGAAATTCATTTATTGGATGGTTCTAGGCAAAAACTACACCTGAATGGGAACTGATCCATTCAGGGGAGGGAGAGCCTGCGTGCTGAGCCTCACCTTTTGGTGGGGACCTCCATAAGAGGCCTGGAAGATGATAGTGAGAATGTGTACCACATGCCCAGGTGGGGGCTGCAGGTGGCTTGCACCTCTTGGCAGTAAGGGGAGTTCATCCAAAGGCCAGCGCCCAGATGGCTCCCACTATCTTGCTGCTCCAGGTATTAGTTTTTCCCCCATGCATCGAACTAGGGGAAGGTTATTACTGGGGGACAGGAGACATCCCAGTGCCGGATCCATCCCGTATGCTGCACCTCTGCTTCTTTCAGCCAGCATACCAATTAACAGGCCGTGACCAAATTTTATTCACACAAGGTGGTTGTCTGTGTTGTTTTTCCACACCCTTGAGCTCATCCTCCCCTCCTCAGATGGCAACTGTTAGTTCGCTATCAGGAGGATGACAATATTTATTAACAAGGGTTAAATAAATAATATTTATTAACAACGGGAACAAAATACTGGTATTTCCATTGTTCAAGACAACCTTCTTTATATGGATCATGAATCAGATCACTGTGTAAACTGTGAGAAATAAGAACATATTTAAGAGTGCTCTGTGCTATTCAGATGGAGTTCTGATCTTGTTGGTGAGCTCTTACCCTGTCCATCAGGCTAATTTGGTGAACCAGATGCTGCCTACAGGTTACTTAATTGGTCACACACAAACATGTATGCTAAATGCATTGTGTGTATATATAGTGCTGGCAAGTTGCAATCGATTTCTGGTGATCTTATTAAGGAGGTTTCAAGGCAAATGAGAAGAAGAGGTGGTTTGCCATTGCCTTCCTCTGCAGAATCTTCCTTGGAGGTCTCCCTTCCAAGTACTGACCCTACTTAGCTTCCAAGATCAGGCTACACCATTCCATTTGTCTTCGCATTTCCTGGTTAAACATCTAAACAAGAAATGGTTTATCTAGACTAATTGAATGCATATATTGAATGCATATATGAGACGCCCATATCTTACCTTACTACAAGGGGATTACTGAATAGGTTGGGATCCTAAGAGCTATGTGGGATACTTCTACATACAAAGGTAAAGTTTTCCCTTCAGTCGTGTCTGACCCTGGGGTACCACTGCAAGCAGTGATTTCATAGGCAAGCCTCTTTTGTGGGGTAGTTTGCCATTGCCCCGGCTATTCTTTACTCCCTTTTGTGGGATAGTTTGCCATTGCCCCAGCTATTCTTTACCCCCTAGCTATGAGCTAGGTACTCATTTACCGACCAAGAAATGGATGGATGGCTGAGTTGACCATGAGCCAGCAGCCAGGATATCTGACCCACAGGGAGCTCGAACTCCTGACCGTGTGAGTGGCAGTGCAAGCACTTAACCACTACACCAAGCGGCTCCTACTTCTACATATACCAGCACACTTTGAACATAATAACACAATTCTAGGCAGTTACTCCATCTGTGCTCATTGTGCTTATTTGTAGGACTGTGTTGTTAATCAGTTTATTACCTCAATTTTCATTGATCACTTGCATATCTGAAATGCCCGGTTTAGAGCCAGCAAAAAATGGTCAGACAAAATGGTCAGCCACAGATGCAGGCAAAACGTCAGGAGAGAATGCTGCTAGAACACGGCCATACAGCCCAGAAACCACACAGCACCACCAGTCTGACAAAATGCTTTCCAGTTGAGGCAGTTCTCATATTTGGATACACCTATGAGAAGAGTGCTAAGTTGCTGTATTGCAGACAAAGCTCTGCTCCTGACATGTGTTTGGTCCTGACAGAAGTTGGTTTCTGATAAACCAGCTCAAGGTTGATGCAGCCTTCCATCTATTCAAGGTTGGTAAAAAGAGTAAAATGCTGGGACTAAAGGGAAGGCAATGGCAAACCACCATGGAAACACAGTCTGCCAAGTAAATTTCATGATGCAATAAGACCTCATGAGTCAGCAATGATCCAGTTATTGCACAGAGGACTATCTTTACTTTTACTTATGATCCATCAAATGACAAGTCCAGTACAAAGTGACGGAAGTACATGTGTGAATCAGCCCTGACTTATTTGCATGTCGGGCGGAAGAACAGGTTATGCCACTGCAGCACTGATGTCAGTAACAGCAAGATAAGAATCATTCTGCAGCTGTTTTCTAGATCTAGAAATATATTCATGTATAAGGCACTGCAACTAGCTAAAATGTTTTTCAATGTCATCATTCACCATTACAGTCCTTCACCATTAAAATCAATAGGCTTAGAAGAGTGTAAGGTGGTACTATTATAGATGGGGTGTCTGGTATGGTTTTTAGTATTCTTCTATTTGAGAATTCGTAAGAGTTAATAAGTATTTAGGAATGCATATTGATTTTAAATAAATAAACTAAAAATGGCCAATTTATTTTCATTTACTTTCAAAATTAAAATGAATGTGAATCAAAATATATGACCTAATCCTATTCATTTTTTTTTGTTCCATCAGTTTCAATGTGAAACCTATTTTTGCCTATAATATGTTTGCTTTTCACCCTATTTGGATAAATTTTCCTGAGATCATATGTCTCCCAGAAGGGACTGGAATTCCAACATTCAGGATGAAATTTATGGGCCATTAAAATGAATTCTTATGATAAAAAATTGGATGATACACCATCTAAAAACTTATCCAATTACCATCCAGTGCCTGGAGATATTTCTACCCCCAAGGGGATTACTGCATAAATAGGACGGTTTTAATTAGTTGTAATGGTAATCATGAAGCTTTCACTCAGTCAACCAAGCAGCAGGGGCTTTATTTCTGGTATGTGCATTCCAGAAGGACAGGGAGCGAGTCTGGAAAGAGCAGGAGATATGAAACTGATATACCAGAAGCAATAAACAATCAAAGCATTACTAGTATTTTCATTTGACATTTTTTTCTGTTTTTTATTGCTTATAAAATTGGAGCTTATATTCTTACCTTTCTGAAACTGGGCAGATATGGCCTACTGAGTGAAGGTTACAAACCTTGAAAACTGTATTGAAATTCTGTTGGCATTTACTGAAGTATTAAAAAAAACCCCACATTGCACCTAACTGCTGGCACTAATACACATACGTTTTAATTTTTACATATCATCCAATTTCTTCATGCTATTAATGCATTACATAGCAAACATCCATTCAATTTTTACAATATGCATGTCCCTTGTCTCTGTTAAGGGGATATAAACATTGTAAAAATTGAATGGATGTTTGCTATGCAATGCATTAATAGTATTAAGAAATTGGATGATATGTAAAAATTAAAACGTATGTATTTACTGAATTATAGTCAGTGGCATTGCCACTTAATTGGCAATGCGAAGTTCCCAATTTTTGAAATATAGAACTTCACTGGTGTTTATTTCTTACATCATATAACTAATTCTGAACCAAGTCATAGACTGTGAATCGCAAATGGAGCTTGGGATAAACAGGAGGAATTTTGCTACAAATCTGGATAAAGACCCAAATTTTCAGACAGCAATGAGCATGCTCCCAGATTTATATGTCAGTAGGGAAGGGTGTGAGTTAAGGAGGAATTTACAGCTAAGACTCCAATGAATATCCAAATGGGCAGTCATGGTTGCTTGACAGAATCAGCCTACATGAAGACTTTAAGGCTGCTCATATTTAAGTTTTCCAATACTCACTGAAAGGGTTAAAAGTACTGTCAAAGGCTTTCACAGCCAGATTTAACTGACTGTAGTAGGTTGTGGTAGACCACAGCCACACAGACCACCACCAGAGCCGTAGCTAGACCAGAGTGCACCCAGTGCACACTCTGGCTATTTATGCCCACCAAGAAAGCCCCCCCATGGCACCCCCCCATTCCAGTGCTTCCTTGTAGCCCCGTTCCTGGCCTTTGGGTGAATGCAGCTAGTGGCGGCAGGTCGGCTCTAGACATTATTATTTTTTACTTTCTGTAAAACTGATTTTTATATATCTGCCTTCCCTGCTCACATGTCTCTAATAAAAACTCCTCAAAATATAGGCTATAGAAAAATGTCCATACATGAAATCACTGAACACAGTGAAAAAGTAATCTGCCAAATAGGCTCAAACTGCTCATGAACCACCTACTGAAAAACTGAGCTCCTGTTCACAACCAGTAAATAGAATGTTACCTGAATTGGCTAAATAGCACCTTGAATCCTTGAACTGAATCACAGACTTCATTCCTTTTCTCTTGCACCATTTTCTCAACCTGAGTAAGCTTTGGAGATGCTGTTTTCTCCTTGAGGAAAACATAGAGGCACTCTAGCCCTTCTCCATGTTATGGTTCTGTACTAGGTGCCCAGGTGTTGCTGAAATTCTTACATCTCAAAGTGCAAAACTTCAGGTGAATGGTCTGGATGATTGTATTCTGTTTTGGGCACTGCCCAAAGTTCTTCATCTAATTTTTTAAAATTGTTTTGATGCTCAGTTTGTGCTATTGCATTTCATTTATTTATTCTCTAAGCCCCTATTTTTGTTTAAGTTTGCTCCCAAAAAATGAACGGAATACTTTATGAATTATCTACCAAAAACATAACACCTGCAGCAAGTTCCCCTTTGTTATTTCTGTTTTGATCTTGTGATTTTTCTCATATGTTCTTTCAAGGTGCTTTCTGCTAGAGGCTGCTTTAACCTACCTATTCTACAGATAAGAAGAGTAAGAGCATAGGCTTCCCACACGGCTAAGAGCCCGTACTGTGTATGTGTGTGTTTTGTGAGATGTGAAAAGTTCTTCAAAAGAGTTAGACAGGACTGGATCACACAATCCATTTAATTCATGACCTAATTTCAAAATCTGTTTAAGGGAAAGACTAGCACATTTCACACACAAAGAACTGTTTTGTTACTAACATTTCCTTTTATACTTTCTGAACAGATCTGTCAAAGTGGAGATTGTTTTCTATATAATGCAGTTATATTAAGAATATGAAATGAATTCTTCCCAGTCCCTAGCAACTACTATTCTGTATATGGTGCTCATCAGTAGTCTGAAATAGATTGTGCTTAAGAACTCAGTTCTCATTTACTACTGATATTAAATATTAAATACATGCAGTAAGACTAACATGGGAAAGCTGAATACCGCATAAACCTTGTGCACCGAATGAGCTGTACTGAGCTGTTATAAATTCTAACAAAGTAGCAAGATGTTAGATCTTATCAGATGGTAATTATGTATTTCATATTCTGATGGTTAAATAATTCTTTGACATTCAGCTGAAAAGTGCCTGAATGTTAAGCTCCTTTTTAATAACTGTGCTGTTGTGGCTTGATAGCATATGTTAAATGCATTTTTCTAGTTTAAAGGAACATTTTTCTGCCTGGGTTTACAGAAAAATACCTATCAGTAAACTTGTCAGGAAACCAAATTATGATGTAAGTTATACACACAGCTTATGCTTATTTTCTAGATCACTGCAGAGGAAAATAAACAGACCAATGTATTCTGTTATGAGAGTGAGGCAAGAAGGATCCAAGAGACAGAAGCTGTGTTTTTTAACAAAGCAATCCAGAAACATATTTCAGATGTAATGACAATTTGTGCACTGTTAGTAATGTCTGTGGTCTTTTACTGCAGTAAATTTTCTTTTACTATTAAAAATGGAGGATATCACAGAAGAAAAGGGAATGAAACAAAGAAATAAATGGGGGGGGGAGCAGAGAGAGAACATAATGATATGTCATTAAAAATGGATGCCGGTATTACCTGCTTCTAATGCCAGTATATTGATATAATAGGAAGTTTTGTGATTCCACAACAGTTGTTGGACAATACCCTAAGCATTTACTTGGTAATTCAGTATAGTTTGGAATGGGCAGAAAAGGGAAAATAACTTTAAATCCTGATTTAAAGTAAAAAAAAAGTTTCTCCCATGGTTCCAAAATTTTCAGAAGTTTTGCTCTTATTCAGTCTCTAGCTCATTCCAAGGTACGCTGATGATATTCCTTCCTCTTCTTGAACCTTGATATTGTCAAATGACAGGTCTGTGAAATGTAAGATTGTGTTGCTTTATTTTTTTAAAAAAACTGGTCAGATGATTCTAGGGAACTTTCATTATCTCAGGTGACACCAGCCAAAGTTTGAGGGGATGCAAATTTGCTTCGGTTTTCCTTTTTTCTTCTTCTGCAGATTCCTGTGCAAAGAACAGCTAGATTTGAGTCCAATTGTACTGTAGAGACTGGTAAGATTTTTGGACTATAAATTGAACTATATTTAGCTGACTCCTAAAGTTTGAAAGTGAAGGGGCCAAGCGTACTTCCTGGGGAAGGTTTTCCCACAATTGTGAGGCTGCTACTGAAAAGGTCCTCTCTTGTATATTCACCAAATGAACTTATTTGATTGATGAGAGTCAGTAGCACCTCTCCAGCAATCTTAATTTTTAACAGGAACATATGAGAGAAAACAGTCCTTTAGATACTCCAATCCTAAGCCATGTAGGGTTTTAAAGATGAAAACCAACACTTTGAATTGGGCTTGGGAGCAGATCAGTAGCCAGTACCAATTACATTTCTAAAATATTCAGAGTAATGAAGTAACTGGTATTTCCCATGCAATCCCACCACCACGCCAAGATCACAGTCTTTTAATTACTGTCCACATTTTTTCTTTCTAGAAATATTAAGTAGGGACTATAGCTCAAAATATACAGTAAGATGAGACAGCTAGGAATTACATACACTATTCAGTGATGCATATTTCTTAATTAACTACATAATATTGTGTGTATCTCCCAAGAACATGCACATTATCTTACATGAAACACTTGGAGTTCCTTGTTTTGTTAACATTATTATATAATATACCATCTTATTTATTGTGATAGTTTAAGTTGAGAGTAGGAGAAATACTGGGACTCTCATATAATTTTAGAACTATATTGCAAAATCCTAGGAGCCCCTGCCTTAATATGAGAGTAAAGGGGCAACAAAAGTTCTACTCAGAGGTTTCACTATCAGCGGAACTCAAGCTTGGAAATCTTCAAAAATGGTTTTTGGTCACATTGTGCCTCATGTACATTCATATCATTGGGATCTACAAATACTTTGTTTGGTTTGTTACCAAACCATGTATTACCCAGTGTCATACTGGGCCTAAATGGCGCCAGGGGCATGACCGGCTCCCTGCTCCCCCGCATGCCCCACTTATGGGAGTTAGCAGAAAGGCCAGGGGAGGGCAGGGCTCAGGGGTGGCTTGGATGGGCACCACGGCAGCAGGCCGGCTCCCGGGACAGTCTGTTGCCTGGGCTGCCCACTGCCAAGCCCCACCGCCAAGCCCACCTGTCCCGACCTTCCTGTAGGCTAGCTTCTGCCCTCCCGAGGGCCTGGGAAGGATAGAAGCTGGTCTGCAGGGAGGCGGGGAGATGGGGCTCGGCAGCTGGTGGACTCGTGGGTTGGCCTGCTGCTGCAGAACCCACCCCCTAGCTTTTCTGCTAACTCCAGTACATGGAGCGTGTGTGGGGGGCAGGGAACCGATCATGCCCCCATGGGTGGTACACCCCTGTTATTACCTGTGGTCACCACCGATCCCTTGACCCTTCCAATGGTACACATACAAGTGTGTGTGTAAGGGGGAAAAGGTTATTTTTCATTTACCCTGGAATTTGGGCAGGGTTCTGGGTAAGATAAAATGATGGAAGTCTCCTACAAGCTATGTAGGAAATTCCTACTGTTTCTAATGTTTTTCAAACTCCATGGCCAAGTAAAAGGAACTCTTTGTTACTCCTAAGTTCTCTTCCTTTTCTTGAAAGAAAACTAGACACAAGCAATGCTACTGCCAGAGAAGAAGAATGGTTACCTTTTATAGTCTGGTGGCTAGGCATATGAACCTCTCTATAAATCAGGAGAGTAACTATAAGAAATATTCTTTCTCCATGGATTATAAAATAATCATAAGGTCTATCAGCAACCTGAAGACATACAGGAATGGATGAGAAACTGAATGTTGAGAGAAATTTGCTTTTTCATCTTTACAATAATGGAAGCTTCCCTTTCTCATATATTATTCTCAGAAACCTATTAAAACATCTGAAAATTATATATATATATATATATATATATATATATATATATATATATATATATATATATATATATATATATATATATATATATATATATATATATATATATATATATATATATATATATATAAAAGATAGCTTATTGCTATATAGGCATACAAATTATTATCTGAGCTTCTTAAGGAAACAGCTCGTTTCATTTGCCTTCCCTGTACTATCCTTCCCTACTACTGTTATCTGCTGGAAACACAAAGACTACTTTAAAAAAAACCCAGAATTTATTTTACAAAGCAGCCCAAAGCTTCAGTATGAGAGTAGTGAGTAAGCTGATTGTCTTTCTACATATGAAACTAAACAGAGTACTCACTATTTTCCAGCAGATCAAGAGGTGAAGCTGAATAGGGCTGAGTCCCTGTAATAACTACTGGCTAAATCAGCTTTCTGGATTTAAGGAATCTGAACCTTTGAAGGATTGTGGTAGTAATAGTAATGTGGAACTGGAATTACTAAATTATATGGGTATTTTGGTACACTAACAGTAATATTTCATAATCAGCAACTCAAAATAGTTTTTCCTGCACTTGTTAATTTTAGAATATTCCTTTCCCTCCTTCTTCTTACACTCTTAGGAGAACTAATTCAGAAATTTCTTTTTGCCTTCAAGGGGGAATAAGTGTGAGCACACCACTAATAATTTGTTGTTTTTTTATTTATTTCGGGTATTTATATACTTTGCCTTTTTTCTGATGCAGGACAGTAAAAATAATACACCAATAATAATCTCTTATTAGAACACCAAATAAAAATAGTTAAGACATATTTATGAAATGCTCCATAACTTCTCTAAAATAATAAGCCATGATATGTGATGTTTCTTAAAATCATAAGCATTCATAGTTTCTGAAGCATCAATCTGTCTTTGTCTTACAGTAGTCCAATGCAATAGTACCCCAATAAGGTATGTATACTATATCTTTTTTATTTTCTTTCTTTTCAGCATTATTCCCAAAACATTTTATAGTGATTTCTAGAGCTTCCAGCACACTTGCAGATCAAAGCTCTTAGGAATTAACTATTACAAATTTGAAACCATTGCTTTTCATGTTATTGGTAGTGGTTGAGAACTCTCCCCATCTGTTGCCTGCCTCCTTCTTCAGGATTACTTTCACGGCACCCCCTTTGGGAGTCCATAGCTTTGGACCCCCTGGACCAAACTTCACAAAACATGGGTGGTATCAGTAAGAGACTCTCCTGATGATAGCTCTCAGGTTTGGTGAAGTTTAGCTCAGGGGATCCAAAGTTATGGACCATCAAAGGTGTAGCCCCCATCTTCTATTAGCTCCCATTGGAAACAATAGAGGATGTTTTGAGGGCACCCCCTTTGGGAGTCCATAACTTTGGACCCCATGAACCAAACCTCACCAAACCCGGATAGTATCATCAGGAGAGTCCCCCAAACAATCCTGAAAGTTTGGTGCTGCTAGCCCAAACGTTCGCCCCTGCAGGCCAAAAACCAAAAAACCCACTTTTGGACTGGGCGCTGCCTTTCCTAACCTGTGGAACACATTCCAGCTGAGCTTTTAAGACTGTGTTTTTAAATAACCTCCAAGCATCTTGGACATTTTTGACTCTCTTGATTTTCCCTTTCAGCTTCCTGTGCACTGTTTTTCTTTTGGGGAAAAACCAAGGTAAAGAAGGTGTTGAGTTGTTCTGCCTTTTCTCTGTCCCTTGTTATCTTCTACACACACTGACCCTATCATATCCTTTTTCTTCCATTTGCTATGGACTTAACCAAAAAAGTCCTTTTAATTGTTTTTAACATCTCTCACAAGTCTGAGATCATTGTGAGCTTTAGCTTTTCTGACTCTCTCCTTATATGTTTAGGCTATTTGTTTGAATTCCTCTTTAGTAATTTCTCCCCTTTTTCCATTTCTTGTACATGTCCCTTTTATATCTTAGGTCACTTGAAAGTTCTTTAGACAACCATCCTGGTCTCTTTAGAAACCTCTCATTTTTTCTGTTCATTGGAACTGTTTGAAATTGTGCCATCAAGATTTCACTTTTAAGAATCTCCCATCCATCTTGTTCTCCCTTCTCTTTTAGTATTCTTAACCATGGGATCACACACAGTAGTTTCTGAAGTTTACTGAAATCAGCTTTCTTAAAGTCTAGAACTTGTGTCTGACTAGACTTGGCATCCCCTTTCCATTGTATAACGAACTCCAGGAGAACATGGTCACTCCCACCTAAGGACCCTACTACTTCCACCCCATTAATCAGGTTATCATTGTTGGCTAGGAACAGATCTAAAATAGCCGATCCCCTTGTTACCTCGTCCACCTTCTGGACCATGAAACTGTCTGCAAGGCAAGTGAGGAAATTGTTGGACCTGGTAGTCTTGGCAGACTTTGACTCCCAGCAAATATCTGGATAATTGAAATCACCCATTACTAATATTGTTCTTCTTTGTGAAAGCTTGGCCATCTGGTCCAGGTAGGCATCATCCAACTCTTCAGTCTGGCTTGGGGGTCTATAATAGACCCCCACAATGAGATCACTGTTGTTTTTCTCCCCCTTAATTTTTACCCAGATGCTCTCAACCTGGTTCCCAGGATTTAAGTGATGGCTCACAGGTGCAATCATCTCTGACATATAGTGACATATAGTGCTACTCCACCACCTTTCCTAGTTGATCTATTTCTCTGGAATAGGTTGTACCCTTCAGTTATTACATTCCAGTCATGAGATTCATCCCACCAGTATATCACATTTATTATGCCGTGTTAAGAGTTCCAGTTCATCCTGTTTATTACCCATGCTTTGTGCATTAGTGTAGAGACATCTAAGGCTTTGGTTCCTGCCCCGGGGGTGCTTATTTAAGGTCTTATCCCCCTCACTGTTGGGTTTTTGAACTATTTGCTCAGTTCTCTCTATAACCTTCAGCCTATTCTCTCTAGTATTAAATGAACTCCTTCCCACTTGAATATTGTCTCCTTCCCCCACTTCACTCAGTTTAAAGACCTCCTGATAAGTTTTGTCAATCTCCTAGCAAAAAAGTAGCGGACACGATTTAACGTGGCCACCATTGCCAATGGGGGAAGGGACAGCCTCCGGCAGCAGCTGCCACCTTCCCCAGGGCCTTGCGAGGCCTCGTCTGGCTCGTGAGGCCCCCTTGTCAACTGCCGTGCATGCCCAGTGGGCTGCAGGGTGCCAGTCTGTGACGTCAGGAGCGGGTCACCCTGACGACACAGGGAGGAGGCCGGGCAGCCTATATAAGGCCAGGCCCAGCCTCACTCACCACCATTTTGCCAGAGCCGGTTGTGTTTCCCACCCACCTCTCCCTTGTTTCTATTGTTGTTAATGCTTGTTCTATTGTCAAAGTCGATAGTTGGTTTGCGCATGGGGGACTGATCTATAAATGGAGGACAGCAGGTGAGATACCCGCTTGATGGAACCTCCTTAAGAGGTTTGGGGTGAGCAAGCCAACAGGTGGCATGCGCAGATGTGGGCTTCTATGGCTTGCACCCCTGGCAGCAAATGAGTCTTCGGAAGTGGCAACCATCCATCTGGAATCTCTCATGGCTGCTCCAAAGTGTGCTAATTTTCTTCAGCAAACGGGCTGAAGGAAAATTTAGGATGCCGGGAGACAGCACTTGGGCTGCCCAGCACTCAGATCAGACCCCCTTGGTGTGCCTCATGCTTCAGTTAACCTTGTTCCAATATTGTTAATAAACGGTTATGGCCAACTTTTTTACCATAAAACTGGGTTTTCATTTCATTAATGCAGGGGTGTACAGGTGGGAGTATCTTCAGTTACTTCACTCAGGCAGCAATGCTCTTTCCTACAGCCGTGAGGAGTAGCCCATCCGTTGCCAGCAGTCCCTTCTCATAAAACTGCAGACCATGGTCCAAGAAGTCAAAACGTCCCTGGCAGAACCACCTGCAAAGCCAGTTATTCACCTCCACTATTCTTCTTTCCCACCTGGGCCCTTGTCCTTTAACTGGAAGTAGAGATGAAATGACAACCTGTCCATCTAATTCCTTCAGTTTCCTTCCGAGAGCCTCAAAATCCTTTCTGATGTCCCGAAAGCTACGTCTAGTTGTGTCATTTGTTCTGACATGGATTAAAAGGAAGGGATAATGGTCAGTGGGCTTGACACATCTTCTCAGCCTCTCTGTGTCATTACAGATTTTTGCCCCAGGGAGACAGCACACCTCTCAATATATTTTTTCTTTCTTTCTTTCTTTCTTTCTTTCTTTCTTTCTTTCTTTCTTTCTTTCTTTCTTTCTTTCTTTCTTTCTTTCTTTCTTACTTACTTACTATTGGATTTTTATACCGCCCTCCCTCAGAGGGCTAAGGCCGCGTTTACAAATAAATATATACAGACAGGCATCTTGTCAGGCCTGGAAATTGCTGCTTCTGTCCCCCTTAGCAAGGAGTCCCCTACCACCGCTACACATCTCCTTTGGGATTTTGCAGGAGACATTTCATGGGTTGAACCTTCTGTCACTTGTGCATTCTCTGAGAGCTGAGTCTGTTCCTCCTATGCTTGTTCCTTATCCTCACCGAGAAGGGAGAGAAACTCAAAACGATTATGTACTTTCTAATTCACAGAATGCTCCCTGGTCCTTCTGCTTCTATGGGATACATTTCTCCAATTGCCCACCTCCTCTGTATGAGAGCTGCCATCCTCCTCAGAGATATCCCCGGTGTGTTCTCCACCCAGTGTTGTCTGCTCCATTCTGTCCAGGAAAGTCTCATTCTTCTTAATGTGCTGAAGTGTAGATACTTGTGTTTCAAGCTGCTGTACCTTCTAATATAACTATTAATATAATGTCCACAATATATTTAAATACTGACTTCATCCTAAATGTTCATTGAGACTTTCCACCTACTTCAAAATATCAACAGGCAGCAAAGTACATTTGTGAATGAAAAAGACCATGGTATATTTAAGATGCTGCACTGATCACCATACTGATACAGTTTTTATCTTTGCCATTTTTCCACAGAGAGAAAAATAAAAATGATAAATAATTGATGGTGGTCTCATTCCCTCTCTTTTTCAGGGAACAAGAGCACATTTATAACATATTCTCAGTAATGCATTTGTATTCAAAAGGATTTGCAGTTCTCCATTTGTACAGTTTTGTTTTCCTGCCAACCCCAGTGAATGCAGTAACAGATGTGTTCTTATCCAGACACTGAATATTAAATGCACTGAGTGAGGCCCAGAGTCAGTATGACTGAACATCTGTCAGGGCTCATAAAGCAACCAGAGATCCACTACCTTTTCCCTCCACATGAGGAAAATACTGCTGCCTATCCCAATGCCTTGGAAAGACTAAATCCAGGAGAAGGTGGGTAGCCAATAATCCTAATGCTTAGTACTATGTATTCCTTCAGATCAAAATCACAACCATATATAGCTACCACAGTGTAGAGGAGAAGCCAGTAACATGAATGCCTCTAATCACTGCCTAGCCAACCAATGCAGTACCTGACATTAGGAGGGGCAAGGGGGGAAAAGTTCCAGCAGATGGCACTAGGAAGAAAAAAGGTATAAAATAATACAGAACACTGTACTACAAAGCCTTTGTTAGTTCCACTGTAACCCCATTCTTCTGTTCCGAATGAGTTGTGTATCCTTACTACAAGTGTTGTTGTTTTTGTAGGTAAAATTAATGGGCTGGAGTAACTCCGCATAGCATTCCATTGCAAGTGTCTCGCTTCAAGATATGGATCTGATATTACAGAGAGTTTTGGGATTGTTACAGATGCCATGCGGCTACTTTTGATCACTCCATTTGATAGCCATACAGTGATCTGTTCATGTCCAGCTACTTGTCAGACAGAATGATCAGTTTTTACCTTCTCAAAGCAACACACCTTTTTTGGAAGTCTGTGATGGTACAGTAAAAAGTGTCCAATCCAGCTGGTTATTTGCAGAGCACAAATGCTTTACATTATAACCATAATAGAAGGAATTTAAAGCAATCTCAATGAAGCAACTGTAATACATACATAGGCTAAAAGTGAATCAACATGAGATGTTGCAACCTAGTGGAGGAAGGATTTCATGCTATGCAAAAAAGGTATGTATCTTTTATTTTGGCACCCTTAGGCCCTTTCCGCACTGGCCAATTACAGCGGCCTAGGGATGGCAAAAACGCTGTCCCTAGGGAGCTGTTCAATGGGGGGGCGCAGCTGCTTCCCAGACGAGCTGCCCTCACTCCTCCCCAGCGGCGCGAAGCCGCCATTTTCCCACCTCGCTCCCCAAGCGAGGTTTTTGGAAAACGGCGGCTTCCAGCCGCTGCTGTGCGAACGGCAGCAGTTGGAAGGAACCATCCCTCTCTCCTTTCCCAATCGACAAACCTTCCCTGCGACCGTCCGGCGCGTCGCCAAGGCCTGGGGACACCCCCCCTACCCTGCAACTCTGGAGCGGTCACACAGGGCAGGAGGGCGTGTCCCCTGGCCTCAGTGACGCGCCAGACGGTTGCAGGGAAGATACGCCGATTGGGCGATGGCACACCACGGCGCCATCTTCCCTGTCGGTACCAGGACCGGGGGGTTGGGCCGGCGTCATGAAGCGGCCTTAGAGTAAACTCAGTTAGTACCAGGAAGCAGTACCAGATCCAGATTTGGGAGGGAGACACTTGCATTGTAATGCTATGCAAAGTTACTCTAGTCCAATGGTTCTCAACCTGGGGGTCAGGATCCCTTTGGGGGTCAAATGACCCTTTCACAGGGGTCACCTAAGACTCTCTGCATCAGTGTTCTCCATCGATAAAATGGATAAATGTTAGGGTTGGGGGTCACCACAACATGAGGAACTGTATTAAAGGGTTGCGGCATTAGGAGGGTTGAGAACCTAGCCAACAATGATAACCTGATTAATGGGGTGGAAGTGGTAGGATCCTTAGGTGGGAGTGACCATGTTCTCCTGGAGTTCGTTATACAATGGAAAGGGGATGCCAAGTCTAGTCAGACACAAGTTCTAGACTTTAAGAAAGCTGATTTCAGTAAACTTCAGAAACTACTGTGGTTCAGAATACTAAAAGAGAAGGGAGTACAAGATGGATGGGAGATTCTTAAAAGTGAAATCTTGACGGCACAATTTCAAACAGTTCCAATGAGGAGAAAAAATGAGAGGTTTCTAAAGAGACCAGGATGGTTTTCTAAAGAACTTTCAAGTGAGCTTGAAAGGGACATGTAAAAATGTATGTATGTATACATGTATGTATACATGTTTTACATGTATAAAAGGGACATGTACAAGAAATGGAAAAAGGGGAGAAATTACTAAAGAGGAATTCAAACAAATAGCCTAAACATGTAGGGAGAAAGTGATCCATTGACTTTACCTGCACAATGGAATGACTACAGAATGGATGTAATATGTATGTCATATGACAACCTATGCAAGACATTTCAGGAGGACATTTTATAAAGGCAATAGGGCTGCAGTATAATTGAATGATTCGGGAGGATGCTTTCATAAAGAGAATCAAGATGGTAGTCTATTCCACTGTTTATTGTATGTATTATCTTGCTCTTAGTGCATTGTTTTCTACTTTTGTAATTCCATTCTTGACACCTAATGTCTGAGACTTTTTTTTGTAATCCTAGTTCAATTGCATTATTTACTTTTGTTAAACCAATATGTCACTAGTGAACAGAAAAAAGGCTGAGACAAGAGATACTTGCAGAACTAAAATACTAATGCTAATAGTGAATCTTCCTTGGAAGAGCTAAAAATATTGGCCAGTGTTTGAAATAATGGACGTATTTTATTTATCATACAGCACTGCTGTCATACATTATAAAATCAAGTCCTGAAATAGATGCCAAGGACAAATGTTCCCAGTTTACAAAGAAGAACAGCAAGGGGAGAAAGGAAGTTTTGAATTATCTGATTACTGCAAAAGGGGAAATAATTCAGGGAAACATGCTAATTCCTCATATTGCATTTCTCCCCAGAGCATTATAAAATACACTGAACTTAGATGATATAGTAGTTATGTAGTAACCTCTTTAAGAATTTGATGTGGTCATACTAGCAGCACAATATAAATACCTGCAGTATCTGTAGTTATTGTCATTGTAACTATGCATTTGAATTAGTGTAAAGTAGCTGGCTAAAATCAGAAGATGATTTCATTCTGTTTCCAATAAAGTTCTACATAATGTGTAGGCACTGAAAGATACAAAATATCTTCAATTCCCATTAAGTGTAATGGGAATTGTACTACAAGGCAAGGTTATAGGAGAAAGTGCAGAGCTTGTAGTACTCTTTTGGCTTTCCCAGTTTCAAAGCTTTACAACTGTTCAGGCACATTGTATGTCATTACAGTTAAGACAGTGTCCAGAATGATTGTATATTACCTAATTTTAGTGTTCTTACAGTGCACTCTTAAGTAGCTTTTAACCCACTGCATTCAATGGGTTTGAACTGGGGTAACTCAGCTGAAGGATTGCATTGTCAGTACTGTAAGAAATCGTTTCCACTAGACAAAATAATGTTAAGAATGTATTTTTATTTATAATGTGCAAACATGAGATCAGTAATATAAGAATTAGCCATTATTAATTCCAAAAGAACCGTAGCATACAGGCTTCTCTTCTAGGAGCATTACTTGTCCCATATTATAAAATTATGACCATGTAATATCTAAAATTGCTTCTAGATATGTGGGTGTGTGTGTGTGTAATCTTTGCAGTGTGATACTACACAGACTTACACCCAACTTAAGCTCAAGGATGTATGCTGTGTAGGACTGCCATGTTGGTGTACTGTTTATTCTTCCAGGTTAAGTAGAAAGTGTATTTAATTTGGATTGCTGAGTCTGACTCCATTGATAGAGATGCAAGTAGTATAGCTATTACCTGACACTGCAAATTGAAATGATGAATCAGATTCAATGTTAGTTTCTGTACAGTTCCATGTCCACGTTGTTACCTATTCTAGATAAATATGGCTGATTATTCACAAAACATCCACTGCGTGATGGGGGCAAACGTGCATCGCCGCAAGATTTCTTGCACAAACATATTTCCTCAAGCCGCGCTTTTACTTTCTATTCTCCCTGTACCAAGCAAGAACACTTCTAGCACGAATTAAATTTTGCTTCGTAGCCAGACCAGGCAGAGTTGCCAGACAGCACAGCTTCGTCTCAGACCTCTTCCCTTCATCCACGGCCAGCTCGCCTAGCCTCACCCCCCACCACTCCCTCATGCTGCTTTGCACACTTCCCCTTCTGCCTCTCCAAATGCTTGTATTGATACATCGATAGGAACAACACAAGCAGGGTCTCTTTCTGGCTCCACCCCATCTCCCCTGCTCTGCAGGAGGGCTTTTTACAACTTTATTTCAAACAAAACTGTATTTTAAAACAATTTTCCTGGCAGCAGCAATGGCGGGAAAAGAGAGACGGGGGGGAGGAAGGGAGTAGAGGGGAAGGAAAAGGAGGGGGATCTAGAACATGATCCATTTCTTCAGCGGCATGTGATCCAGGGGATAGCTTTGCCGCTTTCTTTTGGGGGGGGGGGTATTTTGGGAAAGAGGATACAATATCAATATATAAGCTATCACAAAAATATCAATGTAAGTACAATTTTTAAGGGCTTTAACCTTTATCTTGCAATTATCGGAGTGATTAGATCAGTGTTTTTAAGAAGAATTGATGGGAGAAGTTAAAAAAAACCAGGAAAAAGCTGCAGAGGCCTACTGAGAGCAGCAAGTTAGCTTCAGGGAAGGCAGAGAATGGCTCCTCATGTGTAAACAGAAAAACATGAAGAGAGCCATCTGCAAGCCCACTGTGCACTCAAGAGCCCTTGAAGAGCCCCGAGGTATGAATTCTATGCATAATGGTCCTACATCTTACGTAATAAATCCAGATCTTGGTTCTGGAATGAGCCTAATTACTATCAAAATTCTCCACTATATTTTTCCCAATTGCAAACATTACAAATGTTACCACAATGAGCTCCAGTATCATGCATTACTAGCAACTGCTAGAATGTGGAGAAGGAGCAGATATACTCACTACGTAATGCTGAATACACAAAGAACTTCTATCTGTGGAGGTAGAGAACCAACCATGAGAATGTCATTTTGTCATAGCACAAGTTTGAGTGTTGGCTCCCAGTAGTCCTTATATTTTGTTGTCATGATTTTAGAGAAACTTCAGTCAACTTCCAACCATAAGAAAAACAGCATGAAGACAAATCAACATTCACATAATTTGTGCAGTCTTTTCCCTCCATTTGCAGAAAAATATTGCAGTTAAATATACTAAATGAAAATATTTACCTGTTGTGAATAGGTCCTCTGAACTTTGGGTCAAATTTCCTTGGTTCACCTGCATTTAAAATAAAATATTGTAAAACATGTCATAGTAAACAAAACAATGTAGTATGATGCATTAAAACAATTTTAGGTAATCAACCAATTATTCTTATGTGAAGTATCATTAAAATGTTGCTTAACATAATTCATGCTATAGATTTATCTGAACTTAATTTACCAGTTATGACTGATTCATTTATAAATCCTTTAAGCCATCATATCTTGTGAAAGAGTACAGTAGAAAAATTCACACTGCAGAAGAAATGGAAAACTTCTGCAGATAACCACAATGCCTAGACTACACACAGTAAGCACTGAATATAATTTCTTGTGGCAGAATCTCAGGCAGCTTTCCTTGGAAACGTCCTTCTGTGCTTTGGGGATCCAAATGGGCATTTTGTTCTTTGTCCAAGATTTTGAGTCAAGCATTTAACTACTAAAAGAACAATAAGCCTTTTTGTAATTTCTGTAGCACATGTATGAGCAAAAGCTAACAAGAGATTGTTGTTTGGTGGTAAGCACTGCATGTCGTAAATTCCAGGTTCAATTTCTACCATCATATTTTACAAGCATCTGAGATAAAAGGGTTGAAAATGGTCTGTTTGAGGTCTGGGAGAGCTGCTGCTGGTCAATTAGAGAATATTGATCAAGAAAAGATGGATTAACCACATGACTGAGGAGAGGCAGCTTTGTATATTCATTAGAATAAATCTTTCTCTTGCAGTTATATTAAATAACTGAGGTGAATCCTGGCAATTTAAAATATACATACAACAATTAAAATCAAGTGCTCCTCCACTCATCAATAAAACAACAAAAAACAAAATTTAGATAAATACAAACCATATACACAGCAATTACAATATTGATTAGGAAGGAGAGATAATTGAGGGAATGCCAAAGGAAGCAAAAAATACCTGTCACCCACTGGCAGGAGACAGTGTGCCTGGGAATGATCCTGTCAACCACCTGGGTCATTTCCCTATTCCAGAGGTCAGCCAGGGCATTGATAGGAGCACGACCACATCAACAGGAAAATCCCCTCGAGCCAGTGGCATACTGCTAAATGGGACATGGGGCATCCCATGTCCCCAGGTGCACGCCATTTGATCACGTGAGAAGGTGCCTGGGGCTGGCCAGGTCCTTGCAGAACCTGGCTAGCGCCCAGCAGTGTCCACCATGCTGCTCAGGTGGGCACCATGGCTGCAGGCCAGCTCCCCCACTCCCTGACACCCCTGCTGACAGGGAGGCCAGCTGTGGCCATAGTGCCCACCTCAACTGCCTACTGCTGAGCTGCAGCAGCAGGCTGGTTCCTGCTCAAGAGCTGGCCTCCCTGTCAGTAGGGAGGCAGGAGCCAGCCTCAGGTGCCCTCCTGAGTTGTGGCCACAGGCAGGCTTTTGGGCAGGAGTTGGCCTGTGGCCACGGCTCAACACCAAGCAGCTCAGGGGGAGCCTCCGCTGGCTGAAGGTGGGGCTGGGCCAAGGGGCAGCCCGTGGCAGGCTCCCAACCTGGCTGCACCTCCGGCCCACTGGGCACCCCTCAGCCCAGCCCTGCCAGGCTGCTCTTTCAGCTGGCAGAGCCTCCACTGGCTGAAGGAGCAACCTGGCTGGGCCACTGCTGGGCACTCGTGGCCCAGCTCTGCCAGGCTGCCCAGAACCGCTGCCGCCGGGACTGCCACCGGAGCAGCTGGCAACTAAAGTAAGTGGGGTGGGAGGGCTGGAGGGGCACCTGGAGCAGGTGGTGCCCCCGAGCACCATTTTCCCCTGGGATGCCTCTGCCATGAGCTATCAGAAAGCAATTTGGCTATAGGGGTGGATCATCTTAATAGATCCCCACCTTTCAGAGTTTCAGTATTCCTAAACCCAAGCAAGTAATGATTTCTCCATGACAAAATAACAGTTGTCAAGTTCTCCACCCTCAGATAACATTTCTTCTGCCCACAACAAAATACCAGATCAAAAGTGTAACCTGCACAATGCGCAGAACTAGTTACTACCTGAAACAGGCTCATAGTGGTCATGAAGGCCATGAAATCCTGAGCTGTTCCTACCAAGACAGACTTGGCATGAATGCCGAAGACCCCCCAGGACCACCAGCCTAGGTGTCCTCGACACCTTCCCTGAGACCAGCTCTGCCAGTTCAGGTAGAGAGACTATTAGGCATCAGAGTTGATGGGATGCTAATAGAATCCCAATCCCATCTCTCAGTCCAACCTGTTAGGTATACAGTCTCAAAACTGGAAGTGTCTTGCATGGGACACCACATTATGGGGACAGAACATCATCTTCTCACAACACCACTGCAATAAAGCAGTAATGTTAACTTCAGTGTAACTATGGCCAGAATAAATGTTGTGGGTTTCTACCCTAATTAACAAGCATTTTCTATACAGAATAGAAAGTTTGCTATTGAAGTTTACAAGCCATTTAATGAATATTGGAAAATTACCTCTTAGCAAAAGCGTAAAGTATTTCCAAGTTGTCTGTCCTTTGCAGGAAACTTGATCATTGTGGTTTTCATACTATACTAGGCTACTACATGGAATTAAGTAATTATAAGTTCTTTTTCATGAGCCCTTCTGCATACAAATAAATTGACATATGTGAATAGCCAAATTGGGCTCAGTAGGTCAGCTCCTATGCCTAAAGTAATGCATATATTCAAAGTGCTTGTGAAGCTATAATCACAAAAAAGGAATAATAGGCCAAGTTAATTCCTGGTGGAACTCCACTCATATAATCAAGATTAAACCACAGAATAATCTAGCTCAAAATATTCACTTTCTTTGTACAATAATGGCAGTTTAGAAAATTAGGTTTCTCACCCTCTTAGCTAAGCTTTCTCATTACAAGAGACAACACACCAAATATTTTCTCCTTTGTTTCTCTGAAAATCTCCTTCATGTAGCCACACATTTTAATTGTAGAACTAATAGAATATTTATGCTGAGTGACCATATGAGTGTGAAATGTTAGACTGGTTTCTGTTACAAAGCCAGCTGTTTTCATACAGTATACTGTTCTGCTTCAATCAAATACAATAAAAGAAAGATCAGTCAGCTGAGAATCAACTGTGTCTAAACAGGAGAAGCGTCCCAATTACAAACACTAGTTTGTATCTTATATCAAACTTCCACAAAAAGTTATTTTGTCCACATCCAAGAAGAGGAGACAATGGGCTGAAGATAATACTAGAATCAGTAGTGGGATCCAGCAGGTTGGCACCACTTTGGCAGAACCTGTTGTTAAAATGGTGCTTGTAAACAACCAGCTGTTAAATTATTTGAATCCCACCACCAGAACTGGTTGTTAAATTATTTGAATCCCACCACTGACTAGAATCTGGCTGGAAATCAAGGAATATGAAGAAAATGATGACAATTCAGGAAGGTTCAGAAGGGAGCAGGAAGTGACCCTGGAGTAGAAGCCCAAAAGTCAGTGAAGATTCTCCATACTACCTTGAACACAGAATGAGGAAGAAATGTGCTTTTGGCAGCTAGTCTTTCTATATCAATGAAACTTCTCTGATAAACCACATGGAAGCTGTACAAAGACTCCTGCCAATTAAGCTCAGTTTTCCTTTTAGGATTTTTGTCTTAACTTCTGTTTTTTCTGAAGACTGTAATCACTGCTTCAAAGATGTAAGAATTCAAGTGAACAAACACAAAAGTTAGATAAGGGCTAGGAGAAGAAGTGACTTTCTCTTCTCAACACAGCAGAATTATCAGATCAATGACAAAAAATTTTTTAGCTGTTTTGACAATCACAATCTTTAGAACCCTGGATTGCTAGAATACAAGCACTTAGCACTATTTTATAAAGCCAATAAGTGCTGCCAGGGAATGCTGTTGTCAAAAACATTAGATACCACTAAGGATCTTTATAGTAATGGGCAGGAATTGAAATATATTTCAAAAGCAACCAGCATATAAGAAAGTGTACAAGTTCACAGAGCAAGTTCACATGCTTCCTTAAAAGCATCGACATGTTTATTTTCCTCCCAAGAATGTTTGACAGCTTTGAAGTCCAAATTTCCTTAGAATGAATGTGTGTGTATTCTTTAAATTAAATAAAAAGCCCAGTACACTTTGGGTACAGAACAACCACAGAAAAATGTTAAAACCCCAACAGATGAAGTTATGAGCAAATGAATAAAGAGGTTAATAAAGGAACTCTGGAACGTAAACTATAGCATTGCTACTGTCAAGGCTAATGAATATATATTCACTTGCATATCACTTTGGTACCCTTCTGGATGAACAATAGCATATAAAAAGCAATATATGAGTCTCAAGGGTTACTGAGCTGTCTAGTTGAACTACTAGTTGTCAGCTGTGGCATATGGCCTATAGTGATATTAAACCATTACGATTTGTTATTCCCTTGGTATTGTATGAGAATCATAGTACTATGCAATTCTCTGCATATGGAAAAGCTGTGGGGAGTAACTCTGATAATAACACTGCAGACTGAACTCTAACTCTGCAGACTGAACAGTCTAAGAAGTTGTGGAAAGGATCTACAGCATGAACTCCTACCAGACATTCCAGGGGTTTTCCCATTTGCATTATGGGGATATTGATATAATCCATTTTGAACTGAAAAAATAAATGATATGATGTATATGAAGTTTGAATACCTGAAATAAAACTTTAAGCTCATAACACTAATATTTGCAGCAGTCCTGTAAGATAAATTTCCAACATTAATATGCTCATGTTACTGAGGAGAGGTTGAAATAGGGGAAATTGTGGATTGCCTGTAGCTCTCTTATGACTTTAAGCTGTGATCCGAACACATTTGTCAGCTCAGATTCTAAGCCATTATGTTCTACCAGCTCTTTGGGGAATAGATGAGCAGCCCTGTTTTTTTCATCAGATTTATATTCTTGAAAAAATGAGACAGCAATTCTAAGCAGGTTACTTGTAATGCTATTCAGTCTATTTAGGGGGGCTTAATTCCAGGAAAATGTTATTAGAATGCAATGTTACTGTGTGAACAGGAATCATGGATTGAGTTGGTAGCACTTTTCTCACCCACAGAGACATTGCTACTTTCCCAGCTGCCAATTTCAGAGGAATGAATCTATAATTGGTTAGCTCATACAAGACTACTTGTTAGGCAAGTGTCTGGTTGAAAATAGTTGAGAAACCTCATATGTAGAAATAAAGTTATGTGATGTAAACCAGTTTATAAATTTTATTTTTATAACTAATAATATATTATCCTGCAAACATTTTTTCTGTTGGAAATCATCACATAAACAAAGTATTCCAGGCAAGGAAAGTACAAGAAACAACATTATCCAGTGTTTACTACATTGGCAGTAATACAGGAAACCTCCAAAGGGGAAAATGTGAGAGAGATTAATAGATTCTTTGTTCAGACTGGCTATTTACTTCATTGCACTGAGAGAAGCTATATTAAATATAATTTCGTCAACTTACACTCATGCATAAAACACAGGAAATATTTAGGATGAGTCAATTTATCAGGAATTCACCAGACATTTCTGCAGCAAGTGATAACATCTTCATACCAACATTCTGTCTTCAGCAGTTGTTGATGACATCTGCATTAAACCAACTTATCAGTTCTGCTTGCCCTTATCAATCAGAAAGATCTGAGATAGAGACCTCAAAACATGCCAAAGACTTTACTACAATTTTCAAGGAAGACTAGGTGTGGTGGATACATTTCACATACACTACATATACAAACATCTAGCAGTTTTTAATATATTACCTGCAATACTATTACCGGTAGTTAATTTTAGAAAATGTACCATGACAGCTGCCTGTGATACCACAGCACATAATAGCCTTGCCAGAAAAAATCTGCAGTAAGATGAGATAATGCAATAGGCAATAAAATCAAATTGAAAAGTCATACCTTTCCTACTGAAAGCATGTGAATCCAGAAAAGATGTGCATCTAGCTGACAAAGGCTATTTCTTTCAATTGCTGCCTTCAAAGGTTTAATTTTGTTGTTATTATTATTAGTTTGAAATGGAGTTGCCAATTAAGGTTAGAGTCAAAGACCATACCAACTATGGAAATCTGGGTACATGTTCTAATTGAATGCCACTGATTATCCAGGTCATAGAGGTGATTTTCTTAGTTTTAGAGAAAACAATAACCTTTGATTTTGAGTAGTTAATCTGAAGTTCCTTACATTTGCAATATTTCAAGAAATGGTTTAGTAGTTTTCTCAGACTGATCTGAGTACGTGGCATAAGAATGGAATCATCCACATAAAGGAATAGGGTTTAATGCCTTTGAGGATAGACATGGAGGGTGAGAAGAGAGTGGTTGTGAGATCAATAAAATGCAGATTGAAAGTAAAAGTTAAGAGATCTATGACGACGACTTACTCTAATGCAATACTCCATAACAACAACAACAACAACAACAACAACAACAAGCATTGGCAGTTGAATGTGGGTTGCATTTGAAACAGAGCTGGGGCAGTGTGCCAGAGGCAGGTTTTGTGGGATGGGCAAGGGACATGAGCAATCAGGCTGAAATGAAAGGCCAAAGTGCAGAGGCAGCAACAGCTTGTGTGGCAACATGGCACGAACTACTTGGGAGTAAGTTTGGTGGTAGTTGGTGGCTTTGCTTTGAAGCAACCGTGCAACGCTCTGAACGGGTGAATCATGACCCTACAAGGGTTTAGAAGCAAGCAATCCCCAAAGGGATAGATGGTGATGCTACATACTACAAAGCATGAAAGAAACCCCAAATTAATTGTATTCTGTTCATTTACCTTAGTTACCTCAAAGATTTTTCTGGAGTCAAAGACAGGATAGAAATAAAATATTCAAAACCAGTAAGGACATGCTCTAATTCAAATTAAGTGGATAAAGCATAGATGCTGCAGTGGAATACCATCTGGATGCAGAAAGAATGGTGCGACAGCTAATTTCTTTCAGAGCATGGACATTAAGGTCATTAAATGAAATCAGTGAATTGTATTTAGGACCATTCCTTTAGGGTGGAGGCATTTTGAAGCGTCTCAGGGGCAGGGCAGAGCAGGGGCGGGAGGGGGCATGCGAGTAGCTCGTGTCCTGTGCGCAGTTCCCCCTCCCTTTCACTGGTCTACATGGTTTTGTATAATGCAGAAGTCCTTCATTAGACTCTTTTCCTATTTGTACTGTTCATGAGAACATTTTCTGTAGTTCCCACACCTGGAACAAAGTACACAGAATAGATTACAAGATTTTAATGGACATGCCTGAAGGCAGATTAGACTTTGTTCCCAGCCAATCCTAGAAACCCATAATTATCCGACCAACTTATCAGGAACAAATATTTGCAGGTTGGCAAATGTACATCCAGATATTCCCATTTGCACATTCTGCCTTTTCAGATATAGGTTATATGCTTTTTGCATCTTTAAAGATTGTATTAAGCCAAGGTTGAAAAATGCATTACATTAAGGTCATTATCTTCCTCAAGCATATTCTTCTATGCTGCCCTATATCACGCTGCAGTATCATTAACAGCAGCAATTTCCCAAATGCCCAGGATGTCTACATAAAACAGAATGGTTGATAATGTTGCCAGTGGGGCCAAGATATATGCATTCAACTTCCTGTAATGACTTCATTCCAATTAGCAATACAGATTTTGTAATAATTGTCTTCAAATTTAGTATACACAGTACATCTGTATTACTATCACATTGTGTATAAAATGGAAGAGCCCTGATTTTTTTAGATAAGATAAGAAAGAAATAATATATAAATTGCTCCTTATACTGATCTCTTATTAAAATGGAAACTTTTTCCCTTCTTTATCAAGCAAACAAATTAGTCATTAGGAAATACAGCATTCACTTTAGAAGCAATGCACTTCATCACTCAAACTCCAATGAAATGTCAGTGACAAACCTAGCAAAAGGACAGCTCTTGCACAGCTCACACTATTTTTATTCTTCTTCCTTGTTTTAACAAATCTGTGACAGCACTCGAGAGTTTACCTATGAAAGATTAACATTTTCAAAGGCAAAAATATATTAAAATTAACAAAGCTGTAATGATTAACAATGGAACACTGTGATGCTACTAGATTTCCCCTGAAGCACACACTGAAACATTAATTTACTTTCACAGAATGGTTTTACTTGGCCCAACATTTAATTTTCAAATTTTGACATGTGATGTAATCCAACCAAACAATTCTCAAGAAAGGGAACAACACACAAATGCTGAAATAATTTTTTTCCAAAATGTTCCCCATTGTGCTTAGTGTCTCCTGAGAAACATTTAGCTTATTGTTGAAGGCTTTTACAGCCGGATTCAACTGGTTGTGGTGGGTTTTTCGAGCTGTGTGGCCGTGGTCTGGTAGATCTTGTTCCTAATGTTTCGCCTGCATCTGTGGCTGGCATCTTCAGAGGTGTATCACAGAGAAAAGTCTGTTTCACACTGTGTCTAGTGAGAAGGGAAATAACATTGGTCTAACCTGTGAAGGAGACTTCTCCATTGAGCAATTGAGGACATCTGGGTTCTGTTGATCTCCATTCAGGAAGGCAGGGGTTAATCAAAATTTCTCCCAAGCTCCTCCGCCTTCTGTAGGTCCGCCTTCTCTCTCTCGCTCTCCAGTTCTGGTCTCTCCAAAAAGCAGTACACGACTGAAGAACAAACTTGTAGATAAAGAAATTCCCGGGCAAACGGCCTCCCATGACAGAGTAGGAGTTAACTAGTCCAGGAAAAAACTACAACAAACTAGAGAACTTTAACACCTAAAAAATTTATCAGTAAAAAACGGAGGGTTGATCCCTGAGAGATAAAATTCTCTACAGCAAGAAAAAGAAACTTACAATGGTATAGAAAAAAAAAATCGGAGAGGATACTTGAGTCCCTTTGGGTGGGCAAGATGTCCTCAATTGCTCAATGGAGAAGTCTCCTTCACAGGTAAGACCAATGTTATTTCTCCATTGGAGCAAGAGGACATCCTGGGTGACCTCCTCTAGCAGTGTCACAGTACTTTAAAAGGGTGGGGTCAAAATCCTCTCCTATATGATGTGCTAGTAGCACTCTGCTGACGTGAGTCTGCATCGGCCGCACTTTCGACATTATGTGCCAGCCTATAGCGTCGAGGCACTAACGTGGAAAGAGAAGACCATGATGGCTGCCCTACATATTTCAGCCACGGGCACGTTATTGTTAAAGGCTGTGTTGGTAGAAGCTTATTACTGGACAGAATGAGCCGTAATCCCAACTGGGATTGCCATTTTTCTGTACTCTATATGCCCTCGGCTATAGCATTCTCTCAGACTTATTTACTAATGGCGGGGAGGAAAGTTTTTGACCTCTCTATTATGGTTAGCCTAATATCGAAAGAATGAACTTAAAGGACTCTGAGCATCTGAACTCTTGGGTCCTAATCAGAAAAGGCCTTCAAGGCTCTCCTGACGATCGAAGCTTATGCCAATATGCCTCCTTAGGGTGTTTTGGATCTGGGCAAAAGGTAGGTAAGAATATCTCCTGTCGTCTATGGAATGTAGAATTAACCTTGAGGAATGACACGCAGGGTCCGATAGACGCATGAGACCACCTTATCCTTATTGTGGAGATACACATAGTGGGGAGTTTGGATTGAAAAGTGCTGCCAACTCAGAAACCCTCTTCTGGCAGAAGTGATGGCAATTAAAAAGACTACCTTACCATTCTGAGGTGTTTTAACGGAATGTCATGATGATGGGCTCAAAGGGAGATGTAGTAAGTGCATGTAAGCACAGTGTATGGTAACCTTCACGTTGGAAAACAGGTGGTTGACTGGTCTATCTTTCAAAGCGAGGCTCCCCTGAGGAACCTTGAAGCAATGTGTGGGTGAGAAGTAGGAACAAAACCTTCCAGTCTAGGAAGTACTGATGTCAGTGCTGCCACCTGTCTGCGGTATGGGTATTGGCTCTAAGACCAGATTCCAAGCCCTCCTGTAGGAGAGCTAAGATGTCAACTGATCTTGGGGTTCTGTAGGCGGGACCTTTTTTAGCCAACACCATCTGACAAAAGCTTTCCACGTGGTGTTATAGATCTCTTCTTGGTGGAAGGCCTTCTTGAAGCTAGGATAAAGGAGTGTTTAATAATGTGGCTGTGGAATCAACCTCTAGACACTAATTGTCGCCTTTCAATCTCCAGGTATACGGTCATAAGTTCAACCGCTTTGGATCTGGAGTGAAAAATAGGACCCTGACTGAGCAAATCTTGGGTGAAGCCCGGGAGAGGTAAGGGTTTGTGTACTGACATCTGTAAAATGTTGGTGAACCATGGAAGTCCCTGCCTGGAGCCACCAGGGATTGCACCCCAAAATGATCTGATCGCTTGTTCCTCCTTGATCTTCCGTGAGGAGTCTGGGGATCATGGGAAAGGAGGAAAGGCATAAAGAATTCAGGAGGCCATCTGGAGGATAAGGCATCCGTGTTTTTCCGGGCTTCAGGGTGGTGAAACCGAGAGATGAATCTGGGAAGTTGTCTGATGAGTATTTCAGATTGGAGGCAAAGAGATCCAGTACTGGAACTCCCAATTCTTGGCGAGAGATCCAATGAAAAATCTCCTCCTTCCAGGTGCCATTCTCCTGGGTGTATGCACTGCCTGCCTCCAACCAATCTGCCTGAATGTTTAGATTGCCCTGGATATGTTCGAAACCCGGATGGAGGATATGTGGGTCTCTGTCCATTGGAACAGTAGAGTGGCTTCCCTCTGTAGGTCTGCCGACCTGGAGCCCCTGTCTGTTCAGGAATGCAGTGATTGTGGCTGCTGCATGTTGTCCGTCCGTACAAGAACGTGGGCTCCTACCGCAACAAGTGTTGAAAAACATTTGAGGGCAAGACGAATTACGTTACCGTGGTTCCAATACATTGATGTGAAGACGGGTTTCCGCCTCTCGACCAAGTATGCCTTGAACTGGAATGCCCTCTGAGTGTCCGGCTCCCCAGCCCTGAAGGCTGGCGTCCGAAAACATCTGTTTGGTGGAGGGTATCCAAAAAACTCTTCCACGATGTTTAGGTTGGACTTTCTTGTCCACCATATAGGAGACTGATCTTGACGGCCGGTCTTGGGACGACAAGCTCAATCGAATGCACTTTGTTTGGAGATAATTTCCTGAAAAGGTAGTAAAAATCTCTGGAGTGGTCTGGACCTTGAATCGTCCCCTCACTGAATGGCCTCGGAGTAGGCTATCAGTAAAGGCCTCCATCAAACCTGGGCATAGATTGAGAATCGAAAGCATTTGTTCTTGGTAAAAGAATCCTGATGTATTTTTTTTCCCTCAGGATCAGTTGTTTTTGAAGCATGGGACTTCAGAATCTTGCATGACTGGGTGGTATCTATTATGAAAACCCAGATGTTCCAGCGTCTCTGTAAGCGGGATCAAGGAGCTCTTTTCCCTGTTTACTATGAAGCCGTGTTTTTCTAGGCATAGTGTATGGTCTCCCTGAACGTCTGTTAGTGCTTGATCCTTTGCGAGAACTTGACCGGATCAGTATGTCGTCAGTTTCAGGAATAGGGATGTAGCCTCGATGTTTCTTTTCCTGAGTAGGACTACTAGATTGATGAGTAGTTTTGTTGAAAACCCTTGGGGCAGTGTAGAGCTCCAAACGGGAGAGCCCGGAATTGGAAATGATTTTTTCCTACACCCAAACCGGAGGAATTTTCTCGGATGGCTCTCGAATATGGGAACATGTGGCAAGCTTAGGACAGATCGATTGAGGTGAGGAACTACCAAGTTGGGTTGGAGAGTCCGCTGATGGAGCCGCAGGGTCTCCATTCTGAAACGCCTCAGCTTTGAGCATATTGATTGATCGTGATTTTTTAGGGTCTGCTAAAATTGGACGCCACTCCTCCCCATTTTTCTTGGGCACCGTAAAGAGGATAGAGTAAACTCCCTGCTCCCTCTGTTCTACTGGTACAGGTTCTATCGCCTCTATTTCTAGGAGATGGGAAATAGCTTTCAGTTTCCTGAATCTTTTTTCTGGAAGTTTGGATACTGGAGACATCATGAAACGTGGTAGAGGAAGAGAGAGGAATTCTATTACGTAACCGTATTTTACTATTTCCAGAGACCATGCCTCTGTGTGGGAGGTTTGCCACGCCTGGCAAAACTTTAGGAGTCTTCCTCCCACTGCATAGTGCTTGACGTCATGCTTTGGATTGGCGATTGTCTTGATTGTAACGTTCGGGCCTGTGTTCTTCTTATAGTTGAAGCCCTTCTTGGGTTGCTGTCGACTCTGGTTCCAGTAAGGACGTTGAAAGTTGTCTCTTTTGAATTGACTAGATCCCCGTTGTGGACGAAAGCTGGAGTTGGAGGATTGTTTTCTGTCGAAGGCACGAAAAGGCTTTGGCAGATGTTTAGGCTTCTCCTTGGGGTCTACTAAGAATTCTTTAAGGTCTTCCCCGAACAGCTTCTCGCCCTGAAAAGCGCACTCCGAAACCATAGATTTGGACCTCCAATCGGTTTGCCACATTCTCAGCCATAATAGTCTACGAGTAGCAACTGCAGAAGCCATAGAACGGGCTGAAAAAGTGACTGAATCCAAGGTAGCATCAGCAGCAAAGCTGGCAGCTTTTAGCATTCTGTTAACTCCCTCTATGGCTTTGGTCTCCGTAAAGGGAAGAAGTTCCAGTAACTTGCTTGCCCAAACGATGGATGCTCTGGAGACAATGGAGGCAGTAGCAGAAGCTCTGATGGCCATAGCGGCTGCTTCATGAGTTCTCTTGCAAAATTGCTCTGACCTTCTGTCTTGAAAATCTTTAATCTGTCCTCTGCCATCCTTGGATACTAGGCCTGAGCTCTGCAGCGCAGCTACGGGGCCATCTATAATGGGGACTTGTAAAATATTGTTAGCATATGCAGGTAAATCATATAACTTGCATAAGAAATTGGGGCACCGCTTGTTGGCTGCTGGTTTTTCCCATTGGTTAATAACTTGTGTCTCAAAATATTCCGGAAAAGGAAAAACCTTCTTGGCATTAGGGTTGGAAGGAAAAAATTCCCCATCCCCCTTGTGGAGAGATGTGGCCTTTAACGCCGAGGAGCCCTCCCCACTTTGTGCTTCCCCAGGTGTAAAGGCAGCAACAGCTTTTGACAATAAGTATTGATAATCATCCATCTGGAAAAGGCGAGAGGATTGGCGCAGTAACCTTCATATCCTCTGCATCCCCTCCTGGTCCGATAAAACCTCCCCTTCCTCCCTGCTGGGTGGCTCTGCATCTGAAGAACTCCCAGAGGGTTCCAGGAATTAATCTTGGCCTTTTAAGGGCTGCTTTGGTTTCTTGCCAAGAAGGACCAGCTCTCTTATTGTCTCCTGGATTACTTGTTTAGGTAAAAGAGATCCTATGGAGCTGGTAGGGGGGGGCTTGCTGGACAAGGCCGTCTGAGCTCTGTAAGAAAGCTCAATCATTTCCTCCTCCTCATAACAGCTCTTTCCTGTTGTAGAGCTCCCTTAAGAAAGAATCCAAATAATCTCCAGATTTTAATTCTCTCAATGAGAGCTTACCGCCCTCCTGTAGTCTCTCCTACGGACTCCTCCTCCTGTTGATTGGTGCAGCCATACATAGAGCCCCTGACCCGGGGACACCAGGGTACATTGGAGCTATTGTGCCCGAACCGCCATGGCCTTCCAGCCAGTTCTTGCTAGCGCTTTTTTGGCCTTGAAGAATCAGCGACCGGTGGGGAGCCGTCTGCTTGGCAGCCGTCTCTCCCACTGAGAGGGCTGGCGTGTCGCTTTTTTCCTGGCTGAATTCTGCATTGCCCGCTCCGTGCTGGGGGCGTCCATAAGAATCCTCGCTGTCTTCTTCTGAAGGACAGCAGAGTCTCTCCCCGTTTCGGCATTGCTCAGCGATCCGACCGAGAGGGGAATGAGGAGGAAGAGTCAGCCGCCTTTTGGCGCCAAAAGGAGCAATGACGCGACTGCCGATCAATGCGGCCGGGTCGGGAGGAAAGAAAAGCGGCTGAGCCAAGTTTAAATTCCAGGACTCGCGTTACTCTCCCAGCTCTGTCTCCGGCGCCAGAACAGAAAAGAAGAAGAGAAAAAGTTTTTCCTTAACGAAAAAATCAACTCAGTGGCTGCAAGAACAGCCACTGTAGCCTGTCCTTCCTGAGGCAGGGAAACAAACTGGAGAGTGAGAGAGAGAAGGCGGACCTACAGAAGGCAGAGGAGCCTGGGAGAAATTTTGATTAACCCCTGCCTTCCTGAATGGAGATCAACAGAACCCAGATGTCCTCTTGCTCAATGGAGAAAGTTTAGTGAGGTATATTGTCCATGTCTCAGGGTGGAGAACCAATCAGTAAGTGTTTGGATGGAACTTGCTATGCAAAGGTGTGGTTGAGTGCATTGTATTGTAAGTGGGATTATCAGTCCATTTTTTAAGTACTGGTAGCCAAGCTTTGTTAATTTTCAGTCTCTTCTTTCTTGTTGAAGTTGTCTTGGTGTTTGTGAATTTCAATGGCCTCCCTGTGCAGACTGACTACTATGCAGGTGAAATGTTAGGAACAAGATCTACCAGACCACGGCCACACAGCCTGGAAAACCCACCACAATCAAACATTTAACTCTTCTGCGTATAAAGATTCTAGTTCAGAAATCTGCAATTTAACATTATGAAAAATGAAATAAAAGCTTTATTTTTTTTTGATTGATTTCTAGGCCACCATTCCACTTCTGGACTAGGGGCAGTTTCCAGAACATATACAACAATTCAACAGTTCAGTTTCCAAAATCATGGCACCCTATACATGTCTCAATTTAGGATGAAATTAAATATAAAACAAAGAGTTTCAAAAAGTAAACAATATAAAAAAGGGAGAGGGAAGGGAGGTCAGTCAAATGGAAACTCAACCACAGCCCTGGCAGAAAAGTTCTGCCTTACAGGCCCTGTGGAACTGTGGTAAGTTCCAGTGAGCCCATGTCTCATTTGACAGACCATTCCACCAGGCTGGGGCCAGAGCCAAAAACTTCTAGCCCAGATAGCTTTAGGGCCAGGAGATTGGAAGATGTGATATTTTACTATTAATGCAAAATTATTAACAATGCCAATCTAAGCAGAATTCCACTTCTCGAAATTAATTAACTTCAATGGACTTAGAAGTGTATAACACTATTTATGATGGTGCTATAAAAGTCTCATTTCTGCTTAAATGTTAAACATCAAATATTAAACATATTTACTTTAAACTCTACTTCAATACAATTTAAGTCTGAGGAAATATAGCTACATTCAGGCTGTTATGTTGCATACCTGTATACAGTTACACATGAATAAAAATTCATTAAAGTCAATGTTAATTCCCTGTGCATCTATGGGGAGAAAAGAATGAAAATATACTGATTCACCAAAATATTTCAAAAACTGTTTTGAAAACTTCACATATTTTCATCACTGAATAGTAAACATGTTTTAGAGCCCAGTTTGAAAGTTAAAACACCAGTTCATTTTATTTATATAAATCTGACTCCAGATTAGTACAGCAGTACTGTTCGTTCTTTTAAAAAAGCAATTTGTAGATGATTGCAATAACATTCCAAAATATACTAATAATGAACAGAACAAGAGCTTCAGAGAGGTCATGGCATTTCTCTAGTTGTTTATAACAGAAAAAAACCGTACCATTTTTTGCAGTGTACCATTCTTCCTCAGCCATATTCCTGCTTCCTGATCACTCTAGCAAGTTATAACTACAAGAAGCTTTTCAGGGAAAACGTTTTGCACAGTGAGCTTATGTCCACAAAATACTATTTACACAGGTTTAAAAATAAAGCTAAATGAATGGCATAAGCTCATCCAATAAGAATGAAAGCAGACATGGAGGCTGGATTTTCTGCTAATAGAAAAATGATATCACCCAGTGCCCACATATTTCTGAAACAGCTGGAGCTATAAATGTCACAGAAATACGAAATATGAATCACTCCCATGAAGAAATCATTTCTCTTTCAAAAAGGAGCAGGCACACACATAACAGTGTGTTTGGAAACTACAGCAAATGCAGCACAGACTCACCAGGCAGCCACTGGTTGCTGCCTGGGAGGAAAAGTGAAGGTGGAGGCAAGGCCCTCAGCTGGTCACATGGTGCCCTTAGTGCAAACTGTTGGCCAACGAGCACATAATCTGCCCACCTCAGCACACTGGTGAGCAGGGATGAAGGCTGGGTATGGGTTTAAAAGCACAGTCTGCAAGGCCCTTGGCCTCCTTGTTCTCTGGGCCTGCATCAGGAAAGCTTCAGGAGGACTTGTCAAGGCTTGGCCTTTTTTAGAGGACCCAGGAGGGTCCTGGGCAGCAGTGTGTGGTCCTGGAGCACTCAGGAAGAGTGGCGGGCTTTTTAAGGAATGTGGCCATGGACCTGTTCTTCAGCAAGCATCTTCACCTGCAAGCCTCAGCAGTCAGCTGGGGGCATTTTCTTTGCAGAAGAGTCCTCATCTGGACGACCAGCAATGCACTTAGCCCTTGCAGTAGTAGCCAGCTCATTGAAAAGACACGGGTGTCACATCAGTGGGTCCCTTGGTGGAATCCCCATGGTCAATTAATTGCGTGATACACGAAACATCCAGGTTTCAGCAAGAACTCTCCACCGCTCAACCACCAAACACGGATTCATCCCGGTTCTGGTGCTCCCACTCCTTATCACATGTTTTTAAAGAACCTGCATGGAAGTGCATCTTTTTAAAAAAACATGCGCTGAAGCCAGATCGATGGGGAGGTTCGGGGGTTCAATGTAGATTTATTTTCCCACCGTAGGGAGTGGTGCAGAGCCCTCCAGCCAATCAGAGTGCAGCGGGCTATGCGAGCAGCCCTTTTTTGGTTTCGCATCAGTGAAGGCTACGTTGAAACATGGCTGCGTGGAATGTGATTTCTGTGCCAACTGTAAACTAAAATTAGATTTTTGTGCCAGCGCAGCTGCGTGGGTAAAGAGTGCTGAAGCCGTGCATAAACGCAGCTTAGCACGAAAAACTGCTACCGTCCTGTCTATGCATGTGCGTGGTGATGTAGCTGCGCAAAAAAGTTAAAAAAATAAAGAGCCACTTAGTAGATTGCACATTCAATCGCAAAATCATGGGGAGCGCTGCACTGTTTGAAAGCATGATAGACATCCATGTCCTCATCATACACACACTGCTGTGGGGAGAGTGAAACCTCGATGAAAAGGTGCCGATTCTTTTGAAACCTGGTTGTATCTAGATTTAATTTCTCAGTGGGGAAATGGCCCTTGTGATAGTAAGCAAGGGGAGGTGGCCAGTAGTGGTGGGAGCTTTTGTGTGGGTTGGGCAGGCTGGGACATGGAGTGACACAAGGAGCATGAGTAGTGTTCCATTTGAGCAATGGGCATTCCTGCCTTCTCATTCATATTCCATTTGGATCCGGGGACCTTCGGGAAAGACACGGAATGTGGTACAGGATGCTAGGCTTGCAAGAGGGGTGACAGAAATCAGAGAATTCCTCTTGAATGCCCAAAGATCCTTCGTCTTGTTTAGGAAGCCCTTTGGTCGCCAGCTAATAAAAATGGATTACTGCCATTTTTATTTGATATTTACCATGTTATCTGAATGCTGGTTGTAACATGCCTTCTATTTCATTAAAGCACGTTAATATTTGACACCATACTGTACATTCATCAAAAAGTCAGACAAATATATGAAAGCATATATTTACAACACCTAATCGCCTGCTCCAGTAAAACCTCCATCTAAACATGACCATACCTCATGCCAAACTGAGAACTACATATTGATTTTCTCTCACAGACACTCTTGAATGTTAAAGGTTTGCATTTGAGCAATACACATTCACTTGATGTTACTATTTTAGTCAGAGGGACTACATGAAGTAATCCCACACAGCAAATAAAAATTATTCTGGACAATTGAAATTAGCTATTCAGAAGTTCTATCCAGAAGGATTGGGCAGATCCACCTGTGGGAGTGGCATGTGGCCACTCCAGCAGATTTTTCCTACCCAGGGCACATACCCTGGCAGAGAGGTGAAACCACAGTGTGCGGACGCCCCCCCCCCCCCGCAGTGGGACATAGCACATGATACTGTGACAGCATCTTTGTGCCTCCACCGCCAGCACAGTGGAGGTGGTCCAGGGCATGGTTGGGGGAGGAGTTGACTTTAGTTAGCTACCTCCTGGCTGTTCTGTGGCTTATGCTGGCAGCAGTTTGTTTTTGACTTAAGCTGCCAAAAAAGCAGCATAGGTCTATATAGCCTCATAGAGGCTTCTCATAGCAGGGAGGCTTTTTCTCTTTGCAAGCCTCCCCATACCACCAGGAAGCCTCTCTGGGAGCAGCACAGCAACTGCAGTGCCACAGCCAGCTGCTTGGCCGCTTAGATGGGGTCGCCCACTGTCCCCAGCTAACAAAACCTCACAATGCATTTCCATTAGCTAAGCAAGGGTGTTTGCTGGAATTTAGTTGAAATTCTTTATCTTAATAATAATGTAGGGGGAAAAACTACACCAAGTCCTCATAGATCAAACATGTAACTATCCAAGCAAGTATTTTGGATTCTATTAAAACTTTATTTAATTGGGAGGCTTATAATTTCCAGAGAAAATGTTTACCACCACCATATTGTGAAATGTGATGAGGCAAGTATTCTTAATACAGATTTGTGAAGTTTTGTAGTAGTCCTGGATTAATCTGAAGGCAGTAATCTGTAGTAAAACATACCACATAAAATATGTACAAGCAGATAAGACTGTATTTCAAGATCTATCCAGATCTATCTCTCTTCAAGAAACAAAATGAATTATATATTAATGGAATGCTCTGATATTTTATTATGGCTTTAAAATGTCATTAAAAAGAGTGGTAGGATTTGTTGTGGAAAGAAAACTGAAGTGCCTAATTAGGTACTTTAGTATTTGCCTTATAATCCTATATGCCCTGTGGCTGGTTTGCAGTCTGACTCCTTAAGCAGCTCTTTTCTAAGTAAGAGACCTAATATAAAATAATTGCCATCTTTGGTTGTTTGGGAATACATTATTAATGTCTCTCTCTCACACACACACACACTTTAATCCAGTTATAACATAACTGCAGAAATTAAAAATGAGCAAGAAACTGACAAGTTTCTAAATTCTACAAAGCAAAAGCTTTGATTTAGATGGTATCACAGAATCAGAGTTATCAGGATCTCTAGTTTAGGATCTCTAGTCTAGTTATCAAAATCTCCAGTTGAGGCTGGAAGACAAAGCTAAGAGGAAGACTAAGAGAGTAAGAAACATATTATTGGCAATGAGATACTGCTGAAAACATAGATGAGAATTCAGAAGTTTGGGTCTTAGGCCAAGGGAATAATACACTGTTGAAGTGATGCATTTTCTAGTTAATTCAAGATTAAATATATGGCATATGAACTACCCAGCCACATTATAAAGCTATGTGAAAAATCCAATGCATATCAGAACCAACCTTCAGTACAATCCCATCTGTGCCTTTTCACCACAGGATGACTATACAATCTCATTCTATGTATTTCATTCATTTGATTAATTATTTTCCTAATCTATCTAATATAATGCAAACTATGACATTTGTATACAGAAATCTATCCAGTTCTAGCTGAAGGTAACTAGTTGTACCAATGAAAATAAGGATGCATTCTCAGATGCACATGCTAAGGTTAACACAAGGTATTGTGATCCAGATTAGACTTGTACATTTCTATATTAATTACAAAAATGGGTTGTTTTGTAATTATAATGAATAATAAAAAAGAAAGTTCTTCAAACAGCTTGTAACAACACACACACATACGTAACATGATGTCTTTCATTTTGTTCTGATTCCTTTCATTATTGCAATCTCTACTTCTATTGGTTTTACTTTTACAAGGCAAGTCAGCATTTTCCTAATAAAAGTCATATAGAGCACAGTATTCCTTAGGAAAAGGAAGGCTTTGGGATTTCTTGACTGACTGTGACTGTAGCCACTAGGATTACAAATATGAGTGAGGTATTTTAATCCTGAAAGACACTGAGGTCTTCCTGCTGCTGTCTGCCTGCCCAAATGCTTTACCCTCGTGCCTCCAAATGTCCTTGCTTTATGTGTCTGCCTCATCCTTCTGCCACTACTCTTCAACCTAAGTGACTGCAGCACTGCCTGTAATATTTGGAAACATTCTTACACTTTAACATTAAACATGGGTGTTTTTCATTGCATCCCAAAGGAGGATTTCTCTGAAATTTGACAATGTGGATCCTGAATACTAACCCACACACACACACAAGTTTTATCTCATTTGGACAGAAAACTATAAAAAGACAAATTTGAAGAAGAGAGGCATCTTCCTTTGAAACTGTAGATAATAAACAGAATATGAAAATTAGTAACAAAAATGGAAGGATAAAAAACAACTCCCAGACACAAGTCTACTCAGATAAACAACATAAGCATTCAAATGAGTGTGTGTGCGTGAGTGTGACCAAGAGTTATTTTAATACAGCAGCTGTCTTAGATTTTTATTCCTGAATGCTCTTTCAATATTCTACTTGAGAATTATGACACCATAAAATGGGCAAAATAGAATCTCTTTTCACCTTGTCTAGCATTGTTGAGATCCTATGGTCTAATTTCTGTGCAAAATTAGCTTTTGAAAATGACAGAAGATAAATGACATATGAATTTCTGATGTAGAATGATGATAATTATCATTTGTGTCTTATTATTCAATAATAGAACCCAGTTGTGTTTAATTTTCCAGAATGATTACATTTCTAGCACACATGAAAGAAATGTTAAATGAGCTGCATGGTTTTTCACATTTTTGCCCAACTATTTTTAACACAGAATCTTTAGAAATGACTCTGTGCTAGTGTGAAGAAGCAAAATATTTCAGAAAAAAATTGGGGTATAAATGTAATGTAATGTAATAAATAATAAAATTAATAAATGTAATAAAAACCCCTTTCTTTTGTAATTAACATGAAATGGTATGTCCAGGTAGCCAAAAGTGTTCCCTATAGATAGGAAGACTCAGAGGAAAAGTAGATATTCTGTCCTGGAAAGACTGACATAGATGTCCTGAAGTTTGACAGTTCATATAGCCTACCCAGCTAGCTGATCAACCTATGAATGGTTTTCTCTACACTTTGCTCAGAGATCACCCATCCACCTAAGTGAAGGAAATATGATGCCTAGATAGCAGTTTCAAATAGTTTGTAAAAAATTAATATATTGTTCTTAGGTATTGGTGAGTTGTTTTATGATCTTAGATGCTACTTATTTTAGCCTGTTTATAGGATTTTATATAAGTTAACTTTCTCATGACTATTAGTAATTTTTTTAAAAAGTACCCCACCCATCCCTGAACAACAAGGCTTAAGGCAGCAATACAATAGTAAAAACAATATACAGTTAAACAATAATAAATAGTCTAAAATACAATAAAATCCAACATTTTGTCCCCCTATGGCATTTTGCCCCCCCCCGCCCCGCCCAACGGCACTGCATTAAGCAGTTGGTTGGTGCTTCCAAAACTCCAGTGGGCAAAAAGGCTCTAAGGAGAAGCTAATATCACATTCAGGCTAGAAAGCAGATATGCCACAAAGTCTGATAGTTCCAACAGATAGGCCAGCTAGCAAAATAACCTTTGAATGGATTCTGCCATGCTTTCAAATTGGTTGATAAATCCTCGCATGACGATAACAGGATGTGCCTGGGCACAATAAAAGTAGACTTTTTATTCTGTTACTGATTATTGGTTGAGGTGCACGAAGCAGGCTGCCCTGGTATTAAACAATGATGTATTAAAAATGAGATGTTTAGACTTACATTTCACTTTTTCCCCTAGAAAATTCTGTTTACTTGACTGCTCAATTAGATATGTATTTATTCTACATTCAAGGTTTTCTAACTTTTTATTCTTGTAAATAAACCTCTTTCCTAAGTGATTGCTACATTGTTTTACTGAGCTTTCTGCATGTACCCCAGAGACTCTTCAGCATCACAATATAAAGGAAGCAAGAGAAGAAGAAGGGATATTTTCTTTCCTCTTCAAAGTGGCTGCTGTTTGGGGTCCTACGTAAGCAGAAATGAGACCTTCCCCCAAGAAGCTGCTGTCAGTGAAAATATTCCTTTTATACTCCTGAAGTTTTGGGGAGTTCCTTGTAGGAGAAACTAAGCCTAAGATGGCACTGGCTTGTTTGTGCGATATGGAGCAATTAACTAATTGTCCAAGGGGGATGTGGGCAGCTTTAAGGGTGAAAGATAAGCTGGGAGATAGAACAAAATATAAGGGTCAAAACTTACTTTTTGGTCACATTGTCAAGAACCAGGATGGATCAATAATTATATCCCATTCTGGAACTCTAAAACCCAACTTTTTGGTTCAATATGATTGCAAACCAACTCACAAACCGGTATACTTTTGTGGCTTGTAGATCTCAGTAGCACCATGAGGCTCTATCAGGAGTGATGTGAAAGGGAAAAAAATGAATACTTCTTATTTAAACTAGCTCCTCTTGATGAGTATTAAATTAACCCACATTTCTCAATAAATAGAAAAGTAAACATTAATATTATCTAAAGAGTGTGAATGATATTGAAATTCACTCTGAACAGGCAATAAATATTTCAAAGTGCTCATTAAACTCTGCAAATATTAAAAGAAAATTGCTATTAACTAGCAATTTTACAGTGATTATGTTTTACTTCAGTAATTGGTTTCTGCAATATATTTTTTTATCCTTCTTTAACAAACTAGATTTCCTTAGTGCTCGCATAAATACCTCAGGGTGCAATATGTCCATGTGCTGAGGCATGATAACACTTGCATCTCCTAAGAATTAAGCTAAGAAATGTGTGAAACAACTGTACTGGAAAGATAGAAGTCCCTTGATACAACAAATCTCTGCTGGGTTCCTCCAACTAAAGCATAAATAGAAAATATGTGAGGATTTACAAATTTGTATTGTAGTAATCTGTGTCCTCCAACATCACATGAACCATAATCCTTTTTCTCCGATATCATGCATCCTGTAATCCTCCTCATTTTCCTGGAATTCAAGTCCTGAAAACCTCCTCCTTCCTGAATCCCAAATTTATCCTCTCTCTTTCCTCCTGCACTTGTAATCCCCCTGTGCAAGATGTGCTGCAGGACTGCTCCCACATAATAGATTTTCATTCTGTTCAACCTTAAAGGTAACCGGCAATAAAAGTGTTTTATGAATCCAGTATTCATTGTCCTCATGTGGTTATACCGGCTGTAATTCAATGAATGCCTCAGTTGTGGAGCTATTCATAAACCATTCAAACTGTATCTTTAAACTTTGGAATGTCACCAGAACCACTTGATTGAATCTTGCCTGCCATTGAACATATCTTTATTCTACATGAGAATCAACTGTAAGCATTTAGGCAAATTCACGAGATCCCAATGAGAATAGTAGTTTTTGATTCCACACCAATAGGCCTATTGTTAAAAGAAAGATATTGGGGATCAAAGTATTTAGAAGAAGTGTCTTTTTAGAGACAGAGAATGAATACGTAAAGAGAACACTTTAAATCCAGGTTATAAATAAATAGCAGAAATTTAGAGATATTTTGTGGTAGGTCTTTTGTTCTAAAATCAGTTTAAAAGGTTTTAAAAACAATAGGCCTGGTCTTCTGTACTGGTCTTCTGTACTGCAACCTTTTTCTCTTCAATCCCTGAGACCCTGGATATACTAAAAATATTGCTCTCTACATGCCCTTTTGTAATGTGAATGTAGAATGAGGAGTCTCTAGGCTGCAAAAGGCACAAAAGGAAATGCTCATGAAGTAAACAGGCACCACCATTTGCAGCTGGGGGTTTTTTTTAGATCAGGTTGTTTACTAATTTTAGAAGCCCAATTACACAAGCAGATAGTAACATCTCCTTATGATAAAGGAATTTCAAAACTTCTCCATCAGTTCTTCAGCATAGTTCTGACAATTTAAACCAAGTCTGTCTTTAAAACTTTTTATACTGTTCACTTTTCCCCTTGATATTTCTTTTGTTCTCGGAGTTCGATTCTGATGTTTGAATCAATTGTTCAACTAGTTATGGCATTAAGTTATTTCATTTGATCAAAAATACTCCCTAGACAGGGGTTCCTGGTGAACTGAATTATTCTATTCACTAGAAACTACTCAACAATCAGACTATTTAAACCAATTTAATTTCACTTGATAAAAAACTAAAATTGAATTTAAGTTGAAACTATATTACTAAAAAGTTGTCAGTCACTTATTAGAAAACTTATTCAGGAGAATGCCCCCCAAATGATAAAACATACTGATCACTGACAGCAGGGCTTGTAAAACTCACCAACCCCCATGTAATCTACTGGGCTTGTACAGTGGCCCATTTAAGGCTTAATAAACATCTTTTTTTTCTACCTGGGGTTGCAGAAACTAGAGGTGTGCCAAGCATCTGGCAGACACAATGTATGCATGATGAGCTACAGTCACCATCTGTTCCTGACAGGGTAACTAGGGTCCATTCCACATAAGCACAAAAAATACATCTTTGCAATGTCTTAAAAAGAGGCAACTGCCTTTGTTTACTCTGCACACCCAAAATAAAAAGAGGCAGCTTCTGGTGTGCTTTCCAGACAGCAAAGCCGTCAGAGGGGGAAAGATGCTGTTTTGCGCCCAACCATTTTGCTCTTTGGTCAGTTTTACCCTCAGTTTGCGGAGGACATTTTGTGTGCAGCTGAAGGGATTCTCCCTGCTGCCCTGCTGAAGGTTGCCCTGGGATGTTTCCTCTGCAGGCGCCAATCCTGGGTGCCTTGTCAGCCCAAAAAGTACATAATTGTATTTTCTGGTGCTGATATATAGTTATCTCCTTAGCTACACAGACATGCATCAGAGAAGCTTAGTCACTAGGAGGCCTCCCATTGGAAAGCAATGGGACCATGGAGTACGGTTCCACCCATTGAGAAGCATCACTTCTCTACTGGCAGGAGACCTGTCCTGCATGGTCCCAATGCTTTCTAATGAGAGTCCTCCGAGCGGCTAAGATTCTCTGATGTGTGTCTGCATTTCTTAAAAAAAATAAAAAAATAGGAAAATGATATATTGCGGAATCGGTAGGACCAGCTGAATACAACTATGTAATTTTGGGGCTGAAAAGATGTCCAGGTTGGGAGTTTGCAGGGCAAACATCCTGGGGCAACCTTCAGCAAATGGTGGCAGGGAGAATCCCTTCAATTGCACACAAAATGTGGGGTGCAAGCTGAGGGTGAAACTGACCAGAGAACGAAATGGTGATGTGGGAAAAATAAGACACGTCCTGAGCTTGGTGATTTAGGGGGGCGGAGGAGAACTTTGAAGCGTTCTCTAAAAGACACCCTGAGCTAAAATGTGTCCTGAGGATGTCTTGGGAAGAAAGCTGTACAGAGTGCCTTCCCAGGATGACTCAAGTAAGCTCCAGGCAGAGGCGTAGCTCCAAGGGGGAAGGGGTGCATGCAACACACCAGGCGCATGCCCCTGTAGGGGCGGGGATGAGGGCATCCCGGGGGCATGTCAAGGGAAGGGTGGGGCATTCTGGGGTGTTCCGGGGTGGAGGACACACCAGTGCACCGGGCGCTTTCCCCCCTTGCTACGCCTCTGTCTTCAGGACATCTTGTTTAGGTTGTGTGGAACGGATCTAGCTTAAGTACTCTGAATGCAGACTGAGAGTAAATCTTCACTGTGGTCAATTGGCTGATACAAGGACTGCCAGAACAGCCGACATATGTAGATATGCTGTTACTTCAGAGTGTAAGTATGGTATGCCATTTTAATGTTTGCCACATTTTTTAAAAAAATGTGCAAATAGAAATTGAGCATATCAGGGCAGAAAGGTCAAAGACCAGCCTTCTTTAGGCTGTGCTAGTTTTCTGCTGAAAGGAGTATTATTATTTTTTTACTTAGTAAAAACCTCAGGCTGAAATTGCATAGGCCACTGAACTGCTTCAGGACTCTACATTTAATCTCCACCTCATTCTGCTGTACAAGTAGCTCTAATACCCTGAAGTACATGTACAGCAAAAGAAGGAATGGTTTTCTGTAAAGCCAAAAAGAACCCTTGATATGATATTCAATCATTAAAGTCTTGAACATCATTTTTATGTAAAGCAAAACAGGTATTTTCCTAAGATTTTGAATTACAAATAAATCCACACCACATCCCATGACTGTCCATTTTTAATGACTTTCATTCACTTTTAATAGAAACCTGGGTTCAAATGTTTCCTGTAAGATTCAGCCCACTGGAGTTGCTAAGGCCCCTTCCACACATGCAGAATAATGCACTTTTAATCCACTTTCACAATTGTTTGCAAGTGGATTTTGCTATTCCACACAGTAAAATCCAGCTGCAAAGTTTATTGAAAGCATTGAAACTACAGAATGACGAATTTAAAATGTTCTAGTTTTTGAGGCTTTTAAAATCTGAAGTAATTTATGTTATCTAAAACATGCTTTCTTTATGATAGCTAACAATTTAATACAATCGTGACTACATACAACTGCAAATAAACAGAATCCAGTACAACACATTAAATGAGCTCTTGAGCTTTGATGTACTCAAGTAAGCTTCTAATTTTTTAACCTGTTAACTGCTCACCTTCATACAATATTTTTAAAAACCTTTCACACACACACACCCAAACCTCTAAAATGTTTAGCAATATAGCACAAGCCACAAAGCCCTGCTTGGGCACACAAAATTAGTCCTGCAGTTTTTTGGCTCCTGATCAACACATGTAATAAAAATAGCTCATCTTGCTTGCTGTGGATTTATAGTTATTTATCTGATAGCAAAAACCAGCTCTAACTTGCTTAATTTGCTTTCTGCAAATCCCAATGGTTTAATTAGGCTTGTATAACGTCACATACACAGACTGCAAATGGTTATTGCTAAGGAAGTAACAACTGGGGCTTGTTCATTTTTTTCTGCATAAACTTACAAAGAAATACTTAGCTTTATGGCATTTAGACCAAAATTACATATTTGTGTACTGGCTTGCTAGAGGATTTGAATCAAAACTTGCTAATTACCTAAAAACTAAAGCAAAGTACTTCAAAGTGTAAATACAAATTTTGGAGATTTTCCCCCTCTTAGTATGTGACTATAAGCCACTCCTCACCTGTCTTTCAGTTCACATCCATTTAAGATGAGTTATTTTTATATGAATAATTATTTTAATTGTAAGCTACCTCAAGGAGGAACCTGGAGAGATGGCATAGAAATAGAGGAGAGGACAAACCACGAACTCAGCAGGTATATAAGAATGTTGATGATATCCTCACTAGCGATTAATCCTGGGATAGTCACCCGAAATATCCAGGTTCCCTCGAGATCTCCTCACAGCTGAACCATGGAACACAGATCAGTCCCATTTCTGGCGCTCCCACCCCTTATCACGGGATTTTCCTGGACCTGCTTGTATATGCCCCTTTTTGAAAAAACACTCCAAGGGAGCTAATAGGAGATTGGGGCTACACATTTGAGGGCCCATAACCTTGACCCCCATGAACCAAACTTCTCCAAACCTGGGTGGTATCATCAGGAGATTCCCCTAGTGATAACACCCAGGTTTTGTGAAATTTGGTCCAGGCGGTCCAAAGCTATGGACTCCCAAGGGGGTGCCACATCCCCCATTGTTTCCAATGGGAGCAAATAGGAGATGGGGGCTACACATTTAAGGGCCCATAACTTTGGCCCCCATGAACCAAACTTCACTACACCTGGGTGGTATCATCAGGAGGATCTCCTAAAGATACTCCGATATTTTGGTGCTGCTAGCTTTAACAATTGCACCCCTAACAGCTGGAAACTCCCCCCATAGGGGCAGGCCTAGATAAGTTTAACAACAACAACAGATGTCTTCACTAGCAACATGCTGAAGTGAGGATGTTGGAACCTGGATGAAAAGTGCCAATTCTTTTGAAACTTGATTGTATCTAGATTAACATTTCAGTGGGAATTTGGCCATTGTTTCAAAGTCTATACCATAAATCACACACTTATCTGTAGGAAACCCTCTTGAATACAGTGTCCTACAAATTCACCATATAGAAAGGACAATAATAATACCTAAGTTGTTCAAACAATTACACATTTTTCTGGGAAATTATCAAGCAGGCAATTTTTGCTTTTATGTAAAAGAAAGTCAAGAGGAAATTATACATTTGTATCTGTCCAATATCAAAAGATGATTTCAGGAGTATCTGAAATTGGTCACCAAAATAGGACTACATGTTAAGTTTTCTGATAGAAAAAAAAATTCTTAGTAGCAGAAAATAATAAAGAAACCCATCAAGTTTAACAGGACAAATTTGTCATTTTTGGCTCGTTGACAGAATTGAACAAAATTATAGAAGTGAACAAAATATGCACTCTGGCTTCATTGTTCTGAATGTATGGCAAAGTTCTGCAATGCATGGAGTCATGTCACTTTGAATCTCAGTGAGAAGACAAATGATAAATATCCATTACCATCTCATTATACAATTTTCCTCTTATTTCAAAAAACTCTGTTATTATTTAAGGATTTGTTGTCTCTTCCTCTAAAAATTGAGCACAGTGGAACCTTGGTTTTCATTGGTAATCCGTCCAAAAAGAATCGATGAAAACCGAAACCGATGAAAACCGAGCCCAACTTTTCCATAGGAATCAATGTAAACCCAATTCTAGGCACTCAAAAAAAATACCAAAAACACATTTTTGGGTGAATAAACATAGTGTTTAATGCTGAAAACAGTAACAAACAATAACACTAAGACCAACTTCAGAGCCAGTGGACCAATGTCACACCAGAAAGCTGTCCAAAGAGGTCTGTTTCTGACGCCTCTTTAAGATTTGTCTGAAACGGGGCAAGACATTGTCATTAAACAAGTTGCAGACACGGCCTACAACAGCTTTGTCTGGGTGATTTTTCTCCACAAACCCCTGCACCTTACTGCAAATCGATGAAAACCAAGGCAAATCGATGAAAACCAAGACAAATTTTTCACTGAAAAAATCTATGAAAACCGAAAGCGATGAAAACCGAAGTTCCACTGTATGTATATACCAGCAAGAAACCATGACTATTAGTGCTGTTAATACAGGAAGAAATGGGTGATAGCAATGTTTTTCTGCCGTAAATACCAGTGTTTTACACAGTGTATAGTGGTGGTAGCTGAACATTCTACATTTCCTCCATAATGTATTACTAATTATTTCATTACACTGAGGATCTCTTCCAAAAATTTTGAGCTTCTGTGATCCTAAAGCTATGGCAGCAACAGATCTCAGCTAGTAAATTTACAAGATGGGAAAACTGTTTCTGGAGTGTATAATTTTAAATGCATCTTGGCAAAAAAAATGGCTACAGGATTGTTTCTGCAGAGAACTTTTAGCCAAAAATTAACAGGGAAATTCAATACCTAAGATTGCATTCCTATGCTACTTACCCAGGAGTAAGCCCCAGTTTCAGATTTATTTTTGAGAAGACATACACAGGATTGTGCTGTCAATCTACTGAAAGCAAGTTTCCACGGGTGATGCAGAAAGCTATTTCTGAACACATTTTTCCTGTTCACTCTACAGTCTGTCAAAGTTGTGTTCAAACCTCCTGCCAAGTCAGCAACTCCATTTGTACGCATTTCACAAGTAACATTTTGAAAGAACACTCCTCGCTGCACATTTCTGAAATTGCAGCATATGTTCAGCTATATATACAGTTCTTCATGATTCTGATAATGTAGGACAATATTTTGGGTGGGGGAAAAAACAAAGATCATGCAGTGAATTTCAAAGAGCTTAGTGAGGCATATTTATGATTATCTGGTAACTCAAGAATCTCAACACTTTCTCTAATAATCCTTGCTTATATTGTTAATAGGGAAACTAACTGCAGAACAAGCCTCTTTACACAGTAATGCAAATATAATATTTTGTAGAGGTCTATTCAGAGGTCCCAGCTATTGATTAGAAATATGGAACTACTTCCTTTCCCACTGCAGCTCAAGAGCGGTCCTAAAAGCAAATAAATATTGGCTTGAAACACAGCATTTAAAATATTATGCTTATCAGGTTTCCAAGTTGCAACTCAGAAAAAAATTATTACCTTGAAACACACTGAGCAAGAGAAGTGAAACTGCCACAACGGTTTTTGCCTGTTCCTCTTATTCTTTGTTTGCCATCCTTCTCCACCTGAAGGATCAAGCAGGTCTTCTCCCATGCCCTTGGTCAGTACATTTAAAAATAAACACACATCCTCCAGACAGACAAAATTAGTCATTGCACATAATATGCAGACAATAAAATTAGTTTTCAAAATTAGTTATGATATTAGAAACACAGAAATAATAACGGGATGTAACTTTCCCAAGAGCTACCATCTTGATATTGGTGCAACAAGAGCTTTCTTCCATATGTTATCCACAGTAAGCTAGAAAACCAGAATCAGGCTTCAGCAATTTATGACAGGAATCATTAGAAAAAGAGTTTGCATTTATACCCTGCCTTTCTCTCCTGTAAAGAGTCTCAAAGCAACTTACAAAACTATTTTCCTTTCTCTTCCCACAACAGACATTCTTGTGAAGTAGGAGGTATTGAGAGAGTTCTGAAAGAACTGTGACTAGCTCAGGGTCATCCAGCAGGTTTTATATGTAGGAATGGGAATGCAAATCCAGTTCACCAGATAAGGGTCTGACGCTCATGTGGAGAAGTGGGGAATCAAGGTGTGTGTGTGTGCCAGGACTTCCGGTTGCGAGCGGGACGGGTGAGGTCGGGTCGTCCGGAGTCCCCCCACCCCCCCCCCCCCCCACCCCCCCCCCCCCCCACCCCCCCCCCCCCCCACCCCCCCCCCCCCCCACCCCCCCCCCCCCCCACCCCCCCCCCCCCCCACCCCCCCCCCCCCCCACCCCCCCCCCCCCCCACCCCCCCCCCCCCCCACCCCCCCCCCCCCCCACCCCCCCCCCCCCCCACCCCCCCCCCCCCCCACCCCCCCCCCCCCCCACCCCCCCCCCCCCCCACCCCCCCCCCCCCCCACCCCCCCCCCCCCCCACCCCCCCCCCCCCCCACCCCCCCCCCCCCCCACCCCCCCCCCCCCCCACCCCCCCCCCCCCCCACCCCCCCCCCCCCCCACCCCCCCCCCCCCCCACCCCCCCCCCCCCCCACCCCCCCCCCCCCCCACCCCCCCCCCCCCCCACCCCCCCCCCCCCCCACCCCCCCCCCCCCCCACCCCCCCCCCCCCCCACCCCCCCCCCCCCCCACCCCCCCCCCCCCCCACCCCCCCCCCCCCCCACCCCCCCCCCCCCCCACCCCCCCCCCCCCCCACCCCCCCCCCCCCCCACCCCCCCCCCCCCCCACCCCCCCCCCCCCCCACCCCCCCCCCCCCCCACCCCCCCCCCCCCCCACCCCCCCCCCCCCCCACCCCCCCCCCCCCCCACCCCCCCCCCCCCCCACCCCCCCCCCCCCCCACCCCCCCCCCCCCCCACCCCCCCCCCCCCCCACCCCCCCCCCCCCCCACCCCCCCCCCCCCCCACCCCCCCCCCCCCCCACCCCCCCCCCCCCCCACCCCCCCCCCCCCCCACCCCCCCCCCCCCCCACCCCCCCCCCCCCCCACCCCCCCCCCCCCCCACCCCCCCCCCCCCCCACCCCCCCCCCCCCCCACCCCCCCCCCCCCCCACCCCCCCCCCCCCCCACCCCCCCCCCCCCCCACCCCCCCCCCCCCCCACCCCCCCCCCCCCCCACCCCCCCCCCCCCCCACCCCCCCCCCCCCCCACCCCCCCCCCCCCCCACCCCCCCCCCCCCCCACCCCCCCCCCCCCCCACCCCCCCCCCCCCCCACCCCCCCCCCCCCCCACCCCCCCCCCCCCCCACCCCCCCCCCCCCCCACCCCCCCCCCCCCCCACCCCCCCCCCCCCCCACCCCCCCCCCCCCCCACCCCCCCCCCCCCCCACCCCCCCCCCCCCCCACCCCCCCCCCCCCCCACCCCCCCCCCCCCCCACCCCCCCCCCCCCCCACCCCCCCCCCCCCCCACCCCCCCCCCCCCCCACCCCCCCCCCCCCCCACCCCCCCCCCCCCCCACCCCCCCCCCCCCCCACCCCCCCCCCCCCCCACCCCCCCCCCCCCCCACCCCCCCCCCCCCCCACCCCCCCCCCCCCCCACCCCCCCCCCCCCCCACCCCCCCCCCCCCCCACCCCCCCCCCCCCCCACCCCCCCCCCCCCCCACCCCCCCCCCCCCCCACCCCCCCCCCCCCCCACCCCCCCCCCCCCCCACCCCCCCCCCCCCCCACCCCCCCCCCCCCCCACCCCCCCCCCCCCCCACCCCCCCCCCCCCCCACCCCCCCCCCCCCCCACCCCCCCCCCCCCCCACCCCCCCCCCCCCCCACCCCCCCCCCCCCCCACCCCCCCCCCCCCCCACCCCCCCCCCCCCCCACCCCCCCCCCCCCCCACCCCCCCCCCCCCCCACCCCCCCCCCCCCCCACCCCCCCCCCCCCCCACCCCCCCCCCCCCCCACCCCCCCCCCCCCCCACCCCCCCCCCCCCCCACCCCCCCCCCCCCCCACCCCCCCCCCCCCCCACCCCCCCCCCCCCCCACCCCCCCCCCCCCCCACCCCCCCCCCCCCCCACCCCCCCCCCCCCCCACCCCCCCCCCCCCCCACCCCCCCCCCCCCCCACCCCCCCCCCCCCCCACCCCCCCCCCCCCCCACCCCCCCCCCCCCCCACCCCCCCCCCCCCCCACCCCCCCCCCCCCCCACCCCCCCCCCCCCCCACCCCCCCCCCCCCCCACCCCCCCCCCCCCCCACCCCCCCCCCCCCCCACCCCCCCCCCCCCCCACCCCCCCCCCCCCCCACCCCCCCCCCCCCCCACCCCCCCCCCCCCCCACCCCCCCCCCCCCCCACCCCCCCCCCCCCCCACCCCCCCCCCCCCCCACCCCCCCCCCCCCCCACCCCCCCCCCCCCCCACCCCCCCCCCCCCCCACCCCCCCCCCCCCCCACCCCCCCCCCCCCCCACCCCCCCCCCCCCCCACCCCCCCCCCCCCCCACCCCCCCCCCCCCCCACCCCCCCCCCCCCCCACCCCCCCCCCCCCCCACCCCCCCCCCCCCCCACCCCCCCCCCCCCCCACCCCCCCCCCCCCCCACCCCCCCCCCCCCCCACCCCCCCCCCCCCCCACCCCCCCCCCCCCCCACCCCCCCCCCCCCCCACCCCCCCCCCCCCCCACCCCCCCCCCCCCCCACCCCCCCCCCCCCCCACCCCCCCCCCCCCCCACCCCCCCCCCCCCCCACCCCCCCCCCCCCCCACCCCCCCCCCCCCCCACCCCCCCCCCCCCCCACCCCCCCCCCCCCCCACCCCCCCCCCCCCCCACCCCCCCCCCCCCCCACCCCCCCCCCCCCCCACCCCCCCCCCCCCCCACCCCCCCCCCCCCCCACCCCCCCCCCCCCCCACCCCCCCCCCCCCCCACCCCCCCCCCCCCCCACCCCCCCCCCCCCCCACCCCCCCCCCCCCCCACCCCCCCCCCCCCCCACCCCCCCCCCCCCCCACCCCCCCCCCCCCCCACCCCCCCCCCCCCCCACCCCCCCCCCCCCCCACCCCCCCCCCCCCCCACCCCCCCCCCCCCCCACCCCCCCCCCCCCCCACCCCCCCCCCCCCCCACCCCCCCCCCCCCCCACCCCCCCCCCCCCCCACCCCCCCCCCCCCCCACCCCCCCCCCCCCCCACCCCCCCCCCCCCCCACCCCCCCCCCCCCCCACCCCCCCCCCCCCCCACCCCCCCCCCCCCCCACCCCCCCCCCCCCCCACCCCCCCCCCCCCCCACCCCCCCCCCCCCCCACCCCCCCCCCCCCCCACCCCCCCCCCCCCCCACCCCCCCCCCCCCCCACCCCCCCCCCCCCCCACCCCCCCCCCCCCCCACCCCCCCCCCCCCCCACCCCCCCCCCCCCCCACCCCCCCCCCCCCCCACCCCCCCCCCCCCCCACCCCCCCCCCCCCCCACCCCCCCCCCCCCCCACCCCCCCCCCCCCCCACCCCCCCCCCCCCCCACCCCCCCCCCCCCCCACCCCCCCCCCCCCCCACCCCCCCCCCCCCCCACCCCCCCCCCCCCCCACCCCCCCCCCCCCCCACCCCCCCCCCCCCCCACCCCCCCCCCCCCCCACCCCCCCCCCCCCCCACCCCCCCCCCCCCCCACCCCCCCCCCCCCCCACCCCCCCCCCCCCCCACCCCCCCCCCCCCCCACCCCCCCCCCCCCCCACCCCCCCCCCCCCCCACCCCCCCCCCCCCCCACCCCCCCCCCCCCCCACCCCCCCCCCCCCCCACCCCCCCCCCCCCCCACCCCCCCCCCCCCCCACCCCCCCCCCCCCCCACCCCCCCCCCCCCCCACCCCCCCCCCCCCCCACCCCCCCCCCCCCCCACCCCCCCCCCCCCCCACCCCCCCCCCCCCCCACCCCCCCCCCCCCCCACCCCCCCCCCCCCCCACCCCCCCCCCCCCCCACCCCCCCCCCCCCCCACCCCCCCCCCCCCCCACCCCCCCCCCCCCCCACCCCCCCCCCCCCCCACCCCCCCCCCCCCCCACCCCCCCCCCCCCCCACCCCCCCCCCCCCCCACCCCCCCCCCCCCCCACCCCCCCCCCCCCCCACCCCCCCCCCCCCCCACCCCCCCCCCCCCCCACCCCCCCCCCCCCCCACCCCCCCCCCCCCCCACCCCCCCCCCCCCCCACCCCCCCCCCCCCCCACCCCCCCCCCCCCCCACCCCCCCCCCCCCCCACCCCCCCCCCCCCCCACCCCCCCCCCCCCCCACCCCCCCCCCCCCCCACCCCCCCCCCCCCCCACCCCCCCCCCCCCCCACCCCCCCCCCCCCCCACCCCCCCCCCCCCCCACCCCCCCCCCCCCCCACCCCCCCCCCCCCCCACCCCCCCCCCCCCCCACCCCCCCCCCCCCCCACCCCCCCCCCCCCCCACCCCCCCCCCCCCCCACCCCCCCCCCCCCCCACCCCCCCCCCCCCCCACCCCCCCCCCCCCCCACCCCCCCCCCCCCCCACCCCCCCCCCCCCCCACCCCCCCCCCCCCCCACCCCCCCCCCCCCCCACCCCCCCCCCCCCCCACCCCCCCCCCCCCCCACCCCCCCCCCCCCCCACCCCCCCCCCCCCCCACCCCCCCCCCCCCCCACCCCCCCCCCCCCCCACCCCCCCCCCCCCCCACCCCCCCCCCCCCCCACCCCCCCCCCCCCCCACCCCCCCCCCCCCCCACCCCCCCCCCCCCCCACCCCCCCCCCCCCCCACCCCCCCCCCCCCCCACCCCCCCCCCCCCCCACCCCCCCCCCCCCCCACCCCCCCCCCCCCCCACCCCCCCCCCCCCCCACCCCCCCCCCCCCCCACCCCCCCCCCCCCCCACCCCCCCCCCCCCCCACCCCCCCCCCCCCCCACCCCCCCCCCCCCCCACCCCCCCCCCCCCCCACCCCCCCCCCCCCCCACCCCCCCCCCCCCCCACCCCCCCCCCCCCCCACCCCCCCCCCCCCCCACCCCCCCCCCCCCCCACCCCCCCCCCCCCCCACCCCCCCCCCCCCCCACCCCCCCCCCCCCCCACCCCCCCCCCCCCCCACCCCCCCCCCCCCCCACCCCCCCCCCCCCCCACCCCCCCCCCCCCCCACCCCCCCCCCCCCCCACCCCCCCCCCCCCCCACCCCCCCCCCCCCCCACCCCCCCCCCCCCCCACCCCCCCCCCCCCCCACCCCCCCCCCCCCCCACCCCCCCCCCCCCCCACCCCCCCCCCCCCCCACCCCCCCCCCCCCCCACCCCCCCCCCCCCCCACCCCCCCCCCCCCCCACCCCCCCCCCCCCCCACCCCCCCCCCCCCCCACCCCCCCCCCCCCCCACCCCCCCCCCCCCCCACCCCCCCCCCCCCCCACCCCCCCCCCCCCCCACCCCCCCCCCCCCCCACCCCCCCCCCCCCCCACCCCCCCCCCCCCCCACCCCCCCCCCCCCCCACCCCCCCCCCCCCCCACCCCCCCCCCCCCCCACCCCCCCCCCCCCCCACCCCCCCCCCCCCCCACCCCCCCCCCCCCCCACCCCCCCCCCCCCCCACCCCCCCCCCCCCCCACCCCCCCCCCCCCCCACCCCCCCCCCCCCCCACCCCCCCCCCCCCCCACCCCCCCCCCCCCCCACCCCCCCCCCCCCCCACCCCCCCCCCCCCCCACCCCCCCCCCCCCCCACCCCCCCCCCCCCCCACCCCCCCCCCCCCCCACCCCCCCCCCCCCCCACCCCCCCCCCCCCCCACCCCCCCCCCCCCCCACCCCCCCCCCCCCCCACCCCCCCCCCCCCCCACCCCCCCCCCCCCCCACCCCCCCCCCCCCCCACCCCCCCCCCCCCCCACCCCCCCCCCCCCCCACCCCCCCCCCCCCCCACCCCCCCCCCCCCCCACCCCCCCCCCCCCCCACCCCCCCCCCCCCCCACCCCCCCCCCCCCCCACCCCCCCCCCCCCCCACCCCCCCCCCCCCCCACCCCCCCCCCCCCCCACCCCCCCCCCCCCCCACCCCCCCCCCCCCCCACCCCCCCCCCCCCCCACCCCCCCCCCCCCCCACCCCCCCCCCCCCCCACCCCCCCCCCCCCCCACCCCCCCCCCCCCCCACCCCCCCCCCCCCCCACCCCCCCCCCCCCCCACCCCCCCCCCCCCCCACCCCCCCCCCCCCCCACCCCCCCCCCCCCCCACCCCCCCCCCCCCCCACCCCCCCCCCCCCCCACCCCCCCCCCCCCCCACCCCCCCCCCCCCCCACCCCCCCCCCCCCCCACCCCCCCCCCCCCCCACCCCCCCCCCCCCCCACCCCCCCCCCCCCCCACCCCCCCCCCCCCCCACCCCCCCCCCCCCCCACCCCCCCCCCCCCCCACCCCCCCCCCCCCCCACCCCCCCCCCCCCCCACCCCCCCCCCCCCCCACCCCCCCCCCCCCCCACCCCCCCCCCCCCCCACCCCCCCCCCCCCCCACCCCCCCCCCCCCCCACCCCCCCCCCCCCCCACCCCCCCCCCCCCCCACCCCCCCCCCCCCCCACCCCCCCCCCCCCCCACCCCCCCCCCCCCCCACCCCCCCCCCCCCCCACCCCCCCCCCCCCCCACCCCCCCCCCCCCCCACCCCCCCCCCCCCCCACCCCCCCCCCCCCCCACCCCCCCCCCCCCCCACCCCCCCCCCCCCCCACCCCCCCCCCCCCCCACCCCCCCCCCCCCCCACCCCCCCCCCCCCCCACCCCCCCCCCCCCCCACCCCCCCCCCCCCCCACCCCCCCCCCCCCCCACCCCCCCCCCCCCCCACCCCCCCCCCCCCCCACCCCCCCCCCCCCCCACCCCCCCCCCCCCCCACCCCCCCCCCCCCCCACCCCCCCCCCCCCCCACCCCCCCCCCCCCCCACCCCCCCCCCCCCCCACCCCCCCCCCCCCCCACCCCCCCCCCCCCCCACCCCCCCCCCCCCCCACCCCCCCCCCCCCCCACCCCCCCCCCCCCCCACCCCCCCCCCCCCCCACCCCCCCCCCCCCCCACCCCCCCCCCCCCCCACCCCCCCCCCCCCCCACCCCCCCCCCCCCCCACCCCCCCCCCCCCCCACCCCCCCCCCCCCCCACCCCCCCCCCCCCCCACCCCCCCCCCCCCCCACCCCCCCCCCCCCCCACCCCCCCCCCCCCCCACCCCCCCCCCCCCCCACCCCCCCCCCCCCCCACCCCCCCCCCCCCCCACCCCCCCCCCCCCCCACCCCCCCCCCCCCCCACCCCCCCCCCCCCCCACCCCCCCCCCCCCCCACCCCCCCCCCCCCCCACCCCCCCCCCCCCCCACCCCCCCCCCCCCCCACCCCCCCCCCCCCCCACCCCCCCCCCCCCCCACCCCCCCCCCCCCCCACCCCCCCCCCCCCCCACCCCCCCCCCCCCCCACCCCCCCCCCCCCCCACCCCCCCCCCCCCCCACCCCCCCCCCCCCCCACCCCCCCCCCCCCCCACCCCCCCCCCCCCCCACCCCCCCCCCCCCCCACCCCCCCCCCCCCCCACCCCCCCCCCCCCCCACCCCCCCCCCCCCCCACCCCCCCCCCCCCCCACCCCCCCCCCCCCCCACCCCCCCCCCCCCCCACCCCCCCCCCCCCCCACCCCCCCCCCCCCCCACCCCCCCCCCCCCCCACCCCCCCCCCCCCCCACCCCCCCCCCCCCCCACCCCCCCCCCCCCCCACCCCCCCCCCCCCCCACCCCCCCCCCCCCCCACCCCCCCCCCCCCCCACCCCCCCCCCCCCCCACCCCCCCCCCCCCCCACCCCCCCCCCCCCCCACCCCCCCCCCCCCCCACCCCCCCCCCCCCCCACCCCCCCCCCCCCCCACCCCCCCCCCCCCCCACCCCCCCCCCCCCCCACCCCCCCCCCCCCCCACCCCCCCCCCCCCCCACCCCCCCCCCCCCCCACCCCCCCCCCCCCCCACCCCCCCCCCCCCCCACCCCCCCCCCCCCCCACCCCCCCCCCCCCCCACCCCCCCCCCCCCCCACCCCCCCCCCCCCCCACCCCCCCCCCCCCCCACCCCCCCCCCCCCCCACCCCCCCCCCCCCCCACCCCCCCCCCCCCCCACCCCCCCCCCCCCCCACCCCCCCCCCCCCCCACCCCCCCCCCCCCCCACCCCCCCCCCCCCCCACCCCCCCCCCCCCCCACCCCCCCCCCCCCCCACCCCCCCCCCCCCCCACCCCCCCCCCCCCCCACCCCCCCCCCCCCCCACCCCCCCCCCCCCCCACCCCCCCCCCCCCCCACCCCCCCCCCCCCCCACCCCCCCCCCCCCCCACCCCCCCCCCCCCCCACCCCCCCCCCCCCCCACCCCCCCCCCCCCCCACCCCCCCCCCCCCCCACCCCCCCCCCCCCCCACCCCCCCCCCCCCCCACCCCCCCCCCCCCCCACCCCCCCCCCCCCCCACCCCCCCCCCCCCCCACCCCCCCCCCCCCCCACCCCCCCCCCCCCCCACCCCCCCCCCCCCCCACCCCCCCCCCCCCCCACCCCCCCCCCCCCCCACCCCCCCCCCCCCCCACCCCCCCCCCCCCCCACCCCCCCCCCCCCCCACCCCCCCCCCCCCCCACCCCCCCCCCCCCCCACCCCCCCCCCCCCCCACCCCCCCCCCCCCCCACCCCCCCCCCCCCCCACCCCCCCCCCCCCCCACCCCCCCCCCCCCCCACCCCCCCCCCCCCCCACCCCCCCCCCCCCCCACCCCCCCCCCCCCCCACCCCCCCCCCCCCCCACCCCCCCCCCCCCCCACCCCCCCCCCCCCCCACCCCCCCCCCCCCCCACCCCCCCCCCCCCCCACCCCCCCCCCCCCCCACCCCCCCCCCCCCCCACCCCCCCCCCCCCCCACCCCCCCCCCCCCCCACCCCCCCCCCCCCCCACCCCCCCCCCCCCCCACCCCCCCCCCCCCCCACCCCCCCCCCCCCCCACCCCCCCCCCCCCCCACCCCCCCCCCCCCCCACCCCCCCCCCCCCCCACCCCCCCCCCCCCCCACCCCCCCCCCCCCCCACCCCCCCCCCCCCCCACCCCCCCCCCCCCCCACCCCCCCCCCCCCCCACCCCCCCCCCCCCCCACCCCCCCCCCCCCCCACCCCCCCCCCCCCCCACCCCCCCCCCCCCCCACCCCCCCCCCCCCCCACCCCCCCCCCCCCCCACCCCCCCCCCCCCCCACCCCCCCCCCCCCCCACCCCCCCCCCCCCCCACCCCCCCCCCCCCCCACCCCCCCCCCCCCCCACCCCCCCCCCCCCCCACCCCCCCCCCCCCCCACCCCCCCCCCCCCCCACCCCCCCCCCCCCCCACCCCCCCCCCCCCCCACCCCCCCCCCCCCCCACCCCCCCCCCCCCCCACCCCCCCCCCCCCCCACCCCCCCCCCCCCCCACCCCCCCCCCCCCCCACCCCCCCCCCCCCCCACCCCCCCCCCCCCCCACCCCCCCCCCCCCCCACCCCCCCCCCCCCCCACCCCCCCCCCCCCCCACCCCCCCCCCCCCCCACCCCCCCCCCCCCCCACCCCCCCCCCCCCCCACCCCCCCCCCCCCCCACCCCCCCCCCCCCCCACCCCCCCCCCCCCCCACCCCCCCCCCCCCCCACCCCCCCCCCCCCCCACCCCCCCCCCCCCCCACCCCCCCCCCCCCCCACCCCCCCCCCCCCCCACCCCCCCCCCCCCCCACCCCCCCCCCCCCCCACCCCCCCCCCCCCCCACCCCCCCCCCCCCCCACCCCCCCCCCCCCCCACCCCCCCCCCCCCCCACCCCCCCCCCCCCCCACCCCCCCCCCCCCCCACCCCCCCCCCCCCCCACCCCCCCCCCCCCCCACCCCCCCCCCCCCCCACCCCCCCCCCCCCCCACCCCCCCCCCCCCCCACCCCCCCCCCCCCCCACCCCCCCCCCCCCCCACCCCCCCCCCCCCCCACCCCCCCCCCCCCCCACCCCCCCCCCCCCCCACCCCCCCCCCCCCCCACCCCCCCCCCCCCCCACCCCCCCCCCCCCCCACCCCCCCCCCCCCCCACCCCCCCCCCCCCCCACCCCCCCCCCCCCCCACCCCCCCCCCCCCCCACCCCCCCCCCCCCCCACCCCCCCCGCCCCCCTCCCCCCCCCCGCCCCCCCCTCCCCCCCCCCCCCCCCCCCCCGCTCCCCCGCCCCCCCTTCTCCCCTCCCCCCCCCTCCCCCCCCCCCCCCGCTCCCCCCCCCCCCCCTCCCCCCCCCCGCCCCCCCCCCCCCCCCCCCCCCCCCGCCCCCACCGCACCACCCCCCCCCCCCCCCACCCCCTCCCCGCCCCCCCCCCCCCCCCCGCCCCCCCCCCCGCCCGCCCCCCCCCCACCCCACCCCCCCCAGAACCTGCGGATCTCCAGATGTTCAGGAACTACAATTCCCATCAGCCCCTACCAGCATGGCCAATTGGCCATGCTGACAGAGGCTGATGGGAATTGTAGTTCCTGAACATCTGGAGAGCCGCAGGTTCCCTACCCCTGTCCTAGCCTACTCCCCCACCCACCCACACCAGCATCCACTCAGTGTAGCTCCGTGACAGCGCTCACTTCCAGGTTTTACCACCGCAGAGCTGTGGCGCTCCTGAACGCCAGCATCTTTGCCCTCTCCACTGGACGCCAGTATTTTTTCCTGACACCAGCAAATAGGGCAAAGATGCTGGTGCAGCTTTGCACAAATCCCTGATGCTTTTTCAGACCCCCTCTGGATTGGGCCATACATTTACATTCAGTTCCAGTATCAAAGATAATTTCTGAAATATGATGTATTGTTGGTACCTATTGCTGAAGAAATTGGCAAAGACTTATAAAAATGTTTTGAATGTGTGTTGGATGTGTGTTTTGAATGTGTGTTGTGTGTTTTATCATTTATGGTGAACTTTGAACAAAGCTAAAATGTTTTGGATGTGTTTAGCAATTCAGAAGATTTTAAAGACTAATCTACAAATGAAACCAGAGGTTTTCTTTTGAGCCTTATGGATAGAGATCTTGAAAAAAATTAAACTTTGTTGTTACATATTATATCAATGGCAAGAATATTATATGAGCAAAAATGAAAATGTCATCTATACTGACAACAGAAGAATGGCTTGGGTAGTTGTTGGTGTGGGCGGAGATGGCGAAACTTAATTCTTTAAAACTTAGAGAAAACAACTTATTTAAATTTATTGATAATGAAAAACCACTGATAGACTTTTTGTATAAAACAGAAAAAATGAATTGATGATTTGTGAATTTGAGGATTAGAAGAGCAAGAAAACAGATATATTAAAGAAAACTGTGGAGCTTGTTAGCAAGCATAATTAAGAATTAATTTTATAATTTTAACTAGGGAGCAAGTAGTAAATTTTAAATGTGTTTATATTTATTGCAGACAAAATTGATAGTCATCCCTTTCCCCATTATATGCACTCTTTGTGTTTTTTCCATCTGTTTGTTTGGCCTCTGTTTGTCTTTAAAGTTTTAATAATAAAAAGTTCATGCATAAAAAACTATTCTAATTGATCATTTTTGTGAAAAAATGTTATCTGAATCCAAGGTCACAGAAGAATCTGGCCTGTCTTTCTTCTTTCTCCTGTTTTTGAGAAGAAAACACGATAGGCTCTACTGTGAATACTTATCAGTGTACGGTGAAGTGAGCAAACAGTAATAAAGGAATACTTGTTCTCAACAGGGCAAAAATGATGATGTTCTCAAGGCTACAGAGAAAGGACAGGAAGTATCATTTATGCAGTCACTATGTAAAAGAAATAGATTTCTATTTGCATCTATCTCATTCTGCTGGCTTCTTTAGGTGATTCATTGATTGTGAATATTGCTCTAGCAGACAGCAGTGTATAATATTTAATTAGGCTTTTTTATTAAAATAATGAGCCATTCTTCCTTTGAAAAAAATTAAATGAGGGTTGTGAATGAAGAGTCAGGAAAAATAATAAGTTCTTCAGACCTATACCCTTGCTTTCTTTGCACATAATGACTATATAAGAACTCCCCTTAAGCATTGTAACCCTTGCAGTATGACATGGTCATCAGTAATCTATTGTTAAATGAAATTCCTTATCTCTTTTTTTTTTAATTGGAAGCTTGGTAGGTTTGTAATTAACAACCACTGGTATTATGATAATTACTTGTATTATGGAATTATGAATTTTAACAGTATAAGAAACTTATTTATAAGATAATGCCATTAGCATCCAATTCTGAGTTGCATTCTGAAGGTGCTTCTATTCTATTCCTTCTCTTAAGGAGGAATGCTGTACCATTTTTCAAACCTTAACTAAATAGTTAAAGATTCAGTGTTCAATTTTTTTAAAAAATTATATATTAAATCTTCACAGTTTTTATCATACACACAACAGTTACAATAGTTTTTCCTGTTTTATCTGTTCTTACCACAATAACAATATATTTACTTTCAGGCTGCAAAGACAACAGTCTCTGCTTAATTATAGTGCATGCAGAATGACCGTAAGAGTATGGGTAGCTTTTAGAGAACTTTGCACTTACTTCCATATAAATAGGAGAACCTGAACATATTGGAGAAAGTGAATGATGCAAACAACTGGAAGACATGGAAAAGAAAGGGGCTTGTTTTTCAAAGGAGCAACATAGAGGGTTGACAGGTGATACCTTTGAATATGTTCAACTTAAAAATGAGTTGCATAAATGTTTGCGCACTCTCCAACATTTTGACAACTTAGATGGACTACTGAGATGACCGTGGAATGTTGTTTGCACCAACAGAGATTGTTCCAGCATGGTGGTTTAAAACACTTGGGAAAGTGGTGGCTTCCAGAACCAACTGAGGGCCGTTTTGTCTCAAAAGCCCCACACCTTGGTACTGGAAACCACTCCTTGGCACTGGAAACAAGACCTGCCCTTGGTCTTTCCCTCTTATGGGTTTTGCATCTGAAGGGCTCAAGGTGGGTGAACCCAGAGTCCTCATTGGGGGGGGGGGGCAGCACCTCTTAGTACAGCCAACTGGTCTGCTTCCCTTCCACCATCCTCTTTCTGCAACACACTGTCTAGTTAAATTCAAACATATGTCCTTCGCTGGCTGCTTCTTACACTGCCAACTTATGCACTCTCCCTGCAGCATTCTCCTCCACCTGTCTGTTACATGCAAAATGTTTCAGCTCCTGCATCCATTCCTCATACACAAGACTCACAACCAACAACCTATGTTCTTTCTTGTCAGGTGTAACAGTGGCACCATCCTATGGGCAAAACGCTGCTGATGGGAAGGTCTCAATTCCAGCTGAATGCTCCCTCACTTCCGCCCATGTGTCCTGGTGCCTCAACTCAGTGATACCCCCTCCATGAGGTTCTAACCCACTTCTAGCTGCAGGTAAGAGATAATTCTCCTGGTTGTCCTATGCTCCTTCATTGGGACACAGTTCTGGGTGTGACTGCCTGAACCCACTAGTCTTCTTCTTTCCAGCAGTCCTTTCCAAAAAACAATTGGCAAGGATGCCTCATTTGCATGAATGGGTAACATCTGAACAAGGAAATTATTAAAGGCAAGACTGCTTTCTTTTAAAACCGGAAGGTTTGTCTGTAAGGTTAACAGAAAGGAACACATATTCTAGTGGGGAAAAAGTTACTAATCAATCAAGTAAAAAGAGAAGATGATGAACAAATTGCCAAAAAAATTAAATAGGCATTTTTTTTTCAGGAAATAGGCCAAGGAGGTATAAAGGAATAAGAGGAGCACTTATGGAAGATGGGCAAACAACTGAAAAACTGAATGAGGTGATAACTCTTACACAAATCCATGCTGCAGTAACATTAAAAATGTTGTATGCAGTTGAAATAGTTCCATTTCAAAAAGATATCAGGGAGTTGAGAAAAGTACAGAAAAGAACAAATGCCAAGTACCCACCACAGAAAAGAAAGACTTGGATAGACGAACATCAGCTTCTCGGCCCCAAATAAATTGGGTTTCGTGCAGGCAGATCTATTCAAGACCATTGCCTAGTCCTCCAACACCTAGCAAGCAAATATATATGCACAAGGAAAAGTAAGCTTTATGCTGCTTTTCTTGACTTGAAGGGTGCCTTCGATTCAGTAAATAGGGAACTTTTATGGCATGAATTAAAATCTTCAAATATGGGAAAAAAGACTCTTAGCTTTAATCAACGTGTTCCATACAAATACAACTTGTCAAATAAGAACTCCAATGGATGGCACAATAACAGAAGCAATTTAGGTCAACAGATGGGTCAAGCAGGGATGCCCACTGGCACCCAGTCTATTTTGTCTATTTCTCTGTGATTTCCCTGCATCCTTAACTAAAATAGATGGTCATCCACCACAACTGGGCTCCTTACATGTCTCCACTCTGCTCTATGTTGATGATGCTGTCCTGTCATCTTCTCAAGTAGGCTTGAAATGCCTACTAAATTGAAGTACAGACTATTGTCATTCAAATAGGTTGACTCTCAATTATGACAAGTCAAAAGTCATGATTTTTGCAAAATCTAGGTGTAAATGTAGCTGGAAAGTGAACAATCAAGTTTTGGAGCAAGTAAGCCAATTTAGGTATTTAGGGCTTCTATTTCGCTACAATCTATCTTGGGCCCCTCGTAAACTATTAGAGAACAAAAGCCAAGGTGAATGCTGCAGCCAAGGATGTAGGTAAGGGGGGTTCTTGAGTTCAACCCCCCCATTATATGTCTGAAGCTCCGCCCCCCGTTTGTGGGTTTTTGTATATTTAAGTGTTGTTTTGATTTTTGGCCTGCAGGGAGTGCAGTTTTTAAGCTAGCAGCACCAAACTTTCAGAGATTTGTTGGACCACTCTCCTGATGATACCACCCAGGTTTGCTGAGGTTTGGTTCAGGGAGACCAAAGTTATGGACTCCCAAAGGGGGTGCCCCCATCCCCCATTGTTTCAAATGGGAGCTAATAGGAGATGGGGGCTACACATTTGAGGATCCATAACTTTGGCCCCCATGAACCAAACTTCACCACACCGGGTGGTATCATCAGGAGGGTCTCCTAAAGATACCCTGAAAGTTTGGTGCTGCTAGCTTAACAATTGCACCCCTGACAGAAGACACCCCCCAAATTTCCCCAGATTCTCCTTTTAAATCCACCCCCTTCGGCATGGATTTAAAGGGAGAATCTGAGGTCCCCAGTTTAAACATTGAAAGTGATGCTGTTTAAGGGTGGTGGATAATTCACCCCAAAACAGCATCACTTAGATTTTGTTTTAACTGTGGACCCCAGATTCTCCCTTTAAGGTGGATTTAAAAGGAGAATCTGGGCTCCCTAGTTTAAACACCATTGAAAGTGATGCTGTTTGGGGGTGGATTCCAGCATCACAGCAGCCGCCCATGTGGGGGTGCACCAGGCTCCATTTTCCCTAGTTGCACCTCTGCCCGGAGGAGAGGACAGAAGGGACTGCCGGATGGGAGTCCAGCCAGTGGGGGTGGGGCAGGGAGACAGGGCAGGAGAGCCTGCCATCCCTAGCCTCGGAGAGCTGCTTTTATAACTACTGAGGCCAAGGCAGGACTTGGGGAGGCATGGCTGCTCCCCCAGGGGTGGGTGGGGGAATGCCAACACCCCCCCAACCCCCCTAAAAATCTACATCTACGTCCCTGGCTGCAGCGATTCTTCATTTTTTCTATTCTTAAGGGCACCAGTTTGTTCCCGCTGCATTGAGAATGTTTAATGCTAATATCACCTTTCAGTCATTATACGGAGCTCTAATATGGATCACCCAAATCAAGTCATCTTTCGAGTCTGCACAGTCATATTTTTACGAAGAATTCTGGGGTTGCCAAGGTGTGTCTCATATGCCACCTTACGTGGAGAAACTGGGCAAAATAACATGGAACTGATGGCATGAACAAGAGCTTTCAGATACTGGTCTCAAATTCATTTTGAGACCAGTCATACCAGCCTCTTATATCAACTTTTGTCAGAATCTGCTTCTGTAAAATGGCTAGCAGACATAGACAAGAAGCTCAACAACATAGGTCTAACAACAGATCACTTTCAAAATGTCTGCCACAAGAATCTATAAAGAAATCAAATCCGCATTAATCGAACAAGAGAAACAAGGAATAATGCAGGAGGGGGGGGGTTGCTCTCCACAGTCTTTAGGAATCACCTGGCCAGATTATTGTGGCAATTATTTGTATATCCTAAGCGATCACAAACAATGGAGAGCATACTCACTAGCTCGTTTCAATGCTCTACCAAACGCCATGACAGTTGGCAGATATAATAATATCCCCTATGAGAATAAGCTTTGCCAGGCTAAAATGGCTGTTGTTGGGACTGTCCAACATGTACTTTTAGAGTGCCCTATCTATGATTCTCCTCGCTCCATGTATAGCCATTCCTTATTAGAGAGGTTAACACTGGCGTAATGCCCATTGGGCAAGGTGGGCAGCTGCCCAGGGCATCACCTTGTGGGGGGCATCAAAATGCTGGGTTTGTTTTTGGGTATTTTAGTGGTTTTCCATTTTTGGCCTGCAGAGGGTGCAGTTTTTAGGCTAGCGGCACCAAAATTTCAGCGTATCATCAGGAGACTGTCCTTATGCTACCCCCCAAGTTTGGTGAGGTTTGGTTCAGGGAGTCCAAAGTTATGGACTCCCAAAGGGGGTGCCCCTATCCCCCATTGTTTCCAAAGGGAGCTAATAGGAGTTGGGGGCTACAGTTTTGAGGGTCCATAACTTTGGCCCCCCTGCACCAAACTGCACCAAACTTGGGTGGTATCATTAGGGCAATCTCCTGATGAGACCCTGAAAGTTTTGAGACTGTGCCTTCAGAAATGTGCCCCCCACAGCCTGCAACCCCCATTGACAGCAATGCTGAAAACTCAATGCAGAACAAAGATTCTTGGGCAAATTTCTAGGATAGCTCTTCCCTGCAGGGGGGGTGCATTTTTGGATGTATCGGCACCAAAATTTCAGGGTATCATCTGGAGATGATGGCACCCCCCAAGTTTGGTGCAGTTTGGTTCAGGGGGGCCAAAGTTATGGACCCTCAAAACTGTAGCCCCCATCTCCCATTAGCTCCCATTGGAAACAACAATGGGGATGGGGCACACCTTTTGGGGAGTTCCATAACTTTGGACTCCTTGAACCAAACCTCACCAAACTTGGGGAGTAGCATAAGGACAGTCTCCTGATGATACACTGAAATTTTGGTGCTGATATGTCTAAAAATGCACCCCCTGCAGGCACCAATGTCCTGGTGCAAAAATTTTTTGGTCATGGTGGAGTGGCCGCCCATGGGGGGGGCATCCAACTCAGGTTTTGCCCAGGACTGGCTGTGCAGTTCTCCTCTCCCAAGGGGCTGCCTTTCGATTAAGCACCCTGGAGGTTAAATATTGGTATGTCATCTATTATGAATTTTCTGCTCAATGGTTCTTCTGACCTTATTTGTGAAAATGTTGCAAGCTTTCTGAAACATTACCTGGCCAAGTGTAATTATTTTTTTACAAAATAGTCATGGTTAATTTATCTCTCATCGTGTTATATATACATCGTGAGATATATATATGAGATATATATATATGTACACATATATATATATGATATATATATATATGTATATATATATATATATATATATACACATACATACACACACACACACACACACACAGGGGTTTGTATGTGGATACTCAATATATTTTTAACGTACTTAGCATTTTCAGTTAATGAATAAATGTTCTTTTTTAAAAATACTGTAATTTATAATGCCAATAAAGACTTCTGTCTATCTGTCAAATAAAGTCATCAAGAGGTTGGGTGGGACACCTTTACTAAGAGAAACTGCTAAAGAATTTTTAGTTTTATATCTTTAAAAAAACATGAAGTAGTGAAAAATGATAGAGGTTTATGAAATCATGCATAGTACAGAGAAAGTGGACCTTTCAAATAATATAAAACGCATGATCACTCAGTGAAATTGATGGTAGTAATTTTAGGACAGATAAAAGAAAGTACCTTTTCATATAATGAAGGAGAGTCACATTTGAACATTGGGGAATAGTGCTTGGAAGAGCCATAAATGGCATGTTAAAGAGCCATATGTGGCTTCTAGCTGAGTATCACTGATATATTGATTAATGATTTTATAAAACATGCTTCTGAAGATGTGGCAATGGTCAGTCATTTAGATTACTTGAAGGGAAGAAAAAAATATAAGGATATGTCTATCAATATTATGGCCTCTTTAAGGACTTTCTACCTCCGTGATGCCATTGTTAGAAACAGAATGCTGGGAAGGATATTCCTTTGGTCTGATACAGCAGGTTTTTCTTGCATTAGGAGAAATATTTGTGAATAAAAGTCTGCAGGATATGAAAATGTTCTTAGGATCATCCTACTAAGTATATTTATTTATTTATTTATTTATTTATTTATTTATTTATTTATTTATTTACCACCCCATTTCCTTCTTCTTAAGTTACAGAAACAATATAGCATCTTTGCCAGATACCAACTCCATAATGAAACCACAAATTGTGCACCATTAGAAATTGGCCACATACTGTGAACACAATGTGTTTTAATGTTTTCCCTTACCTAGCTCTCACATATATATTTATATATTTTCATAGACAAACTATTATGCAGAAATACAAATGCCATAACTCAAGTTACTTGCATAAAAATACTCCTTGGCTTTCCTGTTGCCCAGATAAGAATTCTCTCCTGTAAGGTGAAAAGTCTTTGTTCTGTTGTAAAGAAATGGCACATGCCTCTTTCACTTACAATAGGAATATTGTTCCACATTCTTATGAAAGCCTGAAAATGGATACTGGTACAGCATTTCCACTGGTCACCGAAAAGAGTCCTATGGTACCTCAAAGACTAATATATTTATTATAGCATAAACTTCAATTTGGTCAAAACTCATTTTAACCGATAGACAATTTAAGTGCCTCCCTTCATTATATTAGACTGGTGATATCAGTGGCAGAGCGCCAAGGGGGCAGGGTGTGTGTCATGCACCAGGCACACACCTGGGGGTGGAAAATCACCCCCTGGCCCCTCCCCCTTTCCCATTCCCCCACAGCCCCCCGTGGCGCACCCCCCATGGCCCACACACACACCGCCCCCTTCCCACACTTACCTACATTCCTTTTCCTTTTTTAGTACTTTTTGAGGCTGAAAAAAGCAGCCTGTTTACAGTTCAGGCTAAAAACTGCCTGAGGAACTACAGTTCCCAGGAGACCTTGGGGCTCACAAGGTCTCCTGGGAAATATAGGTCGCTTTTTTCAGCCTCAAAAAGTACTAGAAATAGAAAAGGAATGTAGGTAAGTGTGCGAAGGAGGGCAGGGGGTTCCAGGGGCGCTGCAGGGGGGCACTGCGGGGGGGACCGCAGGAGGTGCCGCAGGGGCCATGGGGGGCGGAAAAAACACGCTGCGCACCACCTCTGGGTGATATAACATGGATAACTAGCCTGTTCTCTAAGACATGTCCATGAATGGATGAATGCTTATTGGAATCTTAATACAAATTCAAATTGATATTTCTATCAAACAGCCACATATGTACATAGGTATCCCTTGCCCTAATTTCCCTCTTTACTTAGTGACCAAATAGTTTGCTACTGCCACTGAACTTAGGGTGTGACTAAGAGTTTTAAAAAATGGACAAAGACTCCAAGATCATCAGCCATGCAGCTTTGACAAATGGCAGTATATACAGGGTCTAAGGGTGAGTCCCAGGGTATACTGGATTTTAGCAGGTGGGACACTTTTTCCTCCACAACACAGAAAGGCAGTGTACATATACAAACTCTTCTTCTTAAGTTACAATATAAATCAGTTACTACAGATGTAACAAACACAACACCAAACTCCCTACTACCTTTCTGCAGAGAAGTTCAGTTCTCAGCTTAAATCACAGCATCCAAGCAAAGTATATGAACCCAGAACAAAGGAAGATTCCACATTTTAAAACTTCTTGTTGCTTAGATGAAAAACCTCTCCTCCAATCCACAGTTAGGAATCCTTCCTCTCGTAGGAGATACTCCAAGCTCTCCCACTTAAGTAATCTGTCATATACCCCCAGGGGCATATTTATGAAATACACCACCTATGGCAAGCACTGTCATTTGTACCCCTGTCCAAACATCTGACACCTACACATTACACTGGTGCACCCCTTAGGAACCTGGCCCGGGGGTTGTTCTTCCTGCTGGCCAGTGTTTCACCTTGCTGATAGCTCAGGATGAATAAATACCATAAATTTGTATGCAACATTTTGATCTAGCAGTTGATGTATGGGCACATGCCCCTCCTCAAGCTATAAATAGTGATTACTGTTTTTTAAAAAAACAAAAGGGCTATTCTAAACATGTTCAAATAGGGGAGCCCCATTTTCATTCAACATTTTATGTTTAAAGAAGGTGTTCTAAATTCACATGATTGAGCCAGACTCTGATGCAAAGAGCCTGAACGAGAGAGCATTAAAAATAAGCCATGTCCTTGTACTCGGTTGAAATAACTGTGGCTGATATTAGGGCTAGAATCCAGAAGACAACGTGGTAGTTTCCTCTTCACCAATTCCTCTTCTGTATAGTACACATTCATCTGCCTCAAGGGAAACACCTGCTTTGCTGTAGTGCATTGTGCAGAGGAAGTCTAAGAAAAACAGCAACAGCTTCTTCTCACAAAACTTGATGTCTGCAGATGTTTTAAAGGGAGATGTTGTACTGGCATGAGGTTTCTGTCTTCCCTTATCCTCTTCTCCCACCTTCCCTTTGGACTGGGAGAGGAAAATATGTGGAAAGAATGTAGCACATTCCCTTTAAGGTTGCATGCGGATGTGTGGAGACTCGTTCAATTGATGACCATGACACGTTTGTTGGAAAAGAAATCGGCCGCAGCCCAAATTTATTAACATATAACAAAACTTTGAAGCTGGGCGAGCATAACAGAGCACATCCTAGCCCCCAGGCAGCGAACCGCTGACCTGGTTATAGGGCAGCCCCAGCTGCCCCCTTAGGCCCTTCGGACAGAACCCCTGTCCGGCACATCCCCCAAGGGAACCGGAACAGGAAGTTACTAGGTGCCACATGGACGCAAACCCAATTTGTGACACCCCTCAGTGCCGGGCAGCGAGCTCTTGGCGCGGCCCCAAGGCTTGCCTTCAAGAGCTCTATCGCCACCACGGACCTCATATGGGGGCCCCCGAGGTGGAAGGTCCGGCATGCAAGCTACTGCCTTCCAAAATAGGATGTGCTCTTATGCCCAAACTGCCCAGTGAACTGCAACAAAACATATCAACAAAAACCTCAGAACCATTCAAATTGGGAGGGAAGGGAGGGCCTTCTGAATCTGCCAGCCTCGAAAGAGGCCGGGGCCCTGCCGACCCAGCCTTTTATAGGCTGCCGAGGCCCCTGACATGTGCCAGTACCCGGCCACGTGACAGACTCTGGCCGGCCGGCAGGGGAAGGAGGCTTTCCCTTGTTCCTCCCCCGCTGCAACGGTGCCACCAGGCTGAAGCCTGGGGCGCGATTTATTGTGGCTAGAGTTCACCAAATGACAGCAAGGCTCATTGATGTCAGGCCAGGTGATAATTGGGGAGGGAGCTGGATTTCCAGAAGGAGCGACTGCTGAGGAAGAAGCTGCCTCAGCTCAGGATGGGGGTGGGAGGGGAAGAGAGGCCCAGGCAAGGGAGTTGCAGTTTAGAGAGCAAGGAAAATTTAAGTTGGGCCCTTCTTTCCAGTAGATAGAGGAGTGGAAAGAGAAGTGTGTATCTGAAGAGAATGGGACAGGCAGGAATGGTGTTCCCCTTCAAGATGTGCCCAGGGCACATGTCCTAGCTGCCCCATCATAGATATGCCAGTGCATAGCCCTCACCTCTCTGCCCTCTTCATTAATTCCATTTGGCATTTAATCCAAACAGGTTACCTCCAAAATCTTGTCACTTGACTCCCTCCCACATTTTATTACACCTTCTCATGTGAAAATGAACAACTGCCAGTGTTTCATGGTCCACAATAGTGATCATCTGCAGCTTCATATCAAATGTTTGATCTAGTATTTCCACACCTCTAGAAACATTCAGACATTCAGATACAGAGGAACACAGGGCTTAAATGAATGGCTTCATCTTTAGGCAACAGCTTCACAAAATGGTTACAGATGCAATAATCTTGTAAGCAGTTACTACTTTGTTTTACTAAAATATTTATATCTCACGTTTCCTCATGGTTGTATTTGATTTAAATCACAAGTCAGTAAGACTAGATTCAAATAATGGTTTTCTATATAAAGAAATTCTTGCTAGTATAATAATAATATTTACAACCAGATGAAGGTTTTATTTTTTAGAATAATAACTTTCCAGGTTAGTTTTACAGCTAGATCAAAAATTACTGGTTTGGTTATACTATTAGAAATACAGAGATAAATAATTAAGACATTATTGCAAAGTGAACTATCACTAGTTTCATTTGGGCCACCAGGCTTGTATCTCTCTGTTGAAGTGCTTGCATTTTGCACGCATGCCTGCCTTACCCACAGGCAGAAGAACTTCATTTAAATACTGCCAAACTGAATCTCTTTTATGAACTGCTGCCATTGTTAGATTTTGTCATCCAGGGAGAGAATAATATGATAATATGATAATAATATGATAAACCTCATAAATAATATGATAAACACTTACATTGATTACTAATAACCAAGAATCTTTTGAATAAGAATTAAATAAAAATGAACAGAAAATACTTGGGTCAATAAGCCTAGAATTAAAGGGAATGGGTTGGGGAGTGAGGTGGGGCGGAATAGCATCATTGATAGAAAAGCAAAGGATTTTTCACAAATCTGATATCATACTTTCAAATTATTTAATTTATAATAATTCAAATATGCTAACCAGAGGGACATAACATTTATTATCTTCTTGTTTGTTGTAGATGCTGTCTAGATACCAGCACAGATACCATATTGTACTCAAACCAACAGAAAGGGTATTCATAGATATAGTTCATTGCCCTTTGTCAGCTACCAGAAAAGTAATAGAATAAAGGATATTTATTATTCAGCTGGAAAGACCCCCAAATACAGTATTATTGATCATTATTATCACTAAATACAGTATTATTTCCACAGAGTCTGTCACTCTGCAAAAAAGGCCCTAAATAGAGTATTATTGCTACATTATTTGTTAGTCTTTTTTAAACATTCTGAGCACTTCCAAAAATTATTTCAAGAAAAGGTGGTTAGTAATGAGCAAAAAATAGTTTTACTGTACCAGCCAGTTCAAAAACACCAGTTACTACATTACATTGTATTAATTACATTGTTCAATGTAATCAGCTATTATCAAACACACTGGTTGTGAAGGCAGAACCTAAATTACATAAAACAATCCCTTAAAAGATGGAAACCTCAATCCTAAACCCTGGAACATTGCTGAAGCCCACACAGCATTGCTGTAGTTAGTCAATTCCCTATTTTCTTTTAACTATATCTCCCCATCCAGCCAGGTCAAGGCCTTAGGAAAATACACACTTAGATAGATGAATAGATGATAATACTATGTGAACTCAATTTTCAATATTTGGGAAATATCTTTAGAAATGAATAGTAGTAATTCCTCACAAAAAGCATATAGAGTACCAAACTGCCTGTTTCAGCACATTGAACCTCTATAAAAGTGACAGGACATGTTTTTCCTGACCATTTGACACCCTTCTTGTGGCAAGCAGAGTGCACTGTATTCCTGGATTTCTTCATTGGCCACCCTACACTGTGGTCCCCCTCCCCTACACATCATAACTAGAACAATACATACAACTCTACGGTGATCCAGTCACCTTAACACTAAAAACTACTTACACAAAAACACCATAAAAAACAAATATAGCAACTATTTGACTTTCCACCCAGAAACCATTGCTGGATTTAACATATACTGCTACCATTGGTATCTAGACCACCAATTAAAAAACAAAAATAAACTGTTATAATGTCTATCCTTTTTATGTAGAGAACATATATAACTTTATATGAGTTCTCTTGAAGCCAAGGTGGCAGACCTGGAAAAGCCGAGAGAGGCAGAGAGGGCGACAGACGAGGCTTTCAGGGACCTAACAGCCGGGTCTCACTCCCAAGGTGACATCTCTTCAGATGTCATGGAGAATGAAGGACTTGGGGATGGAGGGTGCCAGTCTGAGGTGGGGGAAGATGCTCCCTTAGATGGGACCCCTTCCCAGATGGTGATCAGATATCCTCTCGAACTGAGGAAACCCCCTGGGGAGGTGGGGGGCTCCTTGTAGCAGGTGATTTGATCATTAGAAATGTAGAGAGTTGGGTACGTGAGAGGCATTATGATCGCATAGTGACTTGCCTGCCTGGTGCGAAGGTTGTGGATGTCACACTTCGTCTAGATAGGCTAATGGACAGTGCTGGGGTGGTGTCAGCAGTTGTGGTCCACATTGGCACCAATGACATTGGGAAATGTAGCCGGTAGGTTCTGGAAGCTAAATTTAGGCTGCTAGATAACAGGTTGAAGTCCTGGACCTCCAAGGTGGCATTCTTAGAAATACTATCTGTTCCATGCGCAGGGCGAGCTAGGCAAGCGGAGATACAGGGTCTCAATGCGTGGATGAGAAGGTGGTGTAAGGCAGAGGGTTTCAGATTTGTCAGGAACTGGGGAACATTTTGGGACAAGGCAGGCCTGTACAAAAGGGATGGGCTTCATCTTAACCAAAGAGGAACCAGGCTGCTGGCAGGAATTTTCCTCACCTCTTGTTGTGTGCAGACAGATGCAAAGAATTCATTCAGCTTCTCTGCAATCTCCCTGTCATCTTTTAGCACACCTTTTGTTCCTTTGTCATTTAACGGGCCTACCGCTTCTCTAGCTGGCCTCCCTACTTTTGATATACTTAAAGAACTGTTTGTTGCTGGTCTTGATGTTCGCAGCCATGCATTCCTCATAATCCTTTTTTGCCTTCCTTACAGCTAACTTGCTTCTCTTTTGCCACCATTTGTGTTCCCTCTCATATTCTTCATCAGTCAAACTGGACTTCCATTTTCTAAAAGACATCTTTTTTTTCCTAATAATTTCCTCAACCTCCCTTGTTAACCACGGTGGCTTTCTTTTGGACTGGGTGCTGCCTTTCCTAACCTGGGGAACACATTCCAGCTGAGCTTTTATTACTATATTTTTTAATAACCTCCAAGAATCTTGGAAAGGCATCTTTGTTAGTGCATGCCACATCTGTCAGAATGTTAATCATTTATTAATATACATGAGTTAATTATGCACTGAAACCTTCCTTCGAACAATCCAGTTTCTTCCTAGCTTTGATGAGTAATTGGGGGGGAGGGGGTTTGAAATGATTAGATGGTAAGCAGGCTGAAAACCACTTGTTCCTGGTGTACATTACATGTAAACTAGAATAATGATTTCATAATGCATAACTAGACAAATGTTACTATATTTCAAGGAAATGGATTTCCTGGTGAATTTTTAAAATGTGCTTTAGTATCAGAAACTTTGTCAATTTTATTCCATGCATACTGTAAATGCGTGTCCTATCAGTTCTAAAATTCCTACAAACTTTTAAACAAACTGTATTGTAAGTTCTTAACCCTACTGGGTTTAAAATGGTCACTCATCCACCTATTTATCAGGCCTACACTCTGAATTGTTCTAGGATTAAATAAAACACTGGACTGGGGCTGTCCCATAAAAATAATGAATGGGACGGTATATAGCTGAGAGAAGTTTAGTTGCAGTTTAGAGCAGCAAGTGTCAGAACAATGATGCACACAAAGGGCAACTGAAAGCTACCAGCAAAAAAGTAATCGAAGTCAGGGTCCCCAACCTTTTTGAGTCTGCAGGCACATTTGGAATTCTAACATGGCATGCTGGATGGAGCCACAAAATGGTTGGTGCAGGAAGCAGAACCAGCCACAAAATGATTGCCACAACTTAACTTCAGCAACTAAGTGAAGATTCTAGTGCTATAGTGGCAGCTGCTGCCAATGCAGCATTTTTAGAAAGCTGTACAGTCAATTCAGTCTTCACAAGTCAGTTAGAAGCTTTGATGTGCAAAAGTCCTACCTGGCCCACTCATGTCCTAAAAATACTTGGCAGGTGCCAGAAACCATGTTGCGAACCCTTCGTCTAAGTAGTACCTCTCCATCTTTTGCTTCCAGCCCCTCAACCTCTGCTTCCAGTAAGAAATATAAGCTGTTTTCAACCCTCACTCACACATATCTTTAAGAACAGAACTAGCTTAAATACAGGGTACTGTGGGAGTGTTTACTTGATTTGAAAATAAAAGATACCCCTGACAGAGAGACACTAATGGAATGCAAAGAAATGGAATGCAGCTGCAATGTCTCCCTTCGTGTACTTCATTCTAATTATACGCCACTCACCTCCAAATCTTCTTTGACAAAACAATGTCTCTCTATACCCTTTGTAGAGACCATTCAAGATGACACAAAACAGTGTGCAAGTTTTCAAGTTCTCCATAATTTATCATCAGACTGGTTGTTAAAAGAAGGATTGCTATTTGAGGTCATAGTCTTCAAGATAGTTGTCTCTGCACTCAAAGTAATTTTATTTGCTCACCTGTATGTTTTGTTGTTCTGGTTTGAACAACAAAACTTGTAATTGTTATTGCACTTACACAAAATACTGATAGAGAATTTTTAAAAAATGGTTTTAACATTCATGCTGGAAGACCTTAGCTGGAGATTAATAAAACAGCACAGAAAAAAAACTATCGAGTCCTATATCAAGTGGAAGAATTCACAAAGTATCACAGAGCTGCCATTAATCCACTGACTTATTAATACAGCATTAATTACTGCTCATCTACAGTTATGTCTTTTTTGAAAATGTTACATAATTGCCCATTTTAAGGAAAGAAACAGAAACTGTTTGTGCATTTCTCACTGTGTACATCTAACTGATTGTAATGGAGTCTGAGGCAACTTCATTCAGACCCTCTGGCAGATGTACCATCATGGAGATACCTCCATACATCTATACTGCACAGTAATGCTTTCGTGGATTTGTACAATTTCTAGTGTTTACATGTAAGTGTTTCCAGTAGTTATAAATATGAATTACTCCATCAATCGAGTGCCAGGGTAGCATTACGGGTAGGACTTACACTTTGCCAAAGTGCATTATAAATGATGAAAACAAGGAACCGTGTTACATAAAAGAAATGATGGACTATATCCAATCACTCTGTGTGCAGAATGTGGGTTTTTACTTCATTCCTCTCTGCTCCTGAAATCCCTTCCATCTTCTGGAATCTACTTAGGTCACTGGATCTATGTGGATGAGCAGCTACACAGGGAGGGGGCTGTGGTAAGCAAGAAGGGGATGAAATTACTCCTTTCTCACTGGAAAGCACAGCTATTCCAGGAAAGAGGTCGATTTCACTCCTCACCCTTCCAGACTTCAACCTACCAACTCAAATTGCTATTCCTTCACATGGATCCTTTTACCCTAGGAATGAATTTTTCTGGGGTGAGAAAGCACTGTAGTAATTGAGAGGAATGGATGAGGAAGTTCCATGTGCTTTCCATATAGGCAGTTGGACAAAGGCCATTGCTTTAGTCAGATATACAACAAATTGTTTTTAAAAACCCTGTAATATCCACATAAACTACTTTTGCCACTTTATTTAGAATCCAGGATCAGATCAATAGCTTGAATCTACCAGTGTTTCTGTGAATGAAATAACTTCCACCTGTCTCCCAATTCTGGCTGCAGCCCAACATTTGGGAGAAAGGGATTCTGGAATGCAGTTGGATTGGAGAGGTGCAAATTTAGCACTGAAAATGTTCCAATGGAGGTAAGTCAAAGTCTTACCTCTCAATACCAGCTCAAGAATTTATCTGGCAGAAGAAGGTCTTCACAGAAGAAGATAAGGACATGCAGATACCACAACTATTGTTATACCAAAGATTCGTATTCAAACTTTACCCACTATTACATATCAATGAAGGCTACGAACTCTATGCAGTTCCCCACCCTGGGACATGGACAATATATACCCCACTAAACATTCCCTTCCCACTGACACAGTGTGTAACAGACTTCCCTCTGTGATACACCTCTGAAGATGCCAACCACCAGTGACGTGGGTATAGATTTTTTATGGGAAGGGTTCAGGGGGAAAGCCACCCCCCACCCCCTGGGGGTGTGGCCATGCCTCCCCAAGCCACGCCCCTGGCCTCAGTACTTATAAAAGCAGCTCTGCAAGGCCAGAGATGGCAGACTCCCCAGCCCTGGTTTGTTGGCTGGTGATACCTTGGCTGGTATAATCAGGAGTGTCACCTGATGATAGCCTGAAATTTTGGTGCCACTAGCCTAAAAACTGCGCCCTCTGCAGGCCAAAAACTGAAAAAAATACTTTAAAATACAAAAAAACCACAAACGGGGGGGGGGGCAGAGTTTCGGACATGCAATGGGGGGGTTGAACTCGAGAACCCCCCCCTTACCTACATTCTTCCCAGCCACAGATGCAGGTGAAACATTAGGAACAAGATCCACCAGCAGCCCGGAAAACCCACCACAACCAGTTGAATCCAGCCGTGAAAGCCTTCCACAATACATATTAAAAAGAATCTTCATATTAAATATTTATGATGCATAATCCATCCTATAGTTAATTTTATAAAATAAATCAAAATGTTATAATCCTAAAAATAAATGTCTTCAAAATTCTCTAAATACATATTTATAGGAGACTTCATCAATGTAACTATATTCTTCAGAACTCATTTCAGATGATCTTATAGACCATACTTTAAACAATCCAAAGTACTCTACAATATCTCACAAGCACCAGTACCTCTCACTATGGCCCTTTCCGCACGGGCCATTAACAGCGCCCTGGGGACGGCAAAAACACCGTCCCCAGGGAGCTCTTCGCACGAGGGGCACAGCTGCTGCGAAGCCGCCGTTTTCCGACCTCACTTCCCCAGCGAGGTTTTCGGAAAACGGCAGCTTCAATCCGCTGCCCTCCCCCCTTTCCACTGTTCACCTACCGTTTCTGTGGCCGTCTGGCGCGTCGCCGAGGCCTGGGGAAATGCCCCCCTGCTCTGCGACGCCGCAGCAGTTGCGCAGGGCAGGCGGGCGTGTCCCCAGGCCTCGGCGACGCGCCGGACGGCCACAGAAACGGCAGGTTGACCGGGCGATGGCGCTCCGCGGCGCCCTCTTCCCGGTTGTTTCTGGGACCGTTCATGCGAACGGTCCCAGAGGGGTTGGGTCGGCATCATGTACGCCGACCCAACCTCAACCGTGGCCATGCGGAAACGGCCTATGTGTCCTCTGATATGCTTCTGGGAGAAATTTATCTATCTGCTTCTATCAATACAGCCTTTCAGTTTAACATTAACAAAAAGAACAAATTAGGATCATCTCCCATTCAAAAATTACTGGTCTATGGAATAATTCTTTACAGACACGAATAAACGCAAAGGCCTCACAAAAATAAGCAGGGAAGGTAATATTTCCTGGTTATCGTATTGATTTGCTTCTCAACAAGATACAATTTAGAAATATTACATGCTATTATTCTTGAGCTGATTAGGGAAATTACAGAATATGAATCATAAATAAGATTTCTCAAAATTCAACTTAAGAACATAAAAACAAGTAATAAAAAGGACTAAAAAAGAAAGAAATGTCTGAATTTAAAATAGTTGTTGATTATAACTTTTTGATAAAACTAAAGAGATCCCAGTGGCTCTTGCACTCCAAGTTGACAGCAAACTTCTACACATACCTACAACTAATTTTCAGAAAGAACAAAAAAATGACATATAAGACTGGCAAGACTGGGTTGATAACACTTCAAGTTGATAACGAGGTTCTTCTACACATACTTACAACTAATTTTAAGAACAAAAAATGGCAAAAAGGACTGGCAAGAAAAAGATTTAACAATGTAATAACTTGTACAATTTTTTTTCCTTTTTACAAGCCTTTTGTATTCCTAAATTTATTCCTTGTGTACTTGATTAAAATACTGCTTCAGTTTTCCAACTGAAGACTGGGGCTAAGATTACTCACAATTGCTCTCAGCTGGAATCTGTACCCAGATCATAACATTCAATGCCACTATTGTACTTTTGGATTTACAAATTAATCAAGCTATGTTTTACTTCATATGAGAGAGAGAGAGAGAGAGAGAGAGAGAGAGAGAGAGAGAGAGAGAGATTAAAAAGTGAATTGCTATCTTTGACATGGATACTCCCTTTCAAATCAGTTCCATTGTGATCAGTCTTATGATGGGTTTTTACTGATAACTACATGCATTGTACCATATATCTGTGGCATCAACTGTTTCAGAAAGCTGAACACGATATCTACAGTGCAGCTTCTTGCTGTACCAGTTTGTTTATTATACTGGTGTTAAGAGTGCCAAATTTCCAGTGTAATCCAGAGTTACACCCTTCTCAACCTATTAATTTCAATGGATTTAATTAGGATTAGTGTTCACAAATGCACTGTTAGATTAGCTGTAAAAAATACAGTTAGCTCCCAATTACTTTATTGAGAAATTAGAGTAACCTAAGTGTAAGTACTCAGAAACAGAATTCTGCATTGACAAAACCAGTTTGATTGTAAAATTCTAAGCACAAAACCAGTCCATCCCATAACTACAATGTCAGACTATATCAGAATGTCAGTTTAAACAATTTGAGTATGCACTACTTAGGTTTAAATAACTTGTAGGTTAAATAGTATCAATATTTGTGCTTCTTCATCAGTGTTTCCCAACCTTTTCGAGGTCAGGGTACCCTTGACCTCACTCTTCATATCTCACGGTACCCCTGCCGTCACCCCCCACCTTCCCCTACCAGGATGAAGGGAAGCACTGGGGGGGGTGGCTGCTGACCTTGCGGCAGGCCCTGCCCCATGGGCCAGCTCCATGTCCTTGCTGGCGCTGGGAGACACCACAAAAATGAGGGGTGTGGTAGTGTTGCCATGGTACCCTTGGGACATGCTCACGACACCCCAGGGTACCACAGAACCCTGGCTGAGAATGGCTGTTCTACATCATGACTTCCCAATGCAATATTTTTAAGGCTCATGGAGGGAAATATCCCAAATCTTATTGAAGATGCACATATTCATAAATGGTGAATACAAACATCTGGCAATCAGATCCTACAACAGATATGGAACATACCTGCCCAGAAGTTAACGTTGGTACAGACTGCTGCAGCCAGAGTGGTTAGTGGAGTGGGTCATAGGAACCATGTCACTCCAATCTTGTTCTACCTACACAGGCTTCCCATTTACTTCCAAGCTCAAATCAAGGTGCTAGTATTGACCTTTATAGCCCTGTACACACTGGGACAAAGATGTGGAGTACTATAGTGTAGTCCGAACTTGTCAGATCTTGGAAGCTAAACTGGGTCGGAACTTGGAAGGAAGACCTCCAAAGAAGACCCTGCAGAGGAAGTCAGTGGTAAACCACCTCTACTTAATCATTTGTCTTGAAAACCCATGAGGGGTCGCTATAAGTTGGCAGCAATTTGACAGCCCTTTACACACAAGCACAGCCTTGGATCAACGTACCACAAGGAATACCTTCTCCCATGCAAACTTACCTGCTGTTCCTCAGAATCCCTGCTTTGATTGCCCCTACCATTTGAGGCTAGACAGATGGGGACCCAATAAGGGGCCATCTCCATTATGGCGTAAAAATTCTGGACCTTCCTTCAAAGGGAGATTCATCTGTCTCCCTCTATCAGGATCTGCTGCCAGCCAGTGAATACTTTTTTGTTTCATTGGGTGTATTCCCAATGATGGTTTTCGGTCCTCCTGCTAATGTTATTTATGTGTTTTTGAGTTTTATATTTTAACCATATTTTAATTGGTTTTTATGTTTTTATGGTTTTATGTTCACTGCCTTGTGGACCTAAATGATCTCAAAATTATAAACATATATTAATTAGGTGTTTAAAGAAAAATAATATAAAGAATTTAGCTGAATATTCAGAGCAAATAATAAGTAGTCCATGAGTAGCATCTGTACTTAAAAATATTTTTTAAAAGGCACTCAAATTGATTTCTCCTGATGAACTCAGGCCAGGTAGATGATTTCTGCTTTGACAGATGATTTCTGCTTTCACAGAACAAATCTTCATTTAATTACTGGTACAAATGTTATAGGCATCAAAAAGTTGCACCTTATTTCACTTATTTCAAAAACATATACCACACTTTTCGAAGAGCTCAAGGCAATTGAACTGCACAATTAAAAATATACACTAACGGTTGAATCATAGGCTTATTATGCACGATGAGCAGCTTCAGTTTACATTTCTGTCAAGGCAAAAAAAAATTGTGCGGATTTATTTTTGCTAGAACAGCACTGGCACTCATCTCTCTCCTTCCTCACATTTTGCAAGTGCTCTTTAACTGGAATTTTTTTCCTCTGCCGGTCTACACAGAATTGCCCCAGGGATTTTGCCTCCAACCTCCTTTCTCCCCGCCCCCAAGCACTCAAGTGCATTTAGATCTTCCCCCCGTTAATATCATTCTACATCACATGATCATCAATTTTTTTTGTATTGGCAACATAAATCTATTAATGAAACAATGTGCTTAGTTGAAAGTGACAAATTTCTAATCCTGTATGCTCCTGTGTTCTGGGAATCGTTTTAAGCTCTGCGCTCCTCCACCTGTGTTCCTATTACTCTGGCATGCTTTCCTCTGGGAGAAGGTTCTCACTTCTGGATTGAAGGGGAACCAGTGGTGGGATTCAGAAGGCTCGCACCACTTCGGCAGAACCGGTTGTTAAAATGGTGCTTGTAAACAACCAGTTGTTAAATTATTTGAATCCAACCACCAGAACTGGTTGTTAAATTATTTGAATCCCACTACTGAGGGGAACTGCAAGTGAGCCCCACACCTAAGGAAAGAGCAGCAAAAGTACGTTCCAGCAGTGGGTCCGTCAATTGGCTGCAGAATCATGTTGGGAGTGGAGAGAATTCTGCCTCTTTTCCATCACCCCTTTTTGTTCTTTCTGTCTTTGGAGTACTGCTTAGACAGTGATGCCTCACTGCTTATAATTTCTGCTCTGTTAAATTGCATGGGGGAGAGGTTCAGGAACAACATTTTAATCTTGAGTAACCATTTATGGTGGCCAATTAGGCAGTTATGCATGCAGTGCAGAGCTTCCGACATTGCAATGAGACATTCCGTTGAGTGCCAAGAAGCCCCCCAAAACTGAAACCCTGGCTAACTCATGGATAGTGCATTTATGTAGTAATATATCAATATTTCACTACTATAATGACCCAAACATTTTTTTAAAAAAATATGATTGCCAAGTGGAACAGAGTGAAACTGGCAGATCAAAGTAGTGACAGTTGATTGGAGCTGGCAAAGGTGACCCAGCAAAATGATGGACCAGGGGTCTCCCAACTTTGATTGTTGTGTAATTTGGGGGGAAGCAGGGGGAAGGGGGTCGCTGGGATGAAGGCTGAATGATGAGCAATGAGAAAGTGCAGGATTGTATGAATGAAAATTTGAGTTTCCTAACCCTTTGCAGCTGCATTGGACCTTTGGTACAAAATGCAAAAAAAGGAAATCCCCCCATCAGACATCACACAGACCTGCTGCAACTAGAGGCTAATAAGGAGAGAATCCAGAATGCCTGTCCCAGAGCTGATAGGGCAAAAACTACAAGGGCAGGGAAGATGATCTGCAAAAGGGGGCAGAACACTGTAGATCTAAGATTGCGAAGTAAACACTGCTCATAACTGTGATAAGCACTGTATGCATAATAGGCCAGTAATATAACCCATGGACTTCAAAGGAACTCTGCTTAGTACTGCACTGTAAAACAATCCATTACAACAATCAGAAACACTACCAAAAAAGTACATTCAAAATTGTCTCCAACAAACCAAATTAAAAAAAAAATCCATGACCACAAAACCATGTAAGTAACTCTGAATCCCCATTGGGCAGAATGGCAGGGTATAAATGATGAAGAAAGGAGAAAGAAGAAGGAAGGCGATGGTGGAGGAGGAGTTTGGATTTTTATCCTTTCTTACTCTCCTCGAGTAAGGAGACTCAACGGGGAATACAATCTCCTTTCCCTTCCTCCCCACAACAAACACTCTGTGAGGTGAGTGGGGCTGAGAGAGCTCTGAAGAACTGTGACTACCCCAAGGTCACCCAGCTGGCATGTGTTGGAGTGCACAGGCTAATCTGGTCGACCAGATAAGCCTCCACAGCTCAAGTGGCAGAGCAGGGAATCAAACCCGATTCTCCAGATTAGAGTACACCTGCTCTTAACCACCATGCTGGCGTAAGTAACAGCCCAATCAAGATGGGATGAGGAAGCCAATGGTAGCTGAGGATGGTGCGGCGAAGGCACCACCTCCAATGGAGCTCTGGGTGGTGCAGCAAGTAGCAGGGGAAAAATTCCACCCCCACAACTCCACTGGGGAAACAGACTCATGCTAAGTAGGGCTTTCCTGTGCCCAAAGCCCAGTGGAAACTGACTAAAATCAGCTCCACCCCTAGAAACAGCCCTAGCTTGCCCTTCACCACACCTGCATCTACCTCTAGGCCAGCGTGACTCTGCAGGTGGCAGGCTCTTCTAGGTTGGGGGCCATGGAGTTGTGTAGCACCTGCCTGCCACTCTGCCCACCTGGCACAGGTGCCACTTATTCCAGGGGGGTTGGGAAATGCACCGGCATGGCCCTGTGCTTGTTCCAGGAACCACTTTGCCCCATCCCCCTCTATACTGGGCTGCTCATAAGTAAGTAAATAAAACATTCTACAAATAGACTGCTGAGACAAAACTGTCATACAAGTCATCATAAATGAAACAAAGACTACTTGTTACATATTCTACAGAGTTGTGAAATGTGAAAATAAAGGACATCTATTACTCTGTATATCAATAGAGAATATCTATTATGTTGTACATTCTTTATCAGCATAGCCTCATAAGTAAAAGAGATGTGACAATGTTATCTCAGATTTTTTGTTTGAATGTCATACTCAACTATGTGAGACAAGAGCAAATCCAGCAGCCTAGAACTCTTGAATAAACACTAAGGAATTTGGAAAGCTTTAACAGCACCAAGTGCAGATGCCCTTCACAATGGAAGACCAAAGTAGATCAATGGGAGATATATGCCAACTTCTGAAGATGTTTTCCTATTAATTTACATTAATGCTCAGAAGTTAGCAGAATAATTATTTTAGTGGAACGTACAAATTTGAACTTTGCTACAGAGCCCACCGCATTCAACAGAGAAACAATAGGTCTGAAAAATACAGGGAGTATACCAGAGAGTAAAGCAAATGATTAAAAGTTTATTAAAATCCTAGTTTAAATTAATATCATTCAGTGTCTCAATCTTTAGCAACAGTATTGTGTCAGCATTTTTTTCCATTATTTCCTTTGTCAATTTTGTAACTAACCAAAAGTAGAACACAGACCAAAATTTACAAATCTATTTCAGCATTCAAAAGCTACTTATTTATCGGTTTATTTACAGTCTACTTTTCTCACTGAGAGTCAAGGGTAGCAAATAAAGTCAAAAAGGACATCAAATGAACTGCAATAGGGTTTGGATTGCAGAATTGTGTAAACAAGCAAAAAACTAAAATAGAACTGAAACAAATATAAAATCAGTGCATAAGCATTTAAATATGACATGTTAAATGGTGTAGGAAGGAACTACATAATCAAAGCATACTTACAATGTTAGGCTGCAATACATTAGAACAGGCAACAGTAATGTTAGTCACAAGTCCCTTTTACCAATGCACATTTTGCATCATTACAAAACAGGGAAAATATTTTAAAACAAAACATAATTATTTTTCAGATAATTAGGATAAAGAAAAACACCATAACCTATTAGGGCAAAATGTACAAAATAACCAATTGTTTCCTACAAATTATTATTGCACAATAATTGTATCTTGCATCTGTAGGGTACTTACTGAACCAAATTACTTTCTGACCCTGTCTTTCTGACACTATAAATGCTTGTGGGCTCTAGAACTTTCAGAGAAATGACAAAAATACTTTGGGCTGCCTTACATGCTACATTTTTAATAAGTAATAATGCCTTGAAATGATTCCCATAGCTGGATATTCATACAAGGGTACAGTGTCTATACATATGTGCAAGTATAAAGTATAAATTAATCACATGTACAATTTACTTATTGACCAATCTGTGTGCTTCAGTATTTTGTACTTCACATGCTATGAAAAAAAATTGTGCAAACAGTTCAGCAATACATTTGCAAGGACATCATCCATTGCCAGGAATTTCTGACAGGTATAATTCCAAATACAGACAATGTAATATGTTATTTAACCTGTATTGTTACGAAATTTCACCTTGACAATTCAATGCCAAGCTGTAATAATTTAATTCAAATGGCAAACAGTACTGAATAGTGTGAACTGGGAAAGAACAGTTCTTATTTGCATTTAATTCAATATTATATTAAGAGTTCTATTATGCAAAAAAAGTTGAATTACAAATTTTGAGACAGGATGTAATACTATATATCATTCATAGAAGCTCAGCAAATTGCTGACAAGCAAAATGGGACCTAAAAGGAAGAGCAAAATTCTGGTGGACATGAAAACTGCTAGAAGAGCAAAAATTTAAGGTACTGTAATTCATCAGAAGCCATGACTTCTCCTTCAAAGAAGCCACCTAAGCACACACTTTTAGCTATATGTTTTATGGCAAGCCATCAGAGAGTCACCAAGCCTGTAGCCAGAAATTCTTTGTTAAGGTGACACAAGTCCAGCGGAGTTATGTGTAAGTACAGAACTAGCTTGCTTATACTTTTAAATAATTAGAGTAAAGTAGTATGTTAGATGGAGTTGTGATCTATTACATGAAAATATTTCAGGTTTATTATAAATATAATCAAATATAAATGTAAAATACAGACTAAATGCTTTTACAGTGAATCGTCAAGTACACACTGACTGCTTTGTAGACTGCTTTTACACTATCACACTATTCATCAGTGCACATATAGTCCCCTTTGACACACACATATCGGAAACAGCAATAAACGAATCTACTATATATCTTAAGATTAGAAGCTTTGGTGCTAAAGAGAACAGTGCAAGCCAGGGAGGGGTAGCTAAACTGTGGCTGGGTATAACACAGGGGGCTTGCTGCACTTTGGCCTTTCCTAAGGGGCTTGCTGCACTGTGGAAATCAATCCAACAGTGACATTCCCGCTACCCCCAGGAAAGGGCTCCAGGCACCACAATGGGGTTTTTGTTGGTGTAAATTTGCACTGACAAATGGGGATGTTCCAAGCTGAAATAGTTCCGAAGCTGACTAATGCTGGCCTTGCCACCAGGAACACCTTCCTTGGCTGTGCCAGCATCCCTGCACGGCATATGCCAATCCCTGGTGCCAGCATATGTCTCCTGGAACTGGTGTGAAGGTTCTTTATGCTGGTGCAAGTGGCACATATGCCACAGCCATGATCACACTGCTTATTCAACCCTTCCCGCTGTCACCCCCATGGATTACACTGGAAGTCTCCAACAACTCAATATATTTAAAAATGTTTATATATTTAAAACATTACAAAAATGCAGGTAATAGTGCATTTGTCTTAGAAAAAGACCAGCAAGAAAGGAGCAACACACAAAGTGGAGTTTTGCATGATAGTGTTGCTAGTACCTAATGTGGTTTGTACCACCATCGTCTATGTCTTAGCTATTCCCTACTTTAATAACTGAAGACACAAAATATAATTCCAGTACTGGAGCCTGAAGGAGCTGGGTTTTTTAAAGAGTAACACTCTTCTAAGTCCATTGAAGTTAGTGAGCTTAGAAGGATGTGCCTCTGTTTAGGTTTGCACTACCAGACTGCAATCCTATCATACTTTGAAACAAAGTTTAAAGGAGCTCAATGGCAGCAGCTTCCATGTATATACAAAGTTCTTAAATAGATTCAAACAGAAACATGTGAAAGAAAGAAAAATTCTGTCCTTCCATCAAAGATTCAAAAATACATTGGCAGATTTAATAGAATTGAGACAAAGAAGACAATCCTACAAATGTTTACTCAGAAATAAGCCCAAGCTCAATTTAGTTTATGCCCTCATAACTGTAATTAAGACTGCAATGACTACAGCAACCCAAATGTTTAGCTACTGTCTTCCACACTTGCCCAAACTCTTCCTGTTCTGAATAACTGATGTGTGACAGTTGGTATTTAAATATGTATTATATTTTTTACACAACCATGATCTGGGAAAACGTGATTGTGATTTATGCTACTTAACATAGAAACACTAATTATTATTTGAAAACACCAGAATCCTTAAGTAACAGGAACATAAGAAGCCACTTTGTATGGGAAAAGAATACAAGTTTACTGAGGAGGTTTTATTGTTGCTGTTGTTGTTAAGGCCTAGCTCAAAGAAGAACTCTAAGGATCTCAAAACCCAGTTAACAGTTTGAGCTTCAACTATACACAACTAATACAGCTTTAAATTATCCAGATCTGAACATTTGCAATGCCATCTAAAGAAGGGTTCAGTGTACTTAGATGGGTGAAATTCTGGTGACAATGGCACTTTAGCTGTAGTGGTTTACATCACAGTAATGAAGCTTGATCTGCATATGTTCAGATTAGGAATCACTTTTCAATTTCAGATCCTTTTGAACTCAAACCAAATGGGAGGAGGCTTCACAGGCAGAATAGTGACCCCATTTAATTCCCTCCATCCCTAACTCACCTACTCCCTAAGTTCTGGGGTGGGAGCATAGTAGAGCAGCAGTGGTCATGGCTCTTCTATCTATAGGCAAAGTCCAACCACCTTCACGGCCACCTGACTGCCTCCACATGTCCAGAAAGCTGCCTCAATCTTCCCTCCTTCCATGCATCACACTGCAACAACAATGAGGAAACCCAGATAGAAGAAAAGCATTGACCTGGGATTGGCAGGAAGGGGGGAGGGCAGAAAACAGTTTTGCTTTTGGTGGACCATCACAAAATTTAAAAGGTGTTGCTCAGTACATCCTACCTTAGCTACAGGTCTGCTAGCCAAAGTGTGCTGTGTCAACAAGAATACAGCATAGGAAGCTATGAAAGGACTCGCAAAGGCAAAGAAGTAATGCCAGCTTTCTTTCTGTAAGAGAATCATCATAATCTTCTTGTTATTTTAGTTCTCATTTTTATATGTCCAGAAATGTGTGTTGTCACACAACATGTTTACATCCATTTATTCAAGTGGATATCTGCAACTAGCACATCTTAATTGCTTCATATAATGGATGCATGCATCATATTTCCCACTACAGTAAAACAAGGATTTTAATTTTTTGTTTTATAGAAATAAAATTAGAAAAGTCCAAACGTAAGCAGCTTTCAGAAGCACCGTAATCAAAACCTTTGGAGAGTGCTAGATTTTTATATCAGGATGGAATTAGAAAGTGGGCAGAAAAAATAAGGATTTTAGTACACCACATTCGTTTTACATTTAAACGCATAATTTATAAATACATACTTTTTCATCTACTACTCTGGAGACACATATTGATAGGCACCAATCAAACTACAGGACACCATACATCAGTGTGATGATGTTGCACTCTAAGTGGTAATGGATTCACATTCACTCTAACGTTCCAGCCTTATTTTTGCACTTCTAGTTCTTTACAGTTTTATTTCTTTCCTTTGATCCCATATAAATTCTCTTCCCCTCAGAACAGAACAATCACCATAAAGTGTTATCTGCATTCCAAAAGAAGCCTACCAGTCTCTGGTTCTAGATCTTCAAATGCCAATAATAATCACACACTTCTGATTCAGTGGCTTTCATCCAAGCATGAGCAGATGTCTTCCCATGAAATGCTATTTCCTTCACTGCATCACTGCTCAAATTTCATCTTATAGCATATTTTCTAACTGATGCTACCCTGTCGGTGCACATCAACCCCAAGGGATCAGCACCAAGAGATCAGCACCTATCCACTGATAGCACTCCAAATCCCCCTGTGCCAACCGGTTCTTCCAATTCATCAATTCCACCCCCTACAAATATTGGTCCAGAGTACACTCAAACCGAATTTTCCACTCCACTGATACTCAACCGTTGGTGTTATCCCAAATTCATCCTCAAATCTATCATTTCATCCAAAACCTCACAATTCCCAAGGAACTCACATCTTCACAGAGCCAAGGAGCAGAGAGTTGCTCCCAGCACCCTTCTCATAGCCCTCAAAAAAGATGTTGCCGCGGGGTTCATTCATCCAGACCTCTTCTCTCCTTTGGAACCCCTTTGGCCTCCCTAAAAATGCCAGAACCCTTACCTTCGGTCAAGGGCCCCACATGTTCACTACAAGACGGCAACCGAACCCTCCTCCCAAAATTCCCTTCCAAATGCGGCCTGCCCCCCCCCCCCCTTCGTGGCCCGAATTCGCAAATAATTCCGAGACAAAGCGGCGGCGGCGATGCACCTGCACCCAGCCTGCTAACCCTTCCTTTCTCAGTCAGCCGCCAGGAGCAGCCCGGAGGAAGGGGGAGAAGCGGCTCTTTCCAAGAGTTCTCGCCTCCCTTCCTCAGCCCCCAACTTTCCGACCTCTTCAAGGACGCAGCAACAAGCTTAGTCGAGAAAAGAGAGGGAGGGAGAAGGGAGGTGCGAAGGTGCTCAACAGAGAAGCCCCAGCCGTCCTCGGAGGTGGCTGCTGCTGTCGCTGCTGTGGAAACGGGGGGGGGGGGGGGCATCCCCAGCTGGCTCTCCTCCCCGAAGGCAACAAACTCCGACAGCTGGATGCGCGGGCCAAAACAGGCCAGATGACGAGCTCGCCAGACTGGGCTGCATGCAGCCCGGCGCTGGCCCCCTCTCACTCAGCAGTCCCTGCTGCTTTCCCTTTGCCCCCAGCTCTCCAACCTTCTTGCCTCATCCCAGGCTTACCGTAGGGGGAGGCATCAACCTTCCTAGCCATGGTCCCCCGCCGTCGTTCGGGCTCGCGGAGCCTGCAGCCCGGAGCCTCTCCGCCCGCTGCTCAGCGTGCTCTTTGTTGCTATGATGGCATGTGAGGCGGGAGGGCGGCCGTGAGGAAGCAGCAGCCGCCAGGAGCGAGGGTTTCCTCTGGTCCTTCTCTGCCCCGGCAGCTGCTGAGCCCCGGAGTGATTCCCTCTTGGCCCCTCTCTGCTGCAAGAGGAGCTGCGTTTAAGGCAGAAGAGCGAGAGCAGCCAAACGCGGAGGCTCGCAGACGGGGCTCTGTGGGCTGCTGGCGTTGCTCAAAGCTTGCCCGGCCTTCCCATGGATAAGGGGAGGGGGGTTAGGGGCACGTGAGATTGCCCCCCCCCCCTCCAGCATCAGCCCGCCTCCTTTCCGTCTGCACCGCGCCAACCAGACCCCGAGGACGGAACAAACTCCTCCTACCGGCCGGAGAGTCTCGCCAACTTCAAGTGGGCGGAGGAACCGGACTTTGGACACGCAGTGGTGACTGGGCAGGGGACTAACGTGGGCGTCTTTGGACTGCTAGTAAGTATGCGTGTGGGACTCAAAGGCCCTTTTCTTTGCCTCCCAGGACTTGTTTGCGTTGTCTGGAACTGGGAGGGGTTTAAGTTTCTGCTTTTCCAAGCCTTAGGGAAAGAGGAGACTTGTTTCCCCTAGCCCAGGCAACCGGCCTTCGACAGCAATCCTAACTTTAGACATGAGCCTCGGGGAAGTGGCTGCTGGGGAAAAGAGATAATTTTGTCGTTTGGAGGCGCCGCTAGTATTGCACACGGACTCCACAGCTAAGGGACTTTGCAGAGAGGGCGAACTTACTCAGCTATGGAAGGATTGCGTTCCAATTTCCTGGCGCTCCTGCAGACTGTCGCTCTCCTTCCGTGCTGATGAATGCGCGGGGATCGACCTGGTAAACCTCTCCCGCTTTTGGAACTGGGCCTTGCAGCATTTTTACATGCTGTGTCATGAGACATCAGACATCGGTTACCAGAACTGAGAGGATTTCTCTATTTCTGCATTTTTTTTCACAAGTATTTAACATCATGGCAAACAGTTCCTATAATCCTGCATGTCTACCTAATTATGCATGTATATATATAAATTGTAGTAAGGGAATTTAATGCTATGGCAATCGTACATAATTCTGCAGGAAGCACATGGTCACTTTAAACATTTATGCTGCAATAAAATCTGTTTAATCTTCACAATGTTACTAGACTACTATATTATAAAGAAGAGAAGACTTTTAAAAAGCTGAACTTTGTTTATATTATGTGTCTGTGGACCTCCTGTAATCCTTTAAATATATATATATATGTAAAATAATTATATTAACAAAATTGTCTAAATTCTCTTTCCAAATCTGTTCAATGATTGGGGGAATCTAGTTTTGCTGAAAACCACATAGGCTAACATTGTGCTACATTTGTTGATTTTTTCCTAGATCTTTCAATTAAGTCTGGTGGTTTCTGAATCAAAGCAAAGTTTGCTTTCAGTTACCATATGTCAGTGAAGGTAAATTTTAATTTTCCCCAAGCTCCCAGAAATGTTTGCTAGCATAATCTTTACAGAATTTTTAATCAACATAGTTCCTTCACACAAAGGAATGAGAGAGCTACTGAAAGAGAATGCATGGGATAATGATGTAAAAGATACCCTTGACCCTTACCAGTGGTGAAGAAGCTGAAATCCTTCATCAGTGTTTTTATGCACACTGTGCTGCATTTGTCGTTATATATGTTTCAATAACCCTTTGCAAAGATCTGGTTTTTCCCATTTTCTGTGGAAATCAAGCTGATACAGACACACATACATGTGAATCACTTGTTGTGTAATGGGAGGGCTTTCAGACAATTAAGGAATTATAGTTGATTTATCACCTGCTATTTAGTTGATCAGTTAAAGGTAAATAAACATACAGTGCCAAAACCTTGATACCCCGGCCTGGTGGAACGCTCTCCCTCCAGCTGTCTGGGCCCTGCGGGACCTTGGTGAGTTCCGCAGGGCCTGTAAGACGGAGCTGTTCCACCAGGCCTTTGGAGGAACCGGCCGTTGATGGTGCCCCCGCCCTCGACCCGGCCCTGACATCTGGGCCAACTGTCATCTCAGACTCGCCATTCCTCCCTTTTGGAGCGGGGAGGGAATTTTTAGATTAGAATACTGGATGCCTTTCTCCCCCCCTTTGGGGGAGGGGAGGGAATTACAATAGTAGATTATTGAACGCCATCTATTTTACTGTAATTTATTATATTTGTTGGGATTGTTTTTTATGGTTGTCACTGCTTTTAAATGTTTTAACTACTTATATTGTTTTTTCTTCTGCTGTACACCGCCCAGAGCCCTCCGGGGATGGGGCGGTATAAAAGCTTTAAAAATAATAATAAATACAGACAGACAGACAGACAGCACACACGGGTAATGAAAAATGTACAAAATCATTTATAATAAACCAAGCCTGCCTGCCTGCCTGCCATTCTGTTCTGTTTGTTTGTTTATATCCCGCCCAATCCCCAAAGGATTATTGCATTATTATTGTTCTGTATTACTGTCAGCACCATCTTATTTCAGCCTATCACATTGAAAACAGTGGGTTTAGATTGGAGTAACTCTTCATAGGATTGGACTGTACACATGTAAGAACTCCAAATAAAGTGTGGGGAAAATTAAAGTGTGCCATTATGTATCTACTTATTTTAAACATTGCATATCCTTCCAATGGGGACCCAAAACTACTTACATTAATTTCCTCTCATCCATTTTATTCTCACAGCAGTCCTATGATTTAGGTAAACCTGAGAGTGTGTGACTGGGTCAAGGTCATCCAGCAAGTTTCCATGGCAGAGTGGGGATTCAAAGCAGAGACTCCAGGATCACAGATTGGGGCTTTCCGCACTACAGAAGGGAGCTAAGGTCGACTCGGTTCCCTTCAGTGGGAGGTGATTCCAGGCTGTCCGCACAGCAACTTACTTGGCCCCCTGGAACCAAGCTAAATGGGCGGGGTCATCTTGGTGCCTGTTTCGCTCCTCGATCGTGATTGGAGCTTGTGTTACCATGGGAAATGGGAGCGTTCTTTTTTTTTTTACAGTTTTTACAGTTTACAGTTTACAGTTACATGCCCGCCACAACTCTCCCGTTCTGCGCATGCCACAAAAGCAGCTCCTGATTGGTTGAACAGATGAGGTGTCATTTTGATGCGTCCGCACTTCGAAGCTTCGAAGCGGTATCGACCTTGTTCCAGCAGAAAGGTGCAGTTCATAACTGCGACAGGGATGTCGCAGTTCTGAGGGGGTGGAACTGAGACAAAACAACGTTGAGCTCAGTTGCAGTGCGGATGCACTGAGGTGAACCTAGATAGAAACCAGTACAACTCTGTCAGTGCGGAAAGCCGCATTGTCACTCTAACCACTATATCACAGTGGCTTTCTTACACCATTGCTGATTAAATAGCTCATCACCAACTAGAACTTTAGTGAATAATGTAAATCAGTAAACATCTTTGTTTGAGTGCTCATTGCTTAGTGTGAATGTTTGAAAGTTCAACAAATAATAAATAGCTGTTAATACGAACATAGCACCTGTGTGCTTGTAGAATAGCAAGTGGACAGAAATGCATATATATGAGGTAGCAACAAAATATTTCATTCATTAGTTAGTGTAGATGCTGGTATAACTATTATGAGAGTTATAGCAAACAATGCAATACTCATGCATTATTGCATGTTTGATCAGTGATACCTCTTTCACTCATACAACCTACTTTCCATGTGAAGTTGTAGTAATTAACTGCTGAATACAACAAATTGGTCCATTGGACACTTACCGTGAAGGGCCTTTCTCCTTGTCAGCAGGAGGACATCTCACATGGGATTTCCTTTCCTCTATTGCTAGGAGGCAGGAATTTAATTTTCATCACTTCCTCTGTTGTCCTCCAGTCCCCTTTTGCTCCAGTATCAGACAGATCATGTAGTAGAGACAAACAACACTCAAAGAATAACATGCTAACCTTGGGGGGAAAAACCAAGTAACTGTACCCCAACTGATTATATATAGAATAACACTGTTTGATATCAAGAACTGTACCATATGGAAAACTGATTGAGGGAGATGTCCTCCTGCCTACCGGGAGAAAGGCCCTTCACAGTAAGTGTCCAATGGACCATTCTCCTGGAGACGGAGGACATCTTGCATGGGACCTTCCAAAGCAGTGTCCCTCCTGCTCTCAGGTGGGAACATTAGTTTTCCTTAACTATGTCCAGTACCCTGGTACCAAACACAATCTGAGATTCCGCCCATGAGTCTAGTTTATAGTGTTTAATGATGCAGAGGACCAAATGGCTGTTCTGCAAATGTCATCCAGGGATACCTGTTGTCCAAGAGCAGCGTTAGTAGCTGCACTCCTAACTGAGGGCCGTTATCCCCAATGAAACACAATCCAGTGTTTCTGTAGGCCTCTGCTATGTATGTTTTGAGGGCTCTGCTAATTGTGGCCCCAACATCTGCTGCCCCAGCTTCAGGTGAGAAATGTTAATAAATAGACTATCTGAGAGTCTGAGAGTTCTGTGCGCAGCAGAAACACCTTGAGGGACCTGTGGACATCAAGCTTATGCCACAATCTCTCCCTGTCATTTCCCAGGTTGATATGAAATGTAGGCAAGTTAATTTCCTGGCATAAGTGAAAAGCCGAACTAGCCTTGGGTCTAAACATAGGGTCCAAGAGCAAAATGTCTGGGTGAATGATGCAACAATTTGAGTTTATGGACAAGGCTCTAATCTCAGACACCCTCCTGGCTGAGGTGACCGCCACTAAGAAAAATTTAATCCTGAGCCACTGAAGATGTATTGATCAGATAGGCTCGAATGGTGAGTGAGGGCCAGCAACACTGTGAGGAGATTCCAGGAGAGGAAATGATTTATTTTAGGTGGTTGAAATTGGGCAACCCCTTTCAGGAATCTCAAGACATCAGGATGTCTGGAGACTGACCATCTGCTTATCTGTGGCCATACCACTGAGAGACCCGCTATCTGCCTCCTGAGTGTGGCTGCCTTCTGACCCCCTTTTACACCCTCCTGTAAAAAGTTGAGTATATTGATGATCCCTGGATGCTCAGGATCAATTTGTTTATGCCTGGCCACCTCACAAACACCTTCCAGGTGTAATTATAAATTTGTCGAGAGGCAAACAAGGTGTCTATCCCCTCGTCTTGAATACTTTTTTCCCTCAACCTTGACCTCTCAATAGCTAAGTGGTTAAGTGAAGTCTGTCTGGATCTGGGTGCCAGACTGGGCCTTGAGTTAGTAGATCTAGTTTGGAAGGCAATGGAAATGATACCCCCACTGCCAGCTCTTGGATGGTGGAAATCCAAGATCTCCTGGGCCAATGTGGGGTTATTAGGATCATCTCCGCCTGTTCCTTGAATAGCCGTCTCAGGCGCCTCAGAATGAGTGGAATGGGGAGGAAGGCATACAAGGTGACCTTGGGCCAGGGGGCTATCAGAGTGTCTGTTGCATGTGCTGATGGGTAAAAATAACGGGTCATGAATAGTTGTGGTCTGACTCCTCTCCAAAGAGTTTCTCAACCTGGAAAGTGTTTCCTGAAACTACCATCTTAGAATGGGCGTCCGCCTGCCAGCAGCATAACCAAACACCACGTCTGGTGGCCGCTGAGGATGCCATGGACCGTGCAGCCATGGAAAGAGCATCTAAGGTAGAGTCTGCAAGGAATGACACCCCCAGGAGGATTCTGTCTATGCTTTTCCTAGGGGGTAATATCTCAATGACCCTCTTAAGATACACTATGAGAGTCCTGGCAACAGTGGCAGATGGAATTAAGGCCTTCATAGTCATTGCCAGCCACTCATGAGGGTTAAGTCCGATCTCCTATCCTGAGGGTCCTTGACTGACCGCTTGCTGATTGTAGAGCTGCGACAGGGGCATCAACCAAAGGTACTTGTAAAAGCCTGTTTACGTACTCAGGCAAGACATAAAGTTTCTTGGTGGTTGGGGGCATAGCTTTGCTTGCTTCAGCGTTCTGCTATTACCTTCTAATTCACTTTTCAAATGACTCTGGCATAGGAAAAAATGATTTGACCTCATCCACATGAGGGAAATAATCTTGGCTCTCCCGTGGGCGACCTCTGATGGGCTTCAACTGTTTTTGACTAGAAGGAGCCTCTGCATCAGCAGGGTCCTGAAGGTCTAATGCCGATATAATTTTAGATATACATACATACATAAGCCTTTATTGGCATAATCAGAAGCAAATACATAGATAGGTAATAAAAGCAAAAGGCCCCACAAGGACCATAACAGATACGTCTTCCCTTGAGGACCTGCTTGGCTCCCTCAACCAATCCAGACTGGTTTCCCTTGTCACTAATGCTGATTCCCCAATTGAGATGATCACCAACTTTGAACAACTAATTTTAGATATCAGGAAGGGTAGATCCTCTGGTCTAAAGAACCTAGGAGCAAGAGCGCCATGGGTGGGACAGCTGGTGGTCAAACAAGGCACTGGTGCCCTCTGAAGGTTCTTCCCTACCGGTCCCTGAGTGGGTGGAGGAAGCCCTGGCCATTGGCACTCTGGTCGACTCAGCAGTTGAGCGGCCAAAGCTCCCCTGAGAGAGGAAAAATGATCCATCGGCCATTTTGAGAATCACGCCAAAACCACTTTGTTAAAATGGCGCTCGTCAGAGGGAATAAGGCCGCTACCAAGGCTCCTCTTCAGGGCACAAGAAGGGGGGAGAGAGAAAGTGAATGACACGGGAAAAGTGGGGTAAGATGAAAAACAAAAAACGAACAGAGGGAAAAATTGTGGTAGATGCTGGACAGAGTTCCCTAACTCTGAAGGTTGTGGAGCTTTAGAAATGCCTTGCTCTCCTAATAGAGGCAGGAATGAAACTGGAGCAAAAGGGGACCGGAGGACAACAGAGGTAGTGATGAAAATTAAGTTCCTGCCTCCTAGCAATAGAGGAAAGGAATCCCATGCAAGATGTCCTCTGCCTCCAGGAGAATGTGTCACTTACCAAAAGAGGAGCTGTAACCATTATCTTACTGTTCTTATGACTCACAGATCTTGAGCAGATCAAAATCCAGCCATCTTACAGGCAGTCACTGCAGCTAAATACTTAGCGACTGCTAAGGTGACCCCCTGAATAGTCAGTTTTTAAACTGCAAAAATAACTACCTTTCCTCTATTGTACTTTCTGTCATCACTGTAGTGAGTTCTAAATGCCTTAGTTATATGCAATTATTTATCTTTTTAAAGGTCATTTTGAAGAGTAGCTTTTGAAAAATCTTTACGAGAATTTGATGTTTGTAACTTTTAGGAAACCCAGACATAGGGTTATCATTCTGAAATAATTTGCTGAAGAATAACCCACCTCAAGTCAGCAGAGCTATTCCGAAGCGTCCACTTTTAGAATCACTGGCTGAAGTGTTTTATATATATAAGCAAGGTAATTTGCACAATTATGACCAGTACTAGGGGAGTAGGGAGTAGAAAAAGACAGAATGAGCCTCTTATATTAAACTATTTATACAGGGATATAAGCTTGTGTTTCTATACTCATCCATTCCATCTTAAGCACTTAACATGCTGGGTTTCTGATATTACTACACTGTTACTTAAATGTCAACAACAGATTATGTTTCTTCTCCTTTTCCCTGTTCTTCAAAGTATGTCTTGAAAGTCTCACCTTCAAACATAAGATTGTCAGTCTTTTTTTAAGAGAATGTAATCAACATGCTCAGCACTCAGTGTCATTTGTTTTTCTGTGACAATAACTTTGAACAAATGTTTTGTAGTGACAAACAAGATACATGCCATTTCTTACTGGAGAACAAACACAAAGCAATGTTTGAATTGTTTATGCATGGGGAAAAAACACTTGAAATGATTTTTAGGCCAAGCACTGAATTTCATTCAACTTCCAACCAAATACAGGGATGTGAGCTGTTTTTATGGTTTTTTTAATTAATTCTGAACTATGATCAAATACAAATAAATTAGAAGCCTTTTTGAAGATAGAAGAGGGAAGAAAGAGTTATATCAGCGCATCCAGAAACCTAATGCAAACACATTTCATCTTTCTTATAACTCTGGTAGGGCAGTCCTATGTATCTAGTCATTTATTCCTTCTAGATCTCACCTATCAGAAGCTCATAATTTTCATGATTCTAAGAGTATACTGTATATAATTAACCACTTCTGTATGCACACTCTTTTCTCTGCAGCTAGTTTGTTCTGGCTACCTGGAAACTGAGGTGAGAGTGAAGACTGCTGAATGGTGGGTAGTTGAAGAGGATAGGCCCTTTACTTCCATCACTGGCACAGAGTCCACACCTCTGGAAGGCTCATAATTTACCCCACCCTCCAGTCTCTGGAGAAACTAGCTGCAGAGAAAAGAGAGTTTCAGGGTGAAATCCATATGCCAACCACAAGTCAATCCTACAGGACAATAACCTTGCTCACTTTCCTGGAACATGAGGTCGGCTGGTCTACTATGTTTGTAGGTGTCTTAGATTATAAAATAAAAACTTTTTTTTTAAAAAAAGGGCATAAACATGATAAGCATACTTTCTTACCTAATTACTTGCTCTAAGCTGGTCCTTTCCATATTGTAATGAAAACTTGGCAGAGATGACTGTTTAAAGATGGAGTTAACATAGCTAGGTAAACACCATAACTTTGACCTTACAGGATGAAAATATCTCCCAATTAAGATATTGATATATCTCAATGGATTCTGAACAGACTACCATTTGACTTAAATTTATTTCCATCATCTAAAGACTAGCTGATCTACAAAGAGGTATTGTCTTTGTTTCACTTGCTCAGTGTTTCAGTGATATATAATCAGTAAGCTCTTGCTTTCATTGATCTAAACTGAGATTTAAAGATGTAAAAGTAAATGAGTTGCACTGAGCTCTTAATCAAACAAAATGAGTTATTGTTAGATGAACAGTTCAATGACACTCAAATGTTTGCACATATTTAAACTACTGGCTTACAATAAACTATATTTGTCAAGCCTGTACATTCAATATCTATTTTCTACGGAGACCCTGGAACCGCTACGTTTTACAGCTAATATACAACTCACTTGGGCATCATGGTTGTCCCTTAAAGCCTGAAATGTAAAATAAAAGCATAATTCTGGTTTACTCATGACTTCAATTCATGTGGCTGCTTCATTGTATGAATGGGCTATTATGGATGTACCAAAAACAGAACTTTCATAGCACTTTAAATGTAATACAGTTGTATGTAGTCAGATCACATGCTCAGCTACCCATAATCAACTGTACATAATCACGTGTGAACTAGTCATGGTTGTAAACTGGAAGTACCTCTACACAAAATTAAGTTGTTATAGTGGGATTTCAATGTATTCTGCTGTCCTAAGAACATAAGAAGAGCCCTGCAGGATCATATCAGTGGTCTATCCAGTCCAGCATCCTGTCTGATGCAGTGCCAAATCTGGAGACCCAATAACAGGTCACAGAGATCTTCCCCTAATATTGCTTTTTTGTCACTGGTATTCAGAGGTTTACTGCCTCTGAATGTGGAGGTTCCTTTTAGTTACCATGGCTAGTACTCACTGACAAGCTTGTGGAAGGAGAAAATGTCAGGGAGAAAAAGGTCAAAACTAAATTAGAGCCATAGATCAGAGCCAGCCATATCTGAATGCTGAAGCAAGCAGTAAAAGAAATATACTAGTCATGCACTTTTACATATCTACAAGTACTGAACTGCTTGCTGAGTAAGGGAAATAATTTTTTTAATCCATATCCTACTTAGGCAACAGGTTAAAATAGGTTTGAGAGATGTGTTCATGCTTTGTTTGCAATTGTTTACTAAGAAAAAGTTTCATGTAGGACAAACAACTTAGTGGGATTCTCAGACAGAAGAAGAAGAGGAGAAGGAGGAGGAGTTTGGATTTATGTCCCCCCTTTCTCTCTTGTAAGGAGACTCAGGGGCTTACAATCTCCTTTCCCCTCCCACCCTCCAACATACACCTTGTGAGGTGGGTGGGGCTGAGAGAGCACCAAAGAACTGTGACTAGCCCAAGGTCATCCAGTTGGCATGTGTTCGAGTGCACAAGCTAATCTGTTTCACCAGATTACAGATCCCAGCTAGAGTGGCGGAGTGAGGAATCAAACCCAGTTTTCCACATTAAGGTGCACCTGCTCTTAACCACTATACCACATTGGCCCAAGAATTTGTCTTAAGGGTCTTGAAAGGGGAAATGGACAACAGTGTCTGATTGGCTTTTATTTGGTTTACTTTTCTGTAGTGATGTAATTTTGCTTAATGTAATTTTGTTCATTTGCTTGTTCATCTTGAACTCATGTCGGGACACAGGCTTATCTTGATCATGATAAATAAAAATAAAGACTTAGACTTCTAAGGGAAAAAATGATATTTACCTCCTTTGAATCCCTTCAGTGGAACCCTGAAAACCCAAATGTTTCTTCATCAGTGTCTAATCTCCCTTTTACTTTTCTGCAAACCTAAGGACACTTTCCTTGGGAAAAGCTCAATTCAATAACATGGGACTTACTTCTGAGTAGACATGCTCAGAAGTGGTCCCAATATCACTTTAGTAATTCAGTAATAAGAACCTGGAAATTATTTGTAAGAACTTTAATGAACTAGGCCAGTGATGGCGAACCTTTTCAAGATTGAGTGCCCAAACTGCAACCCAAAACCCATTTATTTATCACAAAGTGCCAACATGGCAATTTAACCTGAATACTGAGGTTTTAGTATAGAAAAAAAGGTAGGCTCCAGGCGCGCTTTACTCGGGAGTAAGTCGGTGATAGTTGGTGGCTTTGCTTTGAATGGGTGAATCATGACCCTAGGAGGGTTTACTCAGAAGCAAACCCCATTGCCAGCAACCGAGCTTACTCCCAGGTAAAGGATCATGCTTTCGTTCTTCCCATGAAAATCAGTAGGGTTTAACAGCGCTTAACAGGGTTACCTACACTGCTTCCCCAAAAATAGGTCTTAGGTTTAATGCTAGTAATCTCCCTGAAATAATTACACGATTATCACATGACGAACTCTGTGCATGCGTGCCCCCAGAGAGGGCTCTGAGTGCCACCTCTGGTACCCATGCCATAGGTTCGCCACCACTGAATTGGGCAATAGTGGGCGCAGGGGGACATTATAAAGAAAGATCAGTTTAAAATAATGACCAGTCAAAAGCAAATTAGTCAGTTCAGGGTGGGTGAAGACCCTCTGTCAGGTGCTGATAGATATGCAGAGTATGATTAACTAATATCAGACCTAACCAGTGGTGGGATTCAAATAATTTAACAACCGGTTCCAGTGGTGGGATTCAAATAATTTAACAACTGGCTGTTTACAAGCACCATTTTAACAACCGGTTCTGCCAAAGCGGTGCGAACCTACTGAATTCCACCACTGGATCTAACAAAGAATGATACAATATGAAACCCAATTACTTGCACAAGCAGCAGGTCATTATTGACCCATGGGGTGACATGACATCATGACACACAATCAGCAGACTGTAAAAGATGGGTCATGTAAATTAGTAAAGAAATGGTCTGTTCTTATTGTTTTGGCATAGCTACTTTCAAGAAAATGATTGCTCAGTGAAATCATTCATGAGCAAACTGATCTGGGGGACAAAGAATAGTTGAACAAGAACAAGAACAGTTACTGTAGTCTCTATACCAAACAGACTTCAGATCTAGAAGAAGGGGCAGAAAGGGAGGCAAACTGCATACCTCTTGAAAATGTCATGGAACAAAGGAAGAGAGCAGCAGAGGACCCAGAGATGATGCTGAGAATGCCCTGATGTCTCTGAACTATTCCTGTTTGGTATTATTTGGTATTATTAAACGTTTGGTATTATTTCAAGTGTTAAGTTCAAAACTGGAAAACTTATTGTCCTAATAAACTGTGATAAGAATTCAGATTTTATTGACAATTTTTTTCAGAAGTTATAATTCAGCTTACACTAAACTATTTGCTTTTTGGATACTGTAATTCCCCGCTCAGATATTTATATTGCTCCCTTTGACATCGTTTATTTCTGGATATTGCTGTAACCAGTTCTCAGTGTTTTTTCCAAGTTTGAAGTTGCCCTTCACCACTCCTTTAGTCTTGATCTGAGGGTGCCTTTAAGCAGTGCTGAACTTAAGTAAGCAGCTCCTTAGACTTGGAGTGGTGAGCGAGCAGATTTTCTTAGGTTATGTTGGTGAGAATTTGGACGGAAATGTGGGCCATATTCACGTACTGACAAGTGTCTACTGTGCATGGGTAACCCGGAGTCCATTAGGGGAGCTAAAGAGTTGGGATATTCCCACATAAGGAAGAAAAGGTGCAATTTCCCCAGTATCTGGGAACCAGTATCTAATTTTTTTCCTAGTTCGCAGTACCGGTTGTTACCAGCCTGGCCTCTCTGTCCCTCCCTTAAACCCAGGCTCTTAAAGGGAAATCACCTTTCCCTTTAAAAGGACTTTTCCTCTTAAGACAGTGATGGTGAACCTTTTTGGGACTGAGTGCCCAAATTGCAACCCAAAACCCACTTATTTATCTCAAATTTATCTCAATTTAACCTGAATACTGAGGTTTTAGTTTAGAAAAAACAGTTGACTCCGAGGTGCATGTTACTCGAGAGTAAGCTTGGTGAAGCAACCATGCAACACTTCGAATGGGTGAATCATGACCCTAGGAGGGTTTTTACTCAGAAGCAAGCCCCATTGCCTGCAACCGAGCTTACTCTCAGGAAAAGGATCATGCCCAGGCAGCCTAGGTGTGTGTGTGATTTTTTGCCCCCTACATGATGAACTCTGTGCACGCCTGCCCCAGAAAGGGCTCTGAGTGCCATCTCTGGCACCCGTGCCATAGGTTCGCCACTGCTGTCTTAAGATGACCTTTCCCTTTAAGAGCCTTAAGGGAGGGACAGAGGCCAGCCTGGAAAGTGGAGCTTACCAAGCAGGAAGGGGAGGAAAACCTCCAGGCCCTGCCAGCTGCCTGAAACTGAAACAGAGTCTCCAAAAGTTAGTGGGGGGGTGGCAAGACTCCGGCAGAAGCCTTCCCTCCCCTGCAACCCCCCCCCCCCCAAAGGCCAGTTGAACCCTTGGGGAGTCAGCAGAAATCTTCCCTCTCCCCCAGCCACCCCAAAAGGCCAGTTGGACCCACACCACCACATTTCCTCCTAGCTTTCCCTTGCCTCCCCCCTTCCCCACTAGCTCAGCTGGCATTGTTCTGAGGTGGTGATTTTGGGGTGAATTAGTGCAAAAGTTTGTTAAGATTTCAAGCTTGTTATGAACTATATATTGATACTCCAGGGCTATACTGGAACCCTTGAAGAGAACAGATGGCTCAGCAAAGGCAAAGCTACCTATATGTCAACAGCTGTGGCCCTAAATCAATCCACTCAACTACTTCTCCATGGTGATCCTAACTAACACCATCACCTTCACTTCCACAAATATGCCAGTGAGGCCATAAGCAGGAGAGCGAAGCAGAAGAATCTTAGGAAGGTAGTATTAGAATGCCTCAAGCCGTTCAAAATATGAGTGTTTATTGACTACTCCTCCAAATTAAAAACAAACACTTGAACGCAAATATAAATAATAACCAATTTTTGCTCGCCTTTCTCCCCATGTCCTTATAAAAAGCTTTTGCTTTTTTTAAAAAACAGAGCGGACGATTTAAATATGTGACTCCCTTTTCTGATGCAATTTGAACGATATAACCCGTTCTGTAGCTTCGCCCGACGTTTACTGTTGTGTTTCGTTTAGAAGCTCTTAACCGGGCTCGTAGTTATCTATCCGCCCTCCGGTTCCTGTCAGCCGGGCTCCGAATATCCAATCCAGGCTTGAGGGAGGCGGTCATGTCAAGTGGGAACGACAATAAACTCTAAGGTCGCTCCCGGAGTGCTATTGAGGCGGGAAGAGAGGGAGAAGTGTCATGGCTGCGCTGAGGCTGACTCGGGTGAGGGGAGCCAAGCTTGTGTGGCTGAGCGGTTGCGATTCCGGGGTGCAGAGAGAGAGTAGACCCCATGTCAGGGTTAATGGGCGGCACTGAGGCTTCAGAATGGTCTGCACAGTGACTGAAAAGGCGGTTTACATAGTTGGAAGTCCTGCACGTTTCGGTGGTGGGCGTGTGGAGGAGGGTGCTCTGAAAGGAGACGCAGCAGAATGACTTGCGCTGATAGTTCTACTGCTAAAGCAGTGAGACAAGTCTTTGGGGGGTCTGGGTTTTAATAGGGATGAGAACCTGTGCTTAGCAGCTCAATGAAGAGCGGCGGTCATGTGACCATAGAGAAAATTGTAAACTCAATAAAATTGTGCAAGAAGGTTAATCGCAAAGCTGTTCGATGTTTTTAGAACATGCAGAGAGTTGAGATTTTCAGACGAGACATCTGTTCTCGCATATTTTTCTCCTACCCAAGAAGACCATGGTTTTGCCTTCCCCATTTGTATCCTTATAATAACCCTGTGGTAGCTCAGCCTGGGAAGATGTGAGTAATCCAAAGTCTCTGTTCATATTAGCTGTGGATTTGAGCTCAGGAATCATATATCTTAGTCCAAACTTCTAACCCGAGGTCCACAATGTGGTGCCCATGAGTTACATAGTGCATAGCAATTTTTTGAGAAAGTGGATAGGGACCCGGTGGGGTTGTTGCCCAGCAGTACTTATGATTGGCCATTGGAGCTTTGATTGGCAGGGCTTTTTTTTAATCTACTTTAGCAGCGATTGCCACCACAGCACATTGTATACAGCTTCATTGTATAACTGAAGGTAAACTTGGGCAACAAGTTCGTAGCTGGATTCACCTCCTGCAGAAGCCATTCTTGGACTGTGCCCACCATACTGTGTGAGAATTTAAAAGGTGCCTGCAGGATTAAAGAAGTTGGGAACTCCTTTTCTAACCACTATCTAGCCCTCTAGCCCTTACACCTTCAACGTGCTAATTTTAGATGTCAGATTCCAGCCAAGGTATGCCCTTGCCATTCATTGTCCCTGGCCAGGATGGTCCTTAGCATTTCTAGAGTTTTAATGGCTGGTACTCAGAGGATGCTCAGGAACAATAGTTGTCCTTCCTGCCTGTCTTCTGTTCAGAGAGAAAAATTTTTTAAACAAAATATGGGGGTAGTGTCAAACCTCGTAAACTTGTATGTCTCCAGTCCAGTCTTGTTGCTTTAAGCAGATATGCTTTACTTCCGTTGCTCTTTTTCTTTTTGTTCTACAATTCCAGCCCAACTACATTATTTGTTGTACTAGGAATTTTTGTTAGATCAAAAAATTACCACATTTTGTAATCCCTTTACTGATAGACTGATGTTATCATGTTTTGTAATCCTCTTACTGGTTGTGTGAAAAGTTTGTGAAGTTGATAGAGTTGGCTGAGATGGCTAAACTTTCTTTGTTGCTATGAGAAAAGAATTTATGAACATTTTTGAATAATTGGAAACCCTTGATAGACTTTTTGGGTAAAATAGAAAAAAATGAGTTCATCACTTCCAGATTTAAGAGATAGAAGATCAGAAAAGTTTGAGATTTATTAGTAGTGACAATTTAGAACTAATTTTACAAATGTTATTAATATTAATATTTGGTGCAGGTGGAATTGGAAGTTCTTTTATTAAATGTATTTTTGTCTTTTTTTCTTCTCTGTGTCTATAATAAATCTAATTCAACAAGGGAATAAAAATGAGAAGTTTTTAAAAATCATATTTGTAATTTTCCTTGAGTCCTAGTGAGAAAAGCTGACTATAAATAATGGTAACAATTATGCCCAAACAGAACTATGAAATGACTGGAAGAAACTTTGCTTATTGTTGTAGTACAGCAAAAGGGAAGCACCAAGAATAAGCACAATGCAATATGGAAGGCAAGCTTATCAATAAAAAAATGTGTTTCAGGTAAAGACCAGTTCTTCACCAGAGGCATTCTTTGTATTTGGAACCATATGGCCTTGTAACAGAATAGTCCCGGAAGCCTGTTGTCTCAACATTGAAACATCAATGACTTCTGAACCAAAAGATGTTGAGTTCTTTGTTAAATAACCTTCTCTATGGTCAACCACATGCATTAGTATGGATTTGTGTGTATATGCTGCTGTCTAATTAAATTTGGAAACTGTATTGGAGGTCTTTGCCACATGTATTCTTTTTTTAAAAAAAAAATTAAAATACAGGTATTACGAGGCACTGCTGCATATGGTTGGAGAGCACAGTCTAGCCATGCTACTTCACCGTCAGCAAAAATCAAATCTGCAGCTGGATTTAGCTTTGGTAAGTGCTGGAAAATATTCTGTCTATTAATGACCCTATGGAGGGTGGAATTGACTTCTGGATGCCATGTTGGCTGGTGGAGGGGCAAAAATGCCGATGGGCAGACACCATTGGGTCCACAGTGGCTGAACATGCACTGTGTATTGTATCAGTGAATCTGCACCATAACTGGCCCCGTTTGCACAGTGGAGGTGAGTCAGAAATATTATTGGGGATAGAGGTGACTGTAGTCGGCTTCCACCTGGCCTTTAGACCTGGGAAAGCAGCGGTCCTGCCCTCAATTCAGCCCTATGGAGGGCTTTCAGGCGGCTACTTTTTTTCTTTTTTGCTGCACCCTCACACTGCCTGAAAGCTTTCTGGAGGGGGTGCAGTGGTGGAACTGTCCCTGGTGGCCTCTGTATCAGGCTGCCCATCATGTGAGAAATTTCTCCATATGTCTAAGGAAAGTTCTCTGAATTAGTGATTTGAGTAAATTATGCCAGAAAATTCATGACTGGCTTTCCCTTCTAAATGGTGGCAGTGGCAGGTGGGGGGTTGCTTCCGATTACAGGAATACATGCACACGAGCTGGGAGCATTGTAGCTACCACACAGATTGTCCCATCTGAATTTCATTCCCCAAGCTCATGTTTGTTCTATGGGAGAAAATATACACAAGGCACAGTCCAAAGTACCTTTTCCTACTATGGAGTAAATGGCAGTTGGAGAGAAGATTTATATTGTGGGTAGGGAAAGCACTGGCAGGAGAGGAAAAGGGTTCAGTGTTCCTAAGCCATATAGTACCTTTCTAGTTAAATTAGCAGTATCTCTGTGTTTGTCTTTGGACTTTTTTTCTCTTTGTGTAACCAATTCAGGCAAAGGGATTTTATGTTAAATGAGATTGACGATTTGTTAAATGTAGGCTGCTGTATGAAGGGGCTTAGGATAACCTTGGTCTCCTTTTATCCATTAATGTGTTAAAAATATCATTGGTCGATTCGTTACAGCAAATGTATAATGGTTGCAGACTTTATAAAGTCTGCAACCATTATAAAGTCTTTATAAAGTCTGACTGTTGATGGCAGGGAAATAAAGCACCTCCTATCTGGCTGTTCGTATGGAAGCAGCTCAAACCCAGTATTTTGCAAAAGCATCACTGGTTTAGTGATTTTCGAAAATGCTGAGTTGAGGATGTTTTGAAAACTGAATTTGAAAACTGTCAAAACAGACTTGTTTTGACGATGGGACCTGTGCAAAGCATCCCCACCCCCACCCCCAAAAACGGTTTACATAGCATTCTACACCCATTATATTTGCCCTGTGTAGAATCCACCACAGACAATTTTGTTTTCAGGAAAAAGCAGCATAAAATGTATAAAGTTTTGAGAAAGGTAAAACCAGATCTGAAGTTGGAGTTGACAAATTCTCATCTTCAACATGAAGCAACCTGTCTCCAGTTACAGATCTGCTCTTGTCAGAGAGAAATGACAAAATGAACTTTCTCCAATAAATCAAAGCTACTATTTCTCACTCCCTTGCTTTAGATTTCCTCTGCCCTCCATTTCTTTCATTGTGGTTTTCTTTCAACTGATGGTGTTTCATGGCTCTCTGGGTCTTTGAAGACTATATTGATTATTTCTGTACTATGCTGTACTCTTTTTTTTTTTTTGCTTTCCTGCATCCAGTGGAAGTACTAATAATGCAGTTTTAGAAAAATGTTTAGAATTTTTCTGCTTGAAAAGAAAGTAGGAATTTTGACTATGTTCTTTAAAGATCATGTTGCAGGTACGCTATAGGATTTCCATTTAAATGCCATGTTTTGTAGAACTGACTGAAGAACAAAAAGAATTTCAAGCTACAGCTCGTAAATTTGCTAGAGAGGAAATCTTGCCTGTTGCTGCTCATTATGACAGAACTGGAGAGGTAGGCTTGCCATATATCGGGGAGTCATCTTGTTTAACGTTCTGTGTCTTATTGACACTTACTTAGTGAAGCCGGACATAAAATATTTTCTTCCTTCTTTCTAGTATCCTGTTCCCCTCATAAAGAGGGCATGGGAGCTTGGCTTAATAAATTCACATATACCAGAGAGCTGTGGTGAGTGAACTGGTTTTTAAGCTATAAAACAGAGTAAATAGAAGAATGTTTTTATGGGAGACTCAGCCAATTTCATAATAAAATGTTTTCAGAAATTTAGGGTAGGAATCCTGATATCAGATAAAGTCTAATGTATTGATGCTCTAATGAAAATAACAGTGCTGTCAAACAGTTTGGACTATTTCCTTGCTTGTACCTTTGTTGTTTGATTTCTCTGTTGTGTGCTTGAAGTCTGACAGATGAGTGTAAGAACAAACTCCATTGAAAAGGATTGTGTGGAATGTTGATGAAGTTCTGTTTGTGGTGGCCGTTCACACCGACAAAGGATCATGTTGTAGCCAACCAGTGATGAATATGCACAAGTGAATAGGCTCCAGTGTAACTGAGCTACTGGAATTGTTCTAAATATGAATGTCAGTTTCAAGGTATATTGGTAACTTTTAAGTGGATATACAGAATAAGTTGAACAGGATATGGAAATAAAAAGTGGGCACCCACAAGAAGACATCTTATTTCCCCCTGTCCCACTTTTTCCTCTTTCCTGTTCCTGAAAGCCCCCACAGCCTCTCCCCTTTTGTTGCTTCCTTCTCTCCTTCAAGGTTTCCAGCCTCCAGGTGGGGAATCTTCTGGAATCACAAAATATCTCCCAACCACAATTCCCCTTTAGGGCTACCAACTCCAAGTTGGGAAATTACTAAAGATGTGGGGTGCGGGGGAGAGAAGCTTTGGAAGAGTGAGGTTTGAAGAGGGCAGCAACCTCACCAAGATATAATGCTACAGAGTCTACCCTTCAAAGCAATCATTTTTTCCAGGTGAACTGATCTGTGTCCAGTCCCTACCTGAAGGTTGGCAACCCTACTTTTTTTGGAGGAAATGGTTGCTTTGAGGGGTGCAGTCTATGGCATTATAGACCTTTGAGATCTCTCCCCTCCCCAAGTGCTCCCCTCCAAATCTCCAGGTATTTCCCAACATGGTATTGAAAACCTATATCCTTCCTACCTAACAGCCAACCTATCTTTATTTGCTCCTCTGTCTTAAAGTTTCCCTCTCCCCTCCCCAGCAGCCTCTTATCTAGGAAAATGTGGCCCAGCTGTGTTGGCTACTGGGTGAGGCCCACTTGCATGGTTTGGAAACTCTCACGGTCATGTGGGGTGGCACCTTACTTTCTTCTGTATCTTCCTTTTCACACTATTTTCTGATTCCACACTCCTGGCAACTCCCAATGACCTCTCCCCATAACTCTCCTTGCATTCCTGGCAACCCTCATATCTTTCCTGCCTCATTCTCTCCTCAGCCACTCACCAACCTACTTTTTATCTGCCTCCCATCTTCAGCTATATTTATGAATTACTTTCTTTTTCCAAAGGAGCATACATTATTCTACTCTCCTTTTAATCCTCACAACAACTATCTGAGCTATTGGTTGTGGTGGGTTTACTGGGCTGTGGGGCCATGGTCTGGTGGATCTTGTTCCTAATGTTTCGCCTGCATCTGTGGCTGGCATCTTCAGAGGTGTATCACAGAGGGAAGTCTGTTACATCTCTCTCTGATACACCTTTGATGATGCCAGTCACAAATGCAGGTGAAATGTTAGGAACAAGATCCACCAGACCACGGCCACACAGCCTCGAATACCCACCACAGCCAGTTGAATCCGGCTGTGAAAGCCTTCAACAATCTCTGAGCTATGTTTTGCTGCAAAGTACATGACTAACCTAACCTTAAATCATCCAGTGATCTTCAACAAGATGGCAATTCAAACTTGGGTCTCCTAGACCCTATTCTAAAGCTCTTACAACTACATCACATAACATCTTTCAGAGGGTGGCTGCTGTTGAACAGTAACAAGCAGCCAGGCTTAGTTGAATCATGCAGTCAAGTTACACAGAGGTTGCTGCCAGGCTTAGGTGGGACCTGGAGATCCCCCAGAATTACAGCTGATCTCCAAGTGAGATCTGTGCCCCTGAAGAAAATGGCTGCTTTGGAGGATGGACTGTATGGCATTAGATCTGGGTGAGGCCCCTCCGTTGGGGTGTTTTTCAGGTTTTCATGAAGATTTGTATTGTCTGTTCTCAGCTGCAATCACTGGATTTAAATAATCTCAGATTTGGTCATCTTTGCTGTTAGAAGATAAGCTTAACAGTGCAAATCCTATGCAGAGAGGCTCTGGACTAAATTCACTGAAGCCAATCTGTATAAGATTATTCCTAAACTGCATTTGTTGCTATACATTTTTGTAGGCTTACATTTTTATTTTTGTTAATGCTTTATTGTAGGTGGCCTTGGCCTTGGCATCTTTGATGCCTGCCTTATTACTGAAGAATTGGCTTATGGGTGCACAGGGGTTCAAACAGCTATTGAAGCAAATTCTCTTGGTGTGAGTATTTTCTTATTTGCTTAATAATACTTAGCTTAGAAAATTAATTCCTATATATTAAACAAATAAAACATTTCTTTTAGCAAATGCCAGTCATCATTGCAGGAAATGAGCAGCAGCAGAAGAAATATCTGGGGAGAATGACTGAAGAACCCATGATGTGTGTGAGTGTTTTCACTTTGTGCAATTTGATATTGCTGACTTTGGACAAAATGTTGGCCCTTATTTTTTAATCAGTTTCAGAACAACATCAAAAGCCCAAGATGCTCAATGTATGCCTTTTTCCATTTTTATTCCTTTGGTTAAAATTCTATTTATCAAAATCCTTGCCTGTTGTGTAGCATAGAGACTTTGTAGCCAATTCAAAAATATTGAGCCACACTTTGCATTATCAAGTGTGTTTAACAGGAAACTCCAAGCTATATTATCAAACACTTTCTCTTAAAGAACTCTTAAAGAATATAGTTTTTTTTCACAAACCTAGTACTCATGCTTATTTTAATATAGTGTGGCTGTCAGTGCACTGAAATAAATGGGCACATACATGAACTTCACTGAAATGTGCACCAAACCTTTTCCACTGTTTCCATGAACAATTTCTATATTGGTTCCTCATGACTCCAGATTTTTAGCTATCATAGGTAGTCACAAAATCAACTGTGCATCATTTTGTAGGCTTAAATTTATTTGTATTACACTTTGATTTTTCATCATTATATATAACGTTTTCCCTCCCAGGCCTACTGTGTAACTGAACCTGGAGCAGGCTCTGATGTAGCAGGTTTGAAAACAAAAGCTGAAAAGAAGGGAGATGAGTATATAATTAACGGTCAAAAAATGTGGATTACCAACGGTGGCAAGGCTAACTGGTATAGTATCTGTAACTAATCTAGCATTACTTTCTACATTGCACGTTAAAATAGATCTATACTTGTAAAAACCAATACACTGTTCAGGGTATTTCTAAAAAAATAGTTGGGCTCTTTTATTTAAATTGTTCAGTAAATGTTAAGTTAGCAATTAAAAGCTTTCTGTAAGCATTTTTTTTTGCTTGAAAAGTGAGCTAACTTGCTCTTGTTTCTATGTTTGTATTAAGGTATTTTCTCTTAGCTCGTACTACTCCTGATCCTAAAACACCTGCAAACAAAGCTTTTACTGGATTTATTGTGGAAGCAGATAGCCCAGGAGTCCAAATTGGAAGAAAGGTGATGATGTTATGCCTATATATTTGAATCTTGGCTCCAGTAGCAGGAGTTAGCTCTTGTTGATATATAATAACACAAACCATGTCCAGCTTTCATTTGTGAAGCTGAGATATTGTGATTCAGAATTTGATGCGATAGCTATTTAAAGTGATATGTTGTTGAGAATAAGCATTGAGGCCTCAAGTACTGATTCTGCTTGCCCCTTGCAGAGCACTGTGACACTTCTTTGTTTTTTTAGTGCAGTCCTTAGCAAATTTATTTGGAAATAAAGACACTGAAATAGATTCCCTCACAATTGCAGTCACAAGGTACAACTTTGTTAAAAGTTCTATGAAAATATATATACCTCCAAGTCTACCTTTTCTTCTTTACCTGCATATTTATAGTCCTGTGCATAAACTAGTGTTCTGTGGGTACAAATGACTTTTTTCAGCATGATTAATGAAAATTGGCCCTTTTAGATTTGCACTGTAGTTGAGCTGCCTTAATAACTAACTACATATTTCATTTTTCAGGAGCTTAATATGGGTCAACGGTGCTCAGATACAAGAGGGATTGTTTTTGAGGATGTGAGAGTGCCTAAGGAGAATGTACTAATTGGTGAAGGATCTGGTTTCAAAATTGCCATGGGAGCATTTGATAAAACTAGGCCTCCAGTAAGTATCTAAAATGTGAGATTTACTAAAACTTTAATTGTAGAGTTGTATATTTATTAGGCTTATCATTAAATTCATAGGTAGCAGCTGGTGCTGTAGGTCTAGCACAGAGAGCTTTGGAGGAAGCTACAAAATATGCCATGGAAAGAAAAACGTTTGGAAAGGTACTCGCAGAGGTATGTGAATCTAAAGTCATTTAAATAATGTAGTTTCCTCCTTGTGTTTTAAGGATACCTTTTACACAAAGGGCTTGTAGACATATAGCCCTAATCAAGTGGTTGGATGCTCATCCATGGCTGCAGCACCACCCCTAAAGAGTCTTCCTAGTGGCATGGAGAAGCTTAAAATTCCAAAAAGCATTTTAATGAATAAACTTAATGCCACCTTTTTGGTGGTTTGTCAGCTGTTCTGGTTGCCAGTGCAACAGGATGAATGGGCCAGGGACTCTTCCCCCAGCTATGCTCCTGGAGTGCTACAGGGATGCTGGCACAGCATCCAGCACCACATTCCACTGTCAGAGAGGGCAGCAACAGTCACACACCAGCGGATTCACCTCTCTGCCAGGGCCAGGGACATAGGTATGGATTTTTTATGGGGGGCTCGGGGGCGGGGCCACGCCCCCACCCACCTCTGGGGTATGGCCATACCTCCCCAAGCCTCGCCCCAAGCCTCAGTGCTTATAAAAGCAGCTCTCTGAGGCCAGGGACGGCTGACCCCGCTCCCCGCCGCCCCGCTCCCCAACCAGCTGGTCTCCCAGCTGGCAGCTGGCAGTCCCTTCTGCCCTCCCCTTCGGCCTAAGGCGAAACTAGGGAAAATGGAGCCCAGTGTAAAATCTGAAGTTTGCGCCCTCCGCCCCCCATGGGTGGCCGCTGTGATGCTGGAATCCACCCCCAACAGCATCACTTTCGATGGTGTTTAATCTAAACAGCCCAAATTCTCCTTTTAAATCCACCTTAAAGGGAGAATCTGGGGGCCCCAGTTAAAACAACATTGAAAGTGATGCTGTTTTGGGGTGGTTTCTCTCCCACCCTGAAACAGCATCACTTTCAATGTTTAAACTGGGGACCTAAGATTCTCCCTTTAAATTAATGCCAAAGGGGGTGGATTTAAAAAGAGAATCTAGGGAAATTTGGGGAGTGCCTGATGTCAGAGGTACAATTGTTAAGCTAGCATCACCAAACTGTCATGGTATCTTTAGGAGACTCTCCTGATGATACCACCCAGGTTTAGTGAAGTTTGGTTCAAGGGCTCCCATTGGAAATAATGGGGGGTGGGGCACCCCTTTTGGGAATCCATAACTTTGGACTCCCTGCACCAAACTTTATCAAACCTGGGTAGTATCATCAGGAGAGTCTCCCAACAAATCCCTGAATTTTCGGTGTTTGTATCTTAAAAATTGTGTCCCCTACAGGCCAAAAACCAAAAAAACCCTTTAAAAATACAAAAAAGCACAACGGGGGGCGGTGCTTCGGACATGTAATGGAGGGGTAGAACCCGAGAACCCCCCTTACCTATGTCTTTGATTCACCCCCAAACAGCATCACTTTAAATTAGGGAGCCCAGATTCTCCTTTTAAATCCATCTTAAAGGGAGAATCTGGGGTCCCCAGTTAAAACAACATTGAAACAGCATCACTTTCAATGTTAAACTGGGGACCTCAGATTCTCCCTTTAAATCCATGCCGAAGGGGGTGGATTTAAAAAGAGAATCTAGGGAAATTTGGGGGGTGCCTGCTGTCAGGGGTACAATTGTTAAACTAGCAGCACCAAACTGTCATGGTATCTTTAGGAGACTCTCCTGATGATACCATCCAGGTTTAGTGAAGTTTGGTTCAAGGGGTCCAAAGTTATGGACCTTCAAAAGTGTTGCTTCCATCTTCTATTAGCTCCCATTTGAAACAATGGGGGATGGGGCACCCCCTTTGGGAGTACATAGCTTTGGTCCCCCTGGACCAAACTTCACCAAACCTGGGTGGTATCAGCAGGAGACTATCCTGATGATACCACCTAGGTTTATTGAAGTTTGATTCAGGGGGTCCAAAGATATGGACCCTCAAAAGGGTAGCCCCATCTACTATTAGCTCCCATTGGAAACAATGGGGGATGGGGCACCCAAAGTTATGGACCCCCTGAACCAAATGTCACCAAACCTGGCTGGTAGCATCAGGAGCGTCACCTGACGATAGCCTGAAATGTTGGTGCATCTAGCCTAAAAACTGCGCTCCCTGCAGGCCAAAAACCGGAAAACACTTTAAAATTCAAAAAATTCGGGGGGTGGAGCTTCGGACATGCAATGGAGGGGGTTAAACTTGAGAACCTCCCCCCCCTTACCTACATCCTTGGCCAGGGCGAATGCTCTGGGGAAGTCAAATCCATTAGTGCAGGTGTGTGCCCCTGCCACCAGTGGATTCGGCCGCCTCCCCTATGAATGGGGCCGATCAACTTGAGATTTGGCAAAGTGGAAGTGCAAGTGTATGTGAAACTGAAATGTATAATAGAAAGCTTAAATCAGAGGTGCTTTGGCTGTTGTCTCCAATGCATTGCACTTCTGTTCTACTATATACAAAAGATGGCACTGTATGTTTTGATGTATGATAAAATGCTATCTATCCTTTCACATTTTGTATCATATGTGGAATTTAACTTGTCAGTGTTTACCTTTGTTCTTCAATATCCATAGCACCAAACAGTGTCATTCATGCTGGCTGAAATGGCAATGAAAGTGGAACTTGCTCGCCTGGCTTACCAAAGGGCTGCATGGGAGGTAGATGCGGGTCGTAGAAATACTTATTATGCATCTATAGCAAAGGGATATGCTGGAGACATTGCAAATCAAGTAGCTTCTGATGCTGTCCAGATCTTTGGAGGAAATGGTTACAACAGTGAATATCCAGTAGAAAAGCTAATGAGAGATGCCAAAATTTATCAAGTAAGTAATCCATATGATCACAACTTTAGATGTCACCCTGGACCAGTACAACAAAATAGCAACTTTTACATGGGTTAATCCTGATCATATTTACTTGGGAGCCTATTCTACTGATTTAGAATATAGTCATGTACAGTTTAAGTGTACCTACCTATTTGGTATAAATATTTTTGTTCTCTCTTAATATATATCCTTAAGCTGTCATATTTTAAAATCATCACAACAGCTAGCAATTCCAATCCAGTTGTTTCTCTGAAGTCTATTTGTACAGGTAACTCAATGAAAATGCTCTCTGAAATGGAAAGCACTGTGCAGTTTGTTCAAGTAGAAAATGTTGGGCATGTGTTTCCTGAACAGCAGCCAACCAGAAAGCAAACACATTGTAAATCTGGAATTTTAATTTTTACTGTCATATGCCATTTGGATCTACTGTTTGAAGAAAATAATATGGCCCAATGGAATTCTAGTTTCAGTGAAAGAACTAATTATCTCAATTATACATCTATAGCACATAAGTTGTTCACTGACATTTAACATAGTTGTACAAAAATAGATTTTCAGGTATATTGTTTATTAATCATATGGTTCTTTTCTTCCAGATATACGAAGGAACTGCTCAGATTCAAAGGTTGATTATAGCTCGTGAACACATTGGCAAGTATAAGGTCTGAGAGAATACTGAAATAACATCAACATCACTAAAAAAACAAAGGGCTTTGGTTCCTTGGCATGCATTAATTCAAATCCACAAATGATTGTATCTTTGTCAGCTATGTCATCTTTGATATGGAAGAGAAGATATGTAGAAGTTGTAGGGGAAAAAAGCATAACCTTACAAGCAGTAGGCATTTTTTCCTCTCTGATTATCTGTTTTTATATCTGCAAAATACATAATAAATCTTGTCACGTAATTCTTGATACTATTACTTGAAGATATCGTGAAATATGATGTAACCTATGCCTTAATTATTGCCTAAGAGTTAACTCTGTCTTCCAAAGTTTTTTTTTTCTTTGCAAACATTTAACAGTTACCTGGGTTTTGAGGACTAAATCTTCATATATATAGGATTAAGAGTGATGTCAGTTTAAATAGGTTAGGGTCCTACCTCCACCATCTAGAGACCATGTAATTGGGAAGACTTCTAGTCAGTCTTTTATGGAATAGGAGAACTTATTGCGCATTATATCTCACAGTTTACATTGATTCTTGTCAGTGTATGGCAGTACAGATATATGCTAATAAATGCCCAATTTTAGCATGCTCAATATTATGTATCCTACAAGTTCATCATACACGGTAAGATAATCATTTGTACCAGGCCAGAGCATAGATTTTCCATACTACAGCTGTCTAAAATCACAGTAAGATCTTAAACAGCATATACAGGATAATGTGGAATCTACTTTTGTAATGGACCCGAACTCTTTCTACTTGATACCATTAACCATCTGAATCCATGTTCATATAATAAACTATATTTTTGCTTGATTACAGTAAGAAATTACAACTTTCCAGAAACAAAAATGTTCAGTTTATATATACACAGTGTAAACTAGTCTTGTGAATTTTGGCACTTTTGCAAAACACTGTTATATATTATGCAACATGACCTGTGACTCTAGTTTGGAAGTTCTTATTAGAAAAGCATATAACTTGAATGGTTACTGTGCCTTTGCATTTGATTTTAACAGTCTCATTGAATGTATGTTTTATGGCATTCAGATACAATGAATGCTGCCATGCAATGTAAGATTTTCACCAGTGTTATGAGTACTGAAATTATTTTGGCTAATTTTAGTCAAATTAAAAATAAACTGTTTGAAACTAGAATGATTAATTTCCAACTTTACTTGTGTTGGATGATTTCTTTACAGGGGGAATCTTATTAAGTATTAAGTATGTTTGGCAGTGCTGCTTAGTGTATTAGTTTCCTAGTTGCTAATCAATTGTGTAACTCATTTTTTGTTGGTGTGATATATGTGACTGTCATAGAAGAGCAAGGGTGAGGATCCTTACTGTGGAGATAATGTGTAGTTTCTGGGAATTACAGCGTTAAATTGAATTGCTAAGCATTGAAACATCAACCAGTCCTCTTGTTCTGGAATTACACTAATTTAATGTAGCTTTATTTCTGAGGTACTGTTGAAATTATTTTTGTATGCATATTTTTCCGGATATAACCAAATGGTGCAGGTAGTCACCGTTTTTTCATATACATGGAGTTCATTGATGTAAAGATGCTTCTTTCTCATAAAACTGCTTTATTTTAAGTGTGCTGGAAGTGGTAAGAGCCCCATAGCACAGAATAATAAACTGCAGTATTGCAGTCAAAATCTCTGCTCTCAGTCTGAGTTTGATCTTGATGTAAGTCAGTTTCAGATAGCTGGCTTATGCTGACTCAGCCTTCCATCTTTATGAAGTCGGTAAAGTGAGAACGCAGTTTGTTGGGCATATGCAGATAACTTGAGAAGGCAAACCACCCAGTAAGCAAAATCTGCTTAGTAAACTTTGTGATATGCCATCATCCCATGGGTCAGTAGTGACATGGTGCTTGCACAGGGGGAGTACCTTATCTTTACTGGAAAAGGAATGCTTTTAAAATAATACAAGAAACATTGCATGTTCAGAATTCTGAGTCTGTCTCAGATTAAATTTGCATGCCCTACTTTTTTTAAGGAAGAAAGAATATTGTTAAATTGATCTTCAGTCTTTTGACTAATATTAGGCAAATTTCAATTTAAGATTGTAGTTTTTGTAGTTGTAGTTAGGTGAGATACTTGCTTAATTTGACCACTGGTTTTCTACAGACAGAGAAAGTAAGTCGTCTTAGTATTTTAAAAACGTTACGTTTCTATAAAGTGCCAGAAATTTCGAGAATGTTAAACATGTTAATAAGATGACACCTGGAAAAGTAAGACAATTGTATCAAAAGCATTTTGCTTTTCAAACATATGAAGGAGGTAGAACATTTATTAATCATGTGCACACACTTATCATTTTTGCACTTAGTAAGACTGTGAAGTCCAAAAAGGACTTCAACTAACTCAGGCCATTCTGTTCACTGTTTAAAAGCCTGAAGCAAGCATGAGTCTTAACTGCTTTGTGAGATGATAACCGATGTATCACACATACATAAAATAAAAGGTATTTATTGTGCCATGAAGACCAAGATAAAGTAAAGCCTCAATTTTACTCAAGCATACACATGCAACTGCAAACATGGTATGTAGCACTATGTTGCGGCAATGTAGAAAAACACTTTAAAACCCCAAGCTTAGGGTTTCTAGGAAAGGAAGGGGTTCCCAAGCCTTTGCTATACTTCTTGCCCTTCTCTAGGATTGGCCTGTGTGTCCTGGGCCAAGGCTCTATGCCTATCACAGGAAAGACTCTTAGCTAGCTTCAATTTTATTTTTGTCACTTGGATAAGGAACCAGACCCCCTGTTCTCCTTTTCTCTCTTGGATTTTCAGGCATTGGGGCCCATTAATTATAACAATTAATGGTCCTGTACCATAATTCTGGGTGCTAGCTGTGACCTTAAAGAACTGCCAAACACTGCACATGCTAATCTGGCAGGCTGGGAAGTGGTGCAGGCTGGGAAGTGGGGAGAATGAAGATGGCTGTGATTCTGTGCTCTGAGTAGGCCTCCAATCAAAGGAGAGTTGAGGTTGCTTTTAACAACTCACCTGTCATTGTCTTAAGGCAGAGATCTCCAGTGTGGTGCCTGCCAACACCTTTTCTAAGACCAAGTAGGGCATTTGCCCAGCAAAATGACTATTGGAAATTTGATTGGATAGGGAGCATTTTTAATGCTTTGGCAGCAGCTGCCACCACAACAAAAAGATCCACAGTGATTCTGACAATCTCCACTTCTCTGATTCTCTGACAATCTCCACAAGTGATTCTCCACTTTTCATCACAGCTGGTTTTTTGCTCTGCCCACCATATCTTGTTAGAATTCCAAATGTGCCCAGAAAGGTTGGGGATCTTTTCCTAAGGGTTAGGGTACTTAAAATCATCTTTCACTCACTATCAGAGACCTTGGGCAGGTACCCCTTGTTTTCCTTACGGGGCCACTGTGGGGGCCATTGCGCAGGTAAAGGTTATTGATTAGGAGGTATGAGATACAAGTAAAATAGATTCTGCATTATGGTCCTGTTTTAAATTAAAGCATGTCCTAAAAGACAATCTTCCCTAGTAAAGGATTAAGGACCCACAAGAAAGGTATATAAAATCATACAGAGTGGGGGGGGGGGGGGGGGGGGATAGATTTTTGTTCTCACGGCCAAAAGAGAACTTGTGGGCATCCAATAGATGGGTTGTAGATTCAAGAAGCGAGAAAAGGTGTTGAATTCACGGCCATCGGAACATAGTATACCTCTAGGTTAGTTGGCACCGTTTGACATCTGCCTGGCCAATGTGGGAAACAGGTTACTGAAATATATGCAGCTTTGGTATAATCCTGTAGGACACCTCTCATAAAATCGGTTCTGGTGTAAAGAGGAAAGGGGTCATGGCCAAGAAACAGCGCTAAACCCCAGGCCACGCGTTTACTCGGGGAACCAGTCAAAAGCGGCGGCTTTTATGAAACCTGAACAGCAGTTGAAACGCTACAACAACACCCTGGCAATGATTGGGCCAGATGCTGTGAACGCATGCGCACAATGCTTCGAATCAAGCCAACATCAGCGGGACAGGCATGTCGATAGACAACACCAGAGGGGTCTTCGGATACAGGAAAAGGTGGACTTCCTTCCCTTCCTGTTCGCGCCAGTCGCATGCGCAGTGAGTACCGAACTGGGCGGGTTGGATGTGCCAACATGGTGAGTGGTAGTTGGGTTCTCTCTTTCTCTCGATACTGTATTTCTCTCTCTCTCTCTCTCTCTCTCTCTCTCTCTCTCTCTCTCGCTCCCCCCCCCCCCCGTCCTTCCCCAGCAGACACGCTCCCTGTTTTGGTTCTCTGTGGTGAGGAAGTGGGCTGCTCTAAACTTGTGTGTTGGGTGTTCATGCGCCTGAGAGAAGAAGTCGGCGGCCCCAGGCTGCAAAAATGTAATGGAGTCAGTTAACGGGAAGATTTGATGGTGGTCGGACGGAGATTGGCCATGCGGACGTCCGATAATATTCTGGATAGTTGTAAGGGTAGCGAAAATGTTTGAAACGCTTCGGCTCGAGTGGCCCAAATTGGCCTTCGCCCAGGGCGTCACGTGGCTGACTCTCTCCGTCCGTCGCGGCCCTGCGGTCGAGCGTTGCAATTCTGTTCAGAGTTAATACAGGCATAGCCCATTGAAGGTAATGGAATTATAGTGGAGTAATTTTGTGTGGAATTGCACTGGAAGAGTTGAGGGCTTCTACTGTTTTCAAGCAGCTCCTTGCTGCCCTTTCCCCGATTTTTTATGGATATGGAACGATTGTCGTTAAAAAGGGGCACACCGTGTCATTGTCGTCTTTTAGAGGGATTAGTAAGAACAATCACGAACCTGTGGATAAAGATCCGCGAAGTTCTTTTTATAGATTTATGTAATAGTCTCAGATTTCCTTTCATAAATAGGGATTATATATTCAGATCCACGAGGTTGGCTATAGACTATGGCCAGATATTTAGCAGTTTCGTATTGTACCAGGAATTTAAATGACTATAAAACGTTGTTGGCTTATTTTAAATGTTCAGTATAACTTCCAAACGGTTTCTCAAAAACATTTTACTTGCACTGTGTTGGGGCCAAAAACTTTCTGATGAACCATATACACAGATAATCCAGTCTGCAACAAAACAAATCTATCTTAATAGCCTTTCTTTTTACTACTTCATATATGTCTGCTCTGTGTCATCTCTAGAACCTTTGGTCTCACTCAGGTAATGTTTTTCATTGGAAGCGTGGTGATATGTGCTTCATTCTAGAGATTAAATCATCATAAAGGAAGAATCTAGCAACAAGATTTGGGGAGATTCATGGTTAGAGTAATTTTAGGCTTGCATAATCCTGAATTAGGGTAAATAAAAACCAATTATTTTTTAAAATCAGATTAAAAAAAATAAATTTCAGGCTTTTATTTAAAATAGATTTTTAAAAAATAAAATGTTTTTGAGGAAAAATTCATCTAAAAATAGTTTAATTTTCTATTTATGGTTCATTGTAGTTCAAAGGTTTTTCATCATGAAATAAGGATTAGTTTTTAATTATGTAGTATGAGACTATATATTCATGCAATGTTTACATTTTTTGGTAAATGAATTCCATTAATCCAGTTGCAATGTCTTGCTTTTTCAGAGGTTTCTGTAAAATTATGTTGGCCATTTTTTCAATCTGGAAGATGTTATCACAGATGCTTGGTTTTGCAGTTCTCAAAACTGAATTTGTGTATGCAGATATAATGTAAAATAAGCACACAGAGTTGAGAAAATCTTATTGTTCCTTTGCAAATCTATATACACAAAATCAATTCTTTATCTCTTAAGTGCTAAGCTTCAAGAAGTGAGCAGCCTTGTAGAGAACACTAAGGAAAATATAGTTAAATGGTAGGTATAGAGGAGTTCAAAACGTATTTTTAGAACATTTTGTTCTTAAGTGCATTGAATGCATTCTAAACAATTCTGACTGATTAAACTCTCCCATGAAATCCATACCTAAGGTCATTTTATTGCTGGTGCTATGAATTGCTGTAGCAAAGCTTCTAGAATTTCCTATAGAAGAAATATCAAGCAGATTGCATATAATTCTTATTGCAAGTTAAGCAGTGTCGAATAGCAAACACTTTCAGAACTGTGTTCTTTGTTCACCACTTTATAAGATGTTAATTGTTAGTATTTCTTCTTCAAGAGATTATAGAAAACCATTAGTGTGATCATTTTGGCAAGCAGAAATGACTAAAATGTTTGCTGAAACCACTTTGTCAAATTAAGGGGGTGTCAAGAGAGCGTCTGTAATTTTCCATATTGTGTGAAAGTTAGCTTCCTAGGTACAGACACTTGTTTATGAGAGTTCCTTGCCTGTTCAAGGCCATTGAGCTTTCTCAGAGTGCCTTGGTATCATCACTGCTAACTGGGAACAACTGGAATGTTCTGGTCAGTGAGAAGATTCATTCTCTGTGGCCAGCCGCTTTCACGCCGGGCGATTGTGGTGCCCTGGAGTACTGGCAAAAACGCCCGTCCCCAGAGAATACCACATTCGCGACTGAGAAGCGCAGCTGCTTCGCAGCAGCGCCGCCCTCGCGCCGCCCGACCGGCGCGAAGCTGCCGTTTTCCGGCCTCGCTCAGGGAGCGAGGTTTTCAGGAAACAGCGGCTTGGAGCCGCTGCTGTGTGAACGGCAGCGGCTCCAAGGTGCCTTTCCCCCTCCCCACCCTGCGCTTACCTTGTCCCCGGCCGTCCGGTGCGTCACCAAGGCCTGGGGACACGCCCCCCTGCCCTGCAACGCTGGAGCAGTTGCGCAGGGCCGGGGGCGTGTCTCCAGGCCTCGGTGACATGCTGGACGGTCGGAGACACGCCGGGCGACGGCGCTCCGAGGCGCCGTCGTCCCAGCTGTTTCTGGGACCGTTCTTGCAAACGGTCCCAGGGGGGTTGGGTTGGCGTGGGATGCGCCGACCCAACCCCCCGTCAACGCCGTGCGGAAACGGCCTGTGAGTGAGGGGGCATCTTCTCCTAGCAGAATCGTAAAAGTTCCAGTTGAAATGCTCTCTGATTGGGTAATGGTAATCTGTTGTGCCCAGCTAAAAGATAATTGTTACCTTTAGCAGAAGCCATATTCCTACCCACTCTTTTTGCTGTAACCAGCATGTTCTGAAACAGCTAATAGTGCCTTTTGCGCATTAAGATCCTACTGTGGTATGTGGAAAGTTGAACTTTGTTATTTTCTGTATCCTAAAGTTGCCTTGCTGTGGTTCACTGTTTTAATTCCTGTTTTACTTTGCAATTTATTCAAATCAAGCTTCAATTAACTTGTTACTCTGTGAGTGCTGGTTCAAACCCATAAGCCTGGGGACACTGACTCCGGAAAGGGTCTCTTGCCTTGACAGGGGATAACATTTGGGAAACAAAAAAAAGCAAAGTGAACCTCTTTAGATCTCTGAAATATGACTGTGTATACGTGTACCATCATTTCCTTCATCTGTTAAAGGAATTTTTAAATATATTCTAACAAAAAAACCTTTTGACTGTAATCGCTGTTGAAAATTACTTAGATCAATTGTTGTTTTCTTAAGGGAACACCACAAAAAGATGTCACAATAAAAAATGATGCACCAGCTACATTGTTGTTAGAAAAGCATGTGGACTACATAGCTGCTTATGGAACAAAGAAAGATGATTATGTGAGTAGTATTTCTGTTATAATGCTAACTGTCTGGTAAATATTGAGGGAAAGAGATAAATATTACATGACCTGCAAATGGTTTTTCTAGGTCAATGATGTAACGGCATGTATTAACTGACTCTAAAGCTGAAGACTCTTCCTTTTAGCTCTAGAATTACACTGAGACCTGAGAAATATCTTTTGCACTTTCTTTAAATTAGGTTCCATTTGTTGATTGTTGAAATTCTCCTTGAAATAATTATAGATCTAAATACTGAGTGGTATGTGTGAGTTAAGGACTACTGTTCACTTGTACAAGGTTCATCTAAGGCAGCTTTTTGAGACCAAGCACCCAAACTGCAACCCAAAACCCACTTATTTATTGCAAAGTGCCAACACGGCCATTTAACCTGAATACTGAGGTTTTAGTTAAGAAAAAATGGTTGGCTCTGAGGCGTGCATTACTCGGGAGTAAGCTTGGTGGTAGTTGTTGGCTTTGCTTTGAAGCAACCATGCAACTCTTCGAACGGGTGAATCACGACCCTAGGAGGGTTTACTCAGAAGCAAGCCACATTGCCAGCAACCGAGTTTACTCCCAGGTAAAGGACCGCGCTTTAGTTCTTTGCATGAAAATCAGTGACTATTGGCCTTTCCCCACTTACCTTAAGCCGGCAGCTGCTTAGAGGAGAGTGGCCGGCGGGGTCCTACCAGGCGCACTCCCCGCGAGGAGGAGAACTGGCGACAGCGCGGCATGCCCTGACTTACTGCTGCTGTCGGCGCCTCCTCCAGGCCATAATAAAGGCATCCCTGGCGCTCTTGCAAAGGGTGCCTTTTGATGACCACACGCAGAGCGCAGGGTCGTGGGGACACCCGGGCGTGCACTAGGGATGCTGCGCACTGGGAATTGCGCGCAGCGACGGCAGCCGAAGGAAAAGTGGGGAAAGGCCCTATATGAAGGAGCTAATATTCCCTGCTGTCTTTTGCAGCTTTTCACATAAATGAGAATGTTAACTGTTGATTAGCTAGTTAAAGCAACCCAGAAGTCTTTGTTAGTCTTTGGAATTTTTTTGTACTGACTTAGATTATTGTATCCATTTTAGGAACCGAAGAGCCTGTTTGATTTGAAAGACAGGAACTGCTCCACTCATGTTAATGCTTTCTTGTTGATATAGCTATAGGCATGAGAGAGTTAGAAATACTATACCTTCTTGCTTAAAGATATGCCATTATTTAATCAATGAGTGTTCAGGCAGCTAAGCTGAAAGGAGACTGGTATAGTAATTCAAGCAAGGATTGGCAGTTAAGATTTCTGCTTGTAATCTGGACTGAAGTACTGACTTGTAGCAATCCTTAACCTTTCATGTGTCTGTTTCCAGTATTAAAAAGTAACCCCAAACACATGCCAACTAGTTACTATGGAGCAAGAATCAATATACTACTCACGAGCAAACATGACCATAAAGAAAGGTTTAGTTTTTTGCTTCAGTTGGGTTGGAAGGATATATTTGGTGCATCCCAATGATGGTCATGTGTGCCCGTGCGCAATAAATGTATGGAAATTATTTAATCTGTTATGGCTGATACACATTTCTTTTGCAGGGTAGACCATCTATTGCATGGGTGTCACTTGTTTCCAGTACTCAGAATGACAGTATTTTGACATGACTTTAACAGGCCCTTGTTGAAATAATATCTGTGACAAATTATTAGTGATTTAGCTAAGAGAAGTTCATACAATTCTTTTAAAAATAAAAATATCTTCCTCAGCAAAGGGCTCACAAAATTTAATACATTGTGGTGTTTTTAAATCATTTATTTAAAATTGCAGGATCATTGATCACTTTCTTCATCTAAATGTATTTCCCCTGACTTTACAAATATTCCATGAACAGGAGTGTATAGCAGTTCTGCATTAAGGCCCTTTGATATCAGGTATATTAAATATAGCAATAACAAGCAAGTCCACATTTTTTAAACCATTTGGAAAGGCCCTTGCTAGTAAGAGATAGTGACTTCAGATGTTACATAATGGTGGTGACTTGTTCTTTCCAGCAGGAATGGAAGGTTTTGTTTTTTTATGTTCTATGGTGCTAAAATATTGTACTTTTACAGGAATACTGCATGTCAGAATATTTAAGAATGAGTGGTGTTTATTGGGGATTGACAGTAATGGATCTTATGGGACAGCTGTATCGAATGAACAAAGAAGAAATTCTGGAGTTTATCAAGTCTTGTCAACATGAATGTGGTGGAATAAGTGCCAGCATAGGCCATGACCCTCATCTTCTATATACACTTAGTGCTGTCCAGGTAAACTCATGAGCAAGATTTTTTTAATGAATGAATTTGTGTTAACTTTGCTGAGCTGATATTTTGGCACTATAATATTAATTATCCTATATTATTACACAAGTAGCATAGTTGATCCTGACTTTTTTCTACCTGTTATTGTCTTACCTGGGCTAATTTATGTTCCTGTGCTGGTGAAGTAGATGGGGAAAAAACACTTGATCTGATCATTCCATTCATGAGTTATTATTTTCTTGTACAGCTTAGTGGATTCCTCCCCCATGTAATGTTAACAATCCAGAAAGAAAGAAGCTACAAAGTTAAGACCTCTGCAAGGTATAAACAAAATAACCACACACACAAACACATATAAAATATGAACATGTATTCACAAGGCAGACACAAAATCCAAATGTGTGTCAAATGTCACAATAATGTCCCTTCAACACTTCAAAAATTGTATAAATGGCTAAATAATAATGCCATATGTAGTATATGACAGTATCAGAAATACCACTGTCACATATTACATATGGCATTGTTGTTATTCAGCTGTTAATTACATTGTTGAGGCATGAGAACATTCCTGTGAGTGTTTTTGATATATTGTTAGAGAAAGTCCTAATACTAGGTACAGATGTAATGTTTAACCGGTGGACTGGTTGTTGTTTTTTGCCATCAGTGTTTGCCTTGAGAGGAATCTATCATCTCAGCAGCAGTGGTTGAGACAAGTGGATTACATCACCAGCCATCCCTTCTTCTTGGGGTGGGGGGCAGGGGAAGGCATATACTAGAATGCCAACACAAGAGAAAAAGACTATTATTATTATTTATTAAATTTAGTATACTGCCCACCTCCGAAGGGCCGTGTACAATGATACCATCAAACAATACAAAACAAACGAATAAGCAACATAATGCAAATCAGAATAAATACATTAAAATCCAGTAGCAGCATAACCCAATTATAGAGGAAATCCATGTACCTTTTTTTTCTGGTTTGGCATTAATGTATAAATTGCCAGCTTTTGGGGGACCCTTTTCATTTTGCTTTTGTTTCTATATGCAGGAAAAATAAATTCTAAGGTACTTGGAACCATGGTTGATGTTACGTGGATACGTTATTTCAATAACTGAAACGAACTAACTCGAAACGAACTATAGTTGAACTAACTCGACTGTAACAGTTTCCTTGGAGCCTGTACAGAGTTCTTTACTGAAACGAAACGATAACTGAAACGAAAATTAACCTTTTGTAATGATCCTCAGGATACTTGCATCTGAATAATCAACCAATTACTGTTTAATCGTTTTCCTTGTAGAGCTGCCTTGACTTTTAAAAAGGATGTTACAAGTAACTGCTTGAGACAGTTGGATAAATTCATGTGTGGGAGTACTGAGAATATATATATATAAACACACACCATATTGTACTTGTATATTGTATATATATGAAACAGCTGAAACATTTTTAATTATTTTGAACGTTTTAAGCAGGTTCTACAGATGCCTTTAATTGTACCTTTAATCTTACCTAGAATGATTTTGTATTTCAGATTCTAACCCTGTATGATAATTTACATGTTGTGGATATAGATAAAATCGTTGATTATGTAAAGAGTCTACAGAAGGAAGATGGGTCATTTGCTGGTGACAAATGGGGTAACATCTATTTTTCACATATGATTGTAGTGCCATTTTATTTTAAGAGAGTGAGAAAGCCCTTGTTGCTTGCATTGTGCTTGCATTGTGAGGTCACAGTGTAAAATGGATTGTGATGACGTTCTAGTAAACATTCTCAGAATAAGTAGTTCTCATATACATGATAATTACTCTAAAGCTTGAGAATAATGAAGTTTTAGTACCCAGAGACAGGCTGCCCCATCCAAAGAGCTGGATGCAGCACTACACTGTTTCCAAGGGGTCTCTCTGGCGGCATAAAAAGGCCAAACCACAAAAGAGCCTCCCCACCCATTGGCCTCAGTAAGACCACAGCTTTTGCTGCCAGTGTAAGAGGAGCAACAGCCAGGTGGAAGCCAACTAGCTTCGGCTCATCCCCTTGACTACCATCACTGTTAATATTATTTGACTGTACTATTTAGTGAGCTGTGAAAAAAACCCTCTTACTTAAACAACCTTTTGGTTATAATGGTTATAAATGTTATAGCAAGAAAACATTTGTGATGGAATATAGGGTGGTTGTACGGATATTAAGCATAAGAGTAATCTTTTAAGCGGTACTGAAGTTCAAATGGGTGCAGATTCAGCTTTGATCAGAATTTCATTTAACTGGTAGTTGATGAGTATTACTCTTTGTTATCTAAAGCTTTGGTTTTCAAGCCCTAGAACATTGTCACCAGTGCTTTCTATTTGTGTTTCTTTTAAGTTATACTAAGACAGACTGGATTATTTGTCCAATATATGGTTGGTTTCAACATGAAAGTGCTTTTAATTATAAAAGTAAATGCTATTTGAATCTATGGTAGTTAGTAAAATGGAAGCACATTTAATTGTGCCCTGGAAGTTCACAAACTCTTTTATTTCACTGCTATAGTGTTTGAGTGAACTGCAGTGGAACAATGTTTGTTGAAAGTTTTTTTGTAGAAAGTGTAAGAAAAAAATAAGATTATGTTTCTATAAATATGCCTTTTTCTCATTGCATGTATTTGATTATTCAACTGCTTCTTTAGCATATTTAGTGTTAAGGTGCACACTACATTTATTTTTTATTTACTTAAAATATTTTATTCTATTGTACCAAGAATGTCATTTTTTCCTGCAGGAGAAATAGATACAAGATTTTCATTTTGTGCAGTAGCAACACTTGCCCTACTGGTAAGTTCTTTTGTCCAAGAAAATCTGATTTTTGAAACACGGATAAATTAGTATGGGCATAATAGATTGTTTGGAAGATATATTGTTATTTATTTGAAAATGAACCACTCTCTGTAGTATTACTATCAAGCTAGCAGCTGGTCAAAGATGTTTCTGGGAGCTGTAAATAAGACCTACAGTGTTCACGCTGCGGTAGCTGTAGAATTTACACAGTCTGAAATCTGCTTCTTCATACTCGACAGACAAGTGAATGAGCCTACATCACATTCTAAGCCCACCCTACCCAAAACAAGTAACGAGCAAGGGATTCAGGTCCTTTGCTTAATTACTATGCTTCCTCCCACCACTTACCTATACTACTGAGTTTTGGTTCCTGTATTATGGAGTCTTGGTTATGGGGGATGGAAGAGAGAAATCTGCTTCTCAGGAAAAAAAGTGCTGAGGGTACAATGAAATTTATGTTTTCCTTTGTATTACGAGGAAGCTTTCTTCTTGCATAGTATACGTAGTTCTCCCCACTTGGGTAAGGAGTATAAGGCGGAATGGTTGGAAAACTTTCCCATGTCTTGTGCATGTTATCTTGACTGTTCTTGGTATAGTACAGACTCATTACAGGAATTTACTGCCTTTCAGGATAAACTGGATTCAATTGATGTGGACAAAGCAGTAGAATTTGTTTTGTCTTGCATGAACTTTGATGGAGGATTTGGTTGTAGACCAGGATCTGAATCTCATGCAGGACAGGTAAGATGTGCTGGTTTTTTAAAAAAACAAACACAAACTAGCAAAGGATTTTTTCGCTTCATAATATCACTCATTCTAACATGCTGTTCTACTCAGGTTAAAAATATAATTTAACCTCTAAGTCACTTGTCATCCCCATAAATGTCAGACATAACTTTAAAAGAAATTAAGTTATTTTAGGCGTCACATGAAATGATGATAAACAAGTGGCTGTTTTCCCAAATATGCTTGGAAAGGCAAAAGAGAGAGAACTTGCTAATGATAAACTTTTAAACTGGGAAGTAATTAGCAAAAATGAGGTTTCTGGTCAGGTTAGTCTGGCAGCCCAATCTGGGGGTCAGGGCAATGTGCCTAGGGGGCAGTGGAAGGCTGCTCCAACGAGGTTGCCCCCTTTGCCAGCAGAGTGGGCAAAGCCGCTGGCCACTGGCTGCCCTTCAACTTCGCAGCAGTAAAACCTGAAAGCTGGGGCTACTGCAGAGCAGTACTGACATCCAATTGAACAATTGGTTGCAGGGTGGGGGGGCATTCCTGGGGGGGGCGTTGAGGTTCCCAACCTGGGAACGCCAACCCATGGACCTGATGACTTAATCAGTCCAGTGTAAGTGCAGTGTAAGCCTATGTACCCTGTGCAGTGCAGTGACTTAAAGTGCAGTGTAAGCCTATGGGGCAATTCAGGCGGCTGGAGGGTTTTTTGTTTTCCATTCTTTCTAGGCAGCCCTAAGTTCCTTTGGAGGTGGTGGGGCACTCCCTCCATTCATTGCAGTGCTGCCCCATTGCACTCGAAGTTTCTATACTGCTACATATCTTTACAATGTAAATGAAGGACTGAGAAAACTAGGAACTAAAATTTAAAATAGGAAAACGAACTCCGAACAAGATATAAAATAAGTCTGCTTAATAAGTACAATTTGTTATGGATACCATGTAGATATAGATTAAAGGATTGATTGGAAGAAAGTACAGACATTTTAACTGTGTAGGTGCAGGTGTGAAGCCACACCACAGTGACTGAAGGCAGATTGGCTTGCCAGAAAGGCATGGAAATATGGAAGGAATCCATCCTTTTCTTAGGCAAAAATAAGTACTAGTGCAGAACCATCTTTAAAGTTGACCCTGTGCATCAATGGAATATATAGTCTTATATTTTTTTCTGTAAAGTGTAAACAACAGGGGAAGGCAGTGGCAACCCCCATATTAATGTAAGCTGTCCAGCAAACATCTTTTACTTTTAATGTATCTCATCTGAGGACCTGAATTTACTTCATGATTTTCTAAGTTCAGCTTGGGTTGACAATCTTGTTTCTGAAAATATGTGGGAGTTTTCTAAAAGCTTTTGATACGTTTTGTCGCTTTAAAGCACTTGTGTGAGTGGTTGGGGTGGTACACTGTAATAGTCCTTTGCTTTTCTGAGTAGCTATATTTTAAATAGACATGAACTTTATGTCTGTAATTTTAGATCTATTGTTGCACAGGATTTCTGGCAATAACTGGCCAATTGCACCAAATAAATGCTGACCTGCTAGGATGGTGGCTCTGTGAAAGGCAGTTGCCATCTGGTGGTCTCAATGGACGGCCAGAGAAGGTATGAAATTTTATGTTGTATCTTAGTGTGGATTTTTTTTCCTGGAGTGAGAGATAAGAACACTTGCATTCCACACATAAACTTTCGGTCAATCCCTTGGTCTTATTGTTATCTGACCCTGTCTTTCTCTAGGGAGCTCAGAGCAATGGTTCCTCCCTCCTCTACTTTATCCTTGCAGCAGCTTTGCAAAGTAGTTTAGATTGCGAAAGTGAGACTGCCCTATGGTAACCCAGTGATCTTCCTGGATAAATAGGATTTTGAGCCTGTATCTTTCAGTCTTATAGCATGCTGGAGTTCTAAAGTGTGATGTTGCTATAGTTAATTTTAAGCACTTCAGTTATAGGGCCTTTGGGGAGGCTAGCCGTGGATTGTCCGCCCCCTTCTGATGCCCCATGTATCATCTGGGTTCCATCTGTGGCGATCTGCCGATCCCCTCCCATGGGGGCAGGAGGTAGAGTTTAGGATTCAGACGCCATCTGAATTATGATGTTTATCTGAATTATGTTGCTACTGTTTTAATGGATTTTAATATACTTCGATTTATATTGTTGTATTATGTTTTATAATTACTTGTTGGTTTTATTGTACATCGCCCTGAGCCCTTCGGGGGTAGGGTGGTCTATCTAATAATAATAATAATAATAATAATAATAATAATAATAATAATAATAATAATATAGTCTGTAATGACAGTTGAACAGTTCCCTCCTACAGCTTTCATAAAATATACAATTGAAAATATACAATTGAAAAAAATGGGTTCCATAATTTAGCAAGATTTATTAGAACCATATTACTGCAATGAAATATACTATGAAAGTAGTTCATGCATACACTGTATTTAGGAAACTATTTCTGTACATTGATCATCCTCTCATAGTATTAAAATTAAAAGCCTCTAGACCTGTAGATTCAAATTTATTGTGATTGAGTAAAAGTAACCGTTTGAAATGTCATTGTGCTTGCTAATTTACTACTCAATGCAAACTTATTGCAGAAAGTCAGTTAGAATGCCTTTACTTCCATTAATTTGTTACAGGCAGAAATTTTGAAATATTTGTAATCCTTATTTTAAAGCAGTAATTTTTAAAAAATCTTCATAGCGATCAAATTTTCAAAAGCATTTTAAAGGAACAGTTATTTAAAATCCAAGTTTCCACAACTTCTTTCCCTGATCTCAGTGCATCCAGCTTGATAAATACTCTATTTTTACTGTCTCCCTGGAGCTAGAAATACTGGACACATGAGTGCCCTGTTTCTCCAAAAATAAGACATCCCCTGAGAATAAGACGTAGTAGAGGTTTTGCTGAAGTGCTAAATATAAAACATCCCCCGAAAGTAAGACGTAGCAAAGTTTTTGTTTGGAAGCATGCCCCGTGAACAGAACACCAGAGCATGCAGCTATGGAGCTGAAAAATAAGACATCCCCTGAAAATAAGACATAGCGCATCTCTGGGAGCAAAAATTAATATAAGACTCTGTCTTATTTTCGGAGAAACACGGTATAACTTGTAAATTGTAGAAATGCTGTCTAAATATTGACAACAGTCACAGACTTTAATCTGCATTTTTATAAGAATCATAAAACTGTGGTTACAAAATAGATCTCGAAGCAATCTTGTAAAACAATTTACTACTTGAACAATAGGATTTCAATAGTTCATCACTAGTTTTAGATATAATATTGGAATCATGGTATTTTAACAAAGTCTGTTTTAAATGGTGGTGTATATTTTGTAGCCATGCTGAGCCCTGCCATGCAGGGTGAGGGCAGGAGACAAGGGTAAATAGTATAGTAGTTTTTTGAGATTGGTTTTAATGTGGAAGGCGACTGGGGATAGTGCTGCCATGCTCCCTCCAGAGGCCTTTCTAGCAGTGTGGGGAGACAGGAGAACCAAAAAAGCTTCCTCAGGCACCCAAAATCCCTACATAGGCGAAATCAGAGTTACGCCACCCAACCGTCACTGGCGTTTTCAGGGTCAAAGCCTGGTGGAAATGCCCACCTCCAGGAATGCCCCCAGAAAACCCCCAGTTGTGTCATCCTACAAGTTAGACCAGTGATGTTCAACCTTCCTAATGTCGCGCCCCTTTGATACAGTTCCTCATGTTGTGGTGACCCCCAACCCTAACATTTATCCATTTTACAGATGGCGAACACTGATGCAGAGAGTCTTAGGCGACCCCCAAAGGGGTCGCAACCCCCAGGTTGAGAACCACTGAGTTAGACCAACACAACTGTGGAAGCAACCTCCCTGTTTGCCCTCCCACTTGCAAATGCCACTTACACTGGCTTGGAGGGCAAACACACTGGCATGAACACACTCCACCTCTTACAGATGTTCAGTACCCCTTCCCCTCAAATCTGAATTGAGCTGTAGTTGATTAATATTTAATTATGGATATTTTTAAGCATACTACATCTGTTTTGCTCCTGTTTTTTCTGACCAAGGAAAAGCAGCAAATGCTATTAAAAACAATCAGGTATATCTTAACTCAGTTGTGCCCTTTTTTTGGTGAGTACAGTGAAAAAACTCTACAAGAAAATTCTGATGCTTCTGCTGTGTGTGATGAGAAATAGTTTTCCTTCAGTCTCTGTATCTTGGTGTAACTGTCTCCTTTTTAGTCCAGATTATAATTATTGTTGCCCTGCCATTACAGTTGTTCTCACGTTATTTGTCAGTTACCAGATGTATGCTATTCATGGTGGGTGTTGGCATCTCTGAAAATAATTGGTAGGCTGCACTGGATTGACAGACAGAAACTACGCAACTTTATCCTGGCTTGCCAGGATGAGGAGACTGGAGGATTTGCTGATCGGCCAGGAGATATGGCAAGTTTTCTACCTTTAATATTTTTTGTGTAGTATATGTTTAACATTTCTTAACAATCAAGATTTGTGTTTTTTAAAGTATTCCTTTCTAGCAAAATTAGCTATTTAGCAGTCTTAAATATTTCAATCTACAAATGACAGCCACCTTCCCAAGTCATATTGTCTTTAGATCATCCTCTGTAGCAGAAGTATCTGGTATATTTCTGCCTAATATTACCCAGACCTGGGCCAGAACTGAGTGGGTGGCTGCTTTGGGAGTGCAGAATACAGCTAATACAATTAATTTATTAGAAGTGTTAACCCTAATAGTGTGAAATCCAACATTCCACATATAATATTATGTATGTCCACGGGGCTTCTTAGCATGTGTCTATGAATAGTCCCCTGTGCCTTGAAAAGCAACCACTCCCCACCCCCCGCCATTACAGACATAGTCAGGACCTTCCAGTGGTCTCTTTTGAAATGAGAAGTCTTCCATCAGAAGGAGTGGGCGGGGAGGTGGAGGTGGCAGAACTCCACTCCTCTATGTGCAGCACGGATTTCTTTGGATCCTAGCCTATTTAGAAACTTAACATATTACCATTGCTTCTTCCAGAGCAAAATTTCATGCTGATGTTTTAATGTACACCTTGGCACATTATAGGTCGATCCATTCCACACCTTATTTGGAATTGCTGGACTCTCATTACTAGGAGAAGAACGAATTAAGCCTGTGAATCCTGTGTTCTGTATGCCTGATGAAGTCCTTCACAGAATAAACGTACAGCCGGAACTTGTGAGCTAGGTTTTAACGTTGTACAGCATTGCCATCCTCAGCTGCTTTGCATTTTTTTCCATCAAAAGACATTTTAAAATCTGTTTACATGATGAATTGCCACTTTACTCTAAGCACTGTTATTTTCTGTGTGGACTGTATTCAAAGTTAATAAATTGAGTATTACTTGTGCTTAAAGTTCTCCATAACAGATGTAAATATACATTTAAATTGTCTTTTAAAACGTTTGCTTTGGGATTTTGTTCCAATCCTGTTACTTCAAAATAGCATACTGTATTAGGCACAGTAGATGAATACTTGAATTGTGTGACTTTATATTTATTAAACAATCGTTCATCCATCTTGATTATAGCATTTATTGGAAAGTGAATTGTCCTGAATACAGTTTCCATTAAGAAATTTACTTGCAAATGCCAGTGACACTTTATGCACTTAAGTTCCTGTTTAGGATCTGCCATAGTTTTTTAATCCAGTTTGAGTCACATTGTCTTGTCTTACATAACAATAGACATGTTGTGGTACTCGAACTATTGCTTTTTTCTAGTGACATCCTTAAATGAAGTTTACTAATACAATCATGATGAATCTTAATATAAACTGATGTCCTTGATGACTTTTTAGAATTTGTTTCATTGCTCAAAAATATTTGTTTCAATTGTGGAGTTCCACTTTCAGTATTTAAAATAGTTGTGTATATATAGTCCAAAATAAAGCTATAAAAGAGAACTGTTTTCCACAATATGAAATATCTATTTCCACTGGAATTCTAGAAGTGCCTCCATTTCACATTTGTCACAGTAGAACATTTGTAATTTGGCTGAAACCTTCTGTATAAAATGGGATTCTGCTTGAAAAAATAAAGCTAATTATGAAGTAAAGTGGTTTAAGACATAAATTATTTATGGTCCATTAGAAGTTTTAGAAATCGGCACAGTTTACCTTTTTCTCATTAATATTTTGAAAAGTTACAAACCTCTAAAAATGATGTTTAATTGAATATTAAGGTATCTTTCTAACTGCTTCTGAATAGTAAGCACCATGTTGCACTATTATACTCAAGTTCTGTTTAGACTATAGGAAAAAGCTAATTTTCATGTTATGCAGTTGACTGCCACTATGTATCTGGATTTGCATTGCAGCAAATTTCCACTTTTGGCTTCAGTGCAGGGGTTAGGCAATGAGCCTGAAACCACCTGGTTACATGTTTTAGAGGTCGCTTTTTGACAATATATAAAAATTTGATAGGAAACATGTTCTTTTAATTGGTAAACCTGTCCAAAATGAAAGTTGTAACTTCTGAAAAACCATTGGATTAAAGATCAGGTATATTGGTACTAGTACTGGTACAGTGATGTTTATGTTTTACTTTTGACTGAGATTACCTGGAGATTGTCATCACTGTGTAAATAAACCCACCTTTACATTTCATTATATGAGTCTCCTGACACAGCTGTGAGAATTCTGGACCAATGGCTTTAGGCCACTATCGAGCTGCTGAGGGTAGGCAAACTGAACCTTAATCCAGACAAGACTGAGTTAGTGCTTGGGAAGGCCAGGTGTTTGGCAGTATTCTACTAGACATGGACTTTAACTTCCTTGGTAGATCAGGTGAAGGGTTTTGGGGTGCTCTTGGACTCAACCTTGTTGATAAATAAGGATGGCACTGTTGCTTGGAGTTTTTTCTTTCAATTACATGTTTCTTGTAAACTGGCCCCTTATTTAAACTCTACATAGCCATACTGATTCACTGATCCAATGAAGGCAGAAGGTATGCAAGAAATACAATTTCAGAGGACATTTGGACAAGTTGTCCATGCAGATTTGAGTATGATTTTCATCTGTACATTTTTACTTTGCTTTTAACTGTTATGGTAGGGAGGAGTGGCTGGGACACTTTTTTAAACCAAGGGTTCTCTGAAAAGCACCAGCCACCACAACTCAGAGCCACCTGAGAACATCTAAACTGACCCATTGAGAAGGTATTTTTCTACCTCAGTACTACAGCAATAACAAAGTGACAGTAGCAACTCTAGAAAAAGTATCTCCGAATCAGCTATGTTGTGTTGTTCAGTTTCCAGGAAGATTAAGAGAAATACCCCTGAGAAGTAAATGGTATCAAGTGAAGTCAAAAAAGGTTATTAAAAGATTTTTTTATAACAGAAAAAAGGTAAGGTGTGAATGGATTCAAAAAAGTGGCTGAGAAGCAGCAAAAATGAAAGTCTGGGAGGGCACACAGCCATATAGAGATTTTCAATGAAATAATATAGTTGAACTAACTCGACTGTAACAGTTTCCTTGGAGCCTGTACAGAGTTCTTTACTGATCAACCATTATGTGCCAGTTATTTAATAACCATGAAAGCTTGCTTTTATAACCTTCTTGATCACTGATAACTCTTCTAAATGAACACCATCAATGTTACTGCTTCTGAGACCAGCAATAAGAACTGTAAGGATTTTTAGAGCAGTCTAAGCATTCCACACCTTGGCAGATTCCACATGGGCCAAAACAGCGGTGTGAAAACAGTGTAAAAGGGTTTACACCATTTTCACCCTTCTGTTTTTGGCCCATGCGGAATCCACCCTTGATTTGGATAGTGCTAGGCTAGTCAGATCTCAGAAGTTAAGCAGGGTTGGCTCTGGTTATTATTTGGATGGGCAATCTCCAAACAACAACTGGTTTGTGACATGGAGGCAGGCAAATCACCTCTGAATGTCTCTTGCTGTGAAAACTACAGCAGGGGCATAGAACTCATTTGTTATGAAGACCAGAATGACAAAATGTTGAGCGCGGCAGGGGAGTGGCTGCTAGCCAGACTGCAACAGGTTCGCCTGGCCAAATTGGGCACAGGAGTGGGTGGCTGTCTGGACTTGTGAACCTGCAGCAGAGCCCCCACAGATTAGGAGTGGCGTGGGATTTGATTGGCCTGGCACACAGACCTGATAAGCCCTCTCCAGGGTCCGATGTTGACACCTCTGCCCTTTGGAGTTGCCATAAGTCTGCTTTGACTTGACCATACAAAAGGCCAACACAAGTATTCCACATTTTATTATAACAGCAAGCCGTAGGTGTGTAACTTGATATATTCCAATACTGCACTAGCAACAGACTTGGAAGACTGCCTTATCTAAGATCAACAAATGATCATGGCACAGGAGAGACTTCAAATAAGACTTATATTTTTAGGCAACCACGGGTCAAAAGTTGAGTTCTCTGCTAATTTTTCAATTGACATAAGCCTTTGCAGTAATGTAACTGTAAAGATATGATTAGACTATGTTCTGACAATCTTCAAGCATGCACGTAGGTAAGGGGGGGTTCTCGGGTTTGAACCCCACCATTCATGTCTGAAGCTCCGCCCACCCGTTTGTGGGTTTTTAAAACGTTTTAGTGCTTTTTCGGTTTTTGGCCTGCAGGGAGCGCATTGTTTGGGCTAGCAGCACCAAACTTTCAGGGATTGTTCGGGGGACTCTCCTGATGGTACTACCCAGGTTTGGTGAGGTTTGGTTCAGGGGGTCCAAAGTTATGGACTCCCAAAAGGGGTGCCCCATCCTCCATTGTTTCCAATGGGAACTAATAGAAGATGGGAACTACACGTTTGAGGGTCCATAACTTTGGACCCCATGAACCAAACTTCACCAAACCTGGGATGCATTATCAGGAGAGTGTCTTATTGATACCAAAGGGAGTGCCCCATCCTCCATTGTTTTCAATGGGAGCTAATAGAAGATGAAGGCTACATCTTTGAGGGTCCGTAACTTTGGACATCCTGAGCCAAACTTCACCAAACCTGGGATGTACTATCAGGAGAGTCTCTTATTGATGCCACCCAGGTTTTGTGAAGTTTGGTCCAGGGAGTCCAAAGCTATGGACTCCCAAAGGGGGTGCCCCCATCCCCCATTGTTTCCAATGGGAGCTTAGGAGATGGGGCTACACCTTTGAGGGTCCATAACATTGCACCCTAGAACCAAACTTCCACGAGAAACAAGGTGGTATCATTAGGAGAGACTCCTAAAGATACCCTGAAAGTTTGGTGCTTCTAGCTTAACCATTGCATCCCTGACAGCAGGCACCCCCCAAATTTTCCCAGATTCTCCTTTTTAATCCACCCCCTTTGGAATGGATTTAAAGGGAGAATCTGAGGTCCTTAGTTTAGATTAGTTTGGATTTATATCCCCCCTTTCTCTCCTGTAGGAGACTCAAAGGGGCTTACAATCTCCTTGCCCTTGCTCCCTCACAACAAACACCCTGTGAGGTGCGTGGGGCTGAGAGAGCTCTGAAAAGCTGTGACTAGCCCAAGGTCACTCAGCTGGCGTGTGTGGGAGTGCACAGGCTAATCTGAATTCCCCAGATAAGCCTCCACAGCTCAAGTGGCCGAGCAGGGAATCAAACCCAGTTCCTCCAGATTAGAATGCACCTGCTCTTAACCACTATGCCACATTGAAAGTGATGCTGTTTCAGGGTGGGGATAATCCACACCCCAAGAGCAGCATCACTTTCAATGTTATTTAACTAGGGACCCCAGATTCTCCCTTTAAGGTGGATCTAGTTTAAACACCATTGAAAGTGATGCTGTTTGGGGGTGGATTCCTGCATCACAGCGGCTGCCCCGGGGGGGGTGGGGGCGCAAAACTCAGATTTTGCACCAGGCTCCATTTTTCCCTCCTATGCTACTCCAGCCCAGAGGGGAGGGGCAAGGGAGGGCAGGGCAGGGGAGTCTGCCATCCCTGACCTCGGAGAGCTGCTTTTATAAGCGCTAGGCCAGGGGCGGGGCTTGGGGAGGCGTGGCCATGCCCTGGGGCGGGTGGGTGTGTGGACCCACCCCAACCCCCCCCCCCCATAAAAAATCTATACCTACGTCCCTGTTTTCAAGTCCCTTGATTTGTATTGCATATGATTGCATGCTGTCCAGGGACTTTGGTGATTGGGGGGGTTTAACAAATATACAAAAAATAAATAAATGATTTGAAGGTGATAGCTGGGAAAGGTATGGTATTCAATCCAACCAGAAGAAGGTGGAAGGGCTCCGTACCGGCTGACAGGTTAAATAGGCGCTTTCCCTTTTTCCATAATTCGAGCTCCCTTCCAGCAAAAGCTGCCCATTGAATTTTTTCTTTGGCAGGAGTGGGAAGCTGTTACGAATGGGATCCCAGTGATCCTTGGGGAGTTGGGGGGAGAATATTTCTTAATATAAAAATGTTAAAATCTACAGTCAAAAGATGGGCATTTTGGCAGAGAATAATAGGGCGATGGAGAGAAGACGCAATCGGTGTGCAAGAGGCCAGTGGCCTTTATGAGACAGAGGGATATATATTCGCCCACGGGCAGGGATTCTTTGGTGATCGTGTGGGGCCATCCCGCTAATAAAAAAAACCGAAGCGGCATTCTCAATGGCAGGCATTGCATTCTTCCTTTCTTCTCATCGGCATCCAGTAGAATTTCTTATACTTTAAAAACTGTTTCTGGTTGAAGTAGGGCAAATCAAGCACCTGTGGACACACAGCACATGAAGACACCGGAGAGGGAAAAGGTTCTACATCTAAGCACCGCCTGCTTTAAATTAGGTGCGATGGGCATGTTGTCGGACAGATGCTTTTGCGCATGTGCACCCGCCGGTAATTCTTCGCGGCGCCATTTCGTGCGCCCCGAAGTTGAACGCAGGCGGCTTTTATGGAAACCGAATGCCGGATGCAAATAACGGCGCTCGAGGAAGTCAGTTAATGGAGGAAGCCGCAGCAGCGTCCACTTCTTATTCGGGCCATTGCTCGTCTTCGTCTGGGGCGGAGCACCTGCCTTGTTATCAGTTCGGGTTGCAACAGACCCCGGGTGGCGACCTCCTGCGCTCTTCCTCGAACGATTGTCCGGTTGGTCCCCAGAAAGGCCGGGGCTTTAGCGGTGTTTTTACTCCGACCTTACTCCCGAGGAGGACCGAAGGTGGGCGCTGCATGACAGCTCTCTTTCCTCAGTGGAGATCGTTTTTCTGTCCCGCACGCACCATCTCTCGTTGTAAAAACTTAATGCCTCATAGATGGGTTTTTAAAAAAATAGCATTGGCAGATATTAGTAGCGACAACCTCCTCACTCAAGTGAATCGACTATATTTCACAGCCCCTCCCATTTTTTAAAATCAGGACATTTGTATTAGCTTTGTAGTGTCATCTTTGAGGAAAGAAAATGACAACTACAAATGCACTTTTATTTTTTCCAGAATGTGGATTTCAGCTTTTCTCGGAATAAACAATAGCCCCTCTTTTGTAAACATTTTTAGTATTCTTCTACGTGTGCACAATAATATAAAAGCTTTTTTGTTTGTTGAAATACTAGATTCTGGTTATAAGTGCATCGTTTATAGTTAAATATGCCAACGATTCATAGTATGGAGTTTGGAGTGAAATGTACACTAAGTTTTTGTCTGGAGTAGACGGTTTTCATCTAACTAGCAGTACTATGGGCCTCCGCTGTAAAGTTGTTCAAAGAAAACTTCTGGTTAACACAACAAAGCTGTTACGTTAGAGATGTCAGGAAGACGGGTGTTAGAATTCACACTCAAGCCCTCCTGAGTAACTTACATGCCAATGTTGCTTTGATCAGCACTTGAAGGATAAGAACCATATATTCTGTTGTCAAAATATCTCCCAGATTCATGGGGTCAAGCTGGCACCTGACTGATCCTGTTGCCTCATTTTTATGTAAAATCTTTCTGTATTTAAGAAAACCAGTGAACCAAAAAAGTTAATGTAAAACTTTATGCATTATTCTTTTTATTTTCGTAACATCTACTCCAGACAAAACTATAGCGTATGTTTCATTCCAAACTACATATTATGAATGGCTGGCATATTAGCTATAAACGATGCACTTATAGCCAGTAGCTAGTGTTTCACCAAACAAAACCCTTTTACATTTTGGACACATAGAAGAGTCCTAAAATGTTTACAAAAGAGGGGCTATTGTTTATTCCAAGAAAAGCTGAAATCCAGATTCTGGAAAGAATAAAACAGTGCATTTGTAGTTGTCATTTTGTTTTCTAAGAGATGACACTACAACCTGTCAATTAACCCGTCAAAAGTGCCCTGAAGTTTCTCAGTGGTGTTGTTAAGGGGTTTCAGGAGCCTCAGTTTTTGAACTTTTTCACATATTGGATTTTTCTTCCGAATTCTCACTTACAGGAACAGCAGTGGCATAGTGGTTAAGAGCAGGTATATTATAATCTGGAGGAACTGGGTTTGATTCCCCACTCTGCTGCTTGAGCTGTGGAGGCTTATCTGGGGAATTCAGATTAACCTGTGCACTCCAGCACACTCCAGCTGGTTGACCTTGGGCTAGTCACAGTTCTGAGCTCTCTCAGCCCCACCTACCTCACAGGGTGTTTGTTGTGAGGGGGGAAGGGAAAGGAGTTTGTAAGCCCCTTTGAGTCTCCTTACAGGAGAGAAAGGGGGGATATAATCCAACTCTTCTTTACAGAATTTCACTTCCAGTACTCAAAATAATGCCCTGTATGCCTGGAAACTACACTATTGGTTAACAAATTATGTAACGCTTAAAAGGGAGGGCACTGTTTCAACCTCCAAATTTATGGAGTTGGACTATTGAAATCTGCATGGTCTGAAAGCAATTATAAACTAATTGTGTAGGAATTTTAATAATTTTTTAATTTAAAAACTAGCAGTTGATGTTTATGCTTAAAGTACTTCAATATTTTTAAAATCACAACACATTCTTTTTTAAAAAAACTTTTAAAAGTTAAAATTATTGAGCAGGTGTTTTATCAAGGACTACAGGAAATAAAACATAATTAGACCGCATAAAACATTCAGTGAGCAATGCAATAGGACTAGGATTACAGAATTAGAGAACAATTCAAATAAGCTATTTAAGACATACTGTAAACAATGCAGAAGGTCAATTACATAGGCGGTTTCCGCACATTCAGGCTTGGCGGCTTGCATAGGCATGAGCACGAACGACCCCACAGCCCCCCGAACAGCTGCCTACTTTTTCCCTGCCTTTCGTCGCTCCGAGGAGGGAAGGGGACACGCCCCCTGGCCAGAGCGACGATTGAAGCAACGGAGGCAAGGAGGCGTGTCCCCTTCCCTCCTTGGAGCGATGAAAGGCAGGGAAAAGGTAGGCAGCTGTTCGGGAATGCCACGGGAATACGCTGGCTGCCACCTGCTGCTGTTTGCTCGGCAACGGGTGGCAACCGGTGTATTCCAACAAACTCGCCCCCCGAGCGAGTTTCAGAAGTGGCGCCTTCGTGCCACTTCAGGGGAGCCAGGACGGTGCTGCTGCAATGCAGCAGCGCCTCCTGTGCAAACAGTGCACTAGGGACCAGTTTTTTTCCCGTCCCTGGAGCGCTGTTGTTTCCCCATGCGGAAACCGCCATAGTATATGAAATGCAGTAAAAGCAAGTAATACCTGCAACAATAATTGCAGTGGATTACAATTTTGTTCTGTTATAAAGGTGCCCTCTAGACCTGCTACATTCTGCTACAGTTCTAGTTTCTATTTTAAAATGCCCTATTGAATATTACCTACCATTTTGCACATTCAGCAAATTGATAGAAATGTAGGACCCTTCCAGACTGGAGATAAAGGGCACAAAAAAAATTTAGGAGTTGAAATGTAAAGGGGGGAATCCTGAGTGAGTCTGCTCTGCAGGAAGTCTTTTTTTAAAAGCGTTTTAAAGATTGCAACTGACAGAACATTTCAATTGTTAAAAAAAGCATGATTGGAAAGGGAGATTAGAAGTGGAAGGGTGATGTCATCTCAATATATTGTATATCTGATAATCCCATGGAATCCAAAAAGTGTGGGGTTGTATATCTCTTAAATTATAAGATCACTATTGTTATTTATATAGAGTATTCATAATCTGCCCTATCTGTTAACACCCAAGATGATTCACAACAAATGCTGTAAAACACACATCGATAAAATGTATGCCAATTAAACAGATAAAACCAAAATAAAGCCAGCTTTCAGCAGGTAACATAATTAAATTAGCATGTACCAGCTCAAAAACTCAGCACAAAAGATCAGTTAATAGGAAACAATAGTGGATAAAAATATCTTGAAACCCCAGTATTTAAAGATCAATGTTTAGCTCTAGATAAGACTATTTTGTGTTTGACAAAAGAAAATAAAGAAATAAAAGAAAGACAATAATTTTTAATCAGTAAATTAAGCATGGAATAATGTGACATAAGCACAGTATATGTAGATCACTGTTTTTGGTTGAATTTGCATTACTAAAATAGTGTATGTATGTACAAATGTATTAACATGGGAAAATAAGTTTGGAAGTTGATTGTTGGTGTCCCTTTTTTTGTTCTAACATATGAAATATCCCAGATGTAATTTAAATTGAATTCAATAGAATCAAGGTTGCTATCACTAGTGGCTGTTTCAAACTTATAAGAAAACTGAAAACATAGCATGAGATGCTGGTTGAGAGCAATTCCTCTCTTTGCAGATTCATACTTTGGAGACAAAAGTTCTCATACAGAAAATGTTAGCACAGTCAATTTGACAAGTCCTTCTTCAACTAGAGGTTTAAATAATGCACGGACAGGAAAAACACCATTCTCTTCTAATAGATCGGGGCATAGAAATTGGACTCCTTTCAGAGGATATTCAGGTAAAGGTAACCTGCAGTAGTTTTTAAAAATATTTAAATGTGAAAATCATACATGTAAATTTTTATTTCTCTGTTTTCATAGAGTATTATGGTCGTTCAAAAAGGCATGCTTTGAGAGCTTTAACCATTTTTTCCATTTTCCTGCAAAGTGTTACAATGTCTATTAAGATAGGTTTGGAAATGTATGTTGTATTTATGTGCTTTTGCATTGTCTGAAGCAAGAGTCCATCTTGCCTGCAGAATGTTTGGTTTGGGAAATCTCATCAGATCTTGGAAGCTAAGCAAAGCCAGTTAATATTTGGATTGGACGCCCAACAAAGTATACTAGAATCACTACGCAGATGCAGGCAATGGCAAAACACCCTGAACATCTCTTGCCTTGAAAACTATACAGGATTGCCATAAGTTAGCTGCAATTTGATAACAAAAGGAGGGGCTTTATAGACAGTTATTTTCAATTACAGTAATTGTCATTCTCTAAGAGGTAGGTGCAAAGGTATCCCTAGCTGAGGGTCCATGTTGCCTTCACAGTACTGAAGCTGCTTCATTGTATATTTCTGCGATGCCTTTCTAACTAATTGGGGGTTTCAGAGTTGGTGAACATTAAAACATTTTGAAAGGAAAAATTAAAGACATTAAACCCACAACCAGTTGAGAGAAGAACTTGGGTTATTTTGTCATGCATGAATGTATGGAAATAACAGAAGTACTGGCCTGAAACCAAAAGTAATGCAGTCTTCATATTCAGTTCTGTTCAGAACTGAGTATTGAGACTGCATTGCTTTTGTGAAATCATCAAGTAATAGGCTAGTATTTTTCTGATTTCTGTGCATAGTTCCTAAGGTTAGATGTGTTGGAATAGGAAGATAAAAAAATTCACATACAGACAAATTTAATAATTGTAGCCAATAACACTCTTTTGAAGAAACTGTACTGTAAGGGGTCCAGTTGGGCAATATTACCTATATCGGATCTCAGATATGTAGCACAATGTGTCAGATGTGAAACACAGTGCAACATCACTGCACAAAGTACTGTGCAGTGCTCTGTGGGGCCGGGGGTGTGTGGCAGCTGTGGGGATAGCAGAGGGGGGATGGCGGCTCCTCTGGAGGGACACGCCCACGCTACCTTCCAACCTCCTGGGGTCGGAGGGTAGCATGGATGTGTCCCTCCAGCCCTCCAGAGCAGCGCTGGAAGGAGGTGAGTGAAGGGGACGCGAAAAACGGCACCATCATGCATGGAGCCGCCTCTGGTTTGGCCCCTCGACTCACCTTTCCTTCCAGCACTGCTCTGGAGGGCTGGAGGGACACGCCCACGCTATCCTCCGACCTCCAGGCCACGTGAAGCCGCAGTATAAGACTGAAAGAGCCACATGCGGCTCGGGAACCGCAGGTTGCAGACCCCTAGACTGGGTGGCCTGTGTGGCCCCTTCCAACTCTGTGATTCTGTGACATCATATATTCATGCACTCATCTCCATAATGATATAGAATTCAAGAAACTTGATTCCCCCCTCCCTCAGATAAATTATTTTGAATTTCACAGTTGTGGTGTGACTGGAATAATCTCATAATTTAAATATTAAATTCCGACAGAAATTAAGCAAACCCCATTACATGGAGGAATTTCGTGGATTGAATTAGAATTCTTATTTGTATCTATTTTACAGTTACATCATCATCATCGATATCAGTTCATAATGCTGCATCCGTTATTGTAGCTGTAATAGAAGGGAGAGGTCTTGCTAGAGGTGAAGTGGGAATGGCAAGTGTTGACTTAAAAAATCCTGAGGTGGTGCTGTCTCAGTTTGCAGACAATACAACATATGCCAAGGTAAATCTGAATGAATCTTTTTACATTTTTAACTCCACTGGTACTGAAGTCAGTAGGAACTCTCTTCACACAATTTTGCCCTTTATTTTTAGGCAGTGCATGCAGACTTCACAGTACGAAAAACATGTACAGCTGTTTTATATTTTGGAAGGAATTTTTAAATTTAATTTCCTATCCTACTATCACTTGGTTTTCAATAGTTTTTTTTATAATGGATGTTGTTATTAGATTCAATTTTTTAAAGTGTAGCCACCTTGAACATCTTTTAAAAATGAAAAGGCAGCATATAAATGTGCTAAATAATACAAAAATAGTATGTAGATCAAAAACTTTAAGGAGCAAAAGATAGCTAAAATCTGATTTTTGAGGGGAATTATATTCTTGGTTGTGGTTTATATTTGTATCTTACCTAAACAGCATCTTACCTAAACAGCAAAGATGACTTAGTATTCACTTTCAGTCTCTGCTAGCATTCAAAGATGAAATGATGAACAATCTGTTTAAATAATATTTTTGTTCTATAATATTTAATACATTTTTATATCTAACATGGACCTACAGCCCTGGCTTATTCTTATATGAATGTGTCCATAAAGCCTTACAGTTAAAGTATTGTCTTTTAATTTGTGGATTTCTCCTTAAAACTGTACACAGTTTGGAGATACAGACAAACCCCCTCCTAATCTTCAAAATTCTTCATGACCTTGCCCACATCTCTCTGCTTTAATATCCTACTTAACTCTCTTCTATTATGTATCTTCCCATTACCTCTGGTGTCTGAAGGCCCTGCTTCCTCAAATGACTACCCTTGCTTTCCGGAATTGCGTAACTGACCTTGGTGCTGCCTCAGCTTTTGGCACAATCCCTTATTGAAACTAAATCTGATGGGCAGTCCAATTTATAGCCCCAGGTGATTGGAAATAGCACTTCTACCACTGCTAAAAGTACAAGCTCTGGCATAATTGCCTGTGAACCCCAGGTGGAAGCTGACTAATATCAGCGATTGGAAGTCAGCACAGGTCTGCAGAGACCCCAACTTCTGGGTGTCACCGCCATGGAGATGAGAGGTGGCTGGTCATCAGCACCTTGGCTCCCTCCTCTTGCAGGGGTGATCTTTCCATCAGCAGAGAGGGCAAACATATTGGTGCGGCTCCATGACATAGGATTGGGCTGTCAGTATAACTGAACAAACTGTATATTCTTCCAATTTTATCCGTGTTTCTGTCTTCCTTTTTTTTCTCTGTAGCCTCCCTTTCTCAATTTTTAGATTATTTTGGTAGAAAGCCTCTGTAAGGCATTGTGTACGTTCATGGCATAATGTAAAAGTAATAGTAGCAACTTGATGTACTTGTAAATTGTTGAAATATGTATTTTTAATTGAGACTCTCTTCATGTTTTCTAGGTTATCACAAAACTCAGAATTTTAACACCCTTAGAAATAATAATGTCAAACACTGCATGTGATGCAGGAAATGCAACAAAATTGTTCAGCTTGATAACAGAAAATTTCAAGGTACACTTGGTCACTTATTTAACTTTCACTTATAATTTGAGAAATGTAATTGATTGAGCCTTCATTTTGAAGTCATATCTAGATTTCTTAATGTTACATCTTCGTGGTCTTCTGTGCAGTCCTACATTGGGACTGCGCTTGCACAGGCCAGCCACAACATGTCAAATGGCAAGTTTTAGTGAAAATTAGAATGGGACAATGCTAGGAAGAAGAACTCTCCAGAGTGTTCCTCCTCCTCCCAAACAGAGCCCAGGGCAGGCTTTCCCTCCCCAAAAGTCACATGACTAGGAGGGAGGATGAGGACTCCCCTCAGTTCTTCTACCACCTCAAAAAGCAGCATGAAGTTTCTCTTGTTCTGTTATGTAGAGTTGCTGCAGCCCACTTTCATATTTCTGAGGTAAAATTTCTCTCCCTTCAGGATGCTTGCCAAATGAGAGGCACTGTTTAAGAAACACTCCACTTGTGGGGCTAAAATGGCAAAGAATGATGCCCACAAGAATTGCCTCTTGTGCCTGGGTGAAGGCCATATTCCCACCACCTGCCACTTTTGGGCTCTCCTTGTCCCCAAGACTTTGGCAGTGAGACCCTCTTGGCTGAAGGCCTCTTTGTGGGAGAAACTGTTGGCTCCTGAGGGCTTTATGAGGATAGCTTGTCTAAATACCCCTCTGTGGTATCCCTTGTGGGACCGTCCTCCAAGTTGCCAAGCTTTTCCTGCTCCCTGCTCCAAATCTTGCGGGTGCAGCCCTTTTAACCAGCAGTACTAGCAGCAGTTTTTGACACTGACAGATGGTGTCACTGCCAAGGCGGCTTGCTGGAGGTGCAGCGTCGATCAACATCCAAGATGTTTGGCCACCTTGATGTGGAGCTTTGTTTTACAGATGACACTTCACCTTGCTTTGCCTCCCCAAAGCATCAACATCAATATTCCTCACTGCCATGGGCATTTTTAAGGCTCATCAACTATCTTTCAAAACCGGTTTGTGACACTTCTACCAACTCCCAAACCAAGGCTTCTCCTTAGCATCGAGACCTGTAGAAGCCGATACACTCACCTCCAAGACGTTTGTTGATGCTGATCCTTTGACGTTGGCGGCTGATTTTTCTGTCCTTTTCCATGTGAGAGTCTTTGATGTCAAAGTGGCTGCGTCCTGACTCTTTCCTACTGGGGTTTGCTCCCTCTCCTGTGGGGTCTATGCCTTTGACCGAAGGGGGTGATTCATTGAGCGGTGAAGTCATTGAGGTGCCTTTGAAACTGTCCCACTTTCTGAGAGACCTGAGCGCTCCTATCAGGGTTTTGAGTACCCTTGGCCCATGTCTGATAGCCCATCTGCCTCCTCCTTCTGGCCTCCTTATGATCCATGGCTGTATTTTCCACAGTACCCTCCTTGGTGGCCTCCCAGTGGGCATCCTAGTAGAACTATTTCACAGGCTTCTTCTCACAGAGGCAAGGAGTTGTGTCATAAGCATCAGGGGTCTCCTAAGCTGCCTTGCTGTCTTAGTCTTCAGTGTTCTTCCCTGCCTCACACTGCTGGATAGGGTTTGCCTTCCAGGAGGAACTCTTCAAGTGACTCCTCGGACGAGGGCATTTGATCCTTTCCTGATGACAATTTGGGCCCATCTAATGCTGATGTGTCCCCATCAGACGATCTCAAACTTTACTTGGAAAATCTCATCCAGCCCTCAAACTCAGTTACCAGCCTCTGGCTCCAGCTTCCACAGATCCTGTCCTGGGGGGTCCTCTATACTCCTGATAATGCATGTGTATTATTTCCAATGGCTAAGGGATTTATCGATATTGCTCTGTCCAATTAGTTGAAGTCATCTTCCACCTTGGGTTTAACTAAAAAACTGGAACATCTGTACCCCCATTCAACCAGACAACTGTGAGTTTCTGTTTAAGCATCCAGCCCCAAACTCAGTGGTTATGAAGGCCTTGCAACCATTTTATCAGGGGGATTCTCATTCCTCTCCTCAGGACAGAGAGAGTTGAAAATTGAATCTGTTGGGTCTTGAAAAGTGTACTCCTTGGCTGCTTTGGGACTACTTATTTCCAGTTATTCTGGACATAATGTCCTGCTACCAAGTTTATTTGTGGGATCAATTGTCTAGAATTATTGATTTTATCTCCTAAGACTCTAGAACCCTAGGTAGGGCTACACAGATTAAGGGCTCGTGCCTAGGGCATCAGCAATTAAAAGGAGCATGCCACCTAGTCAATATGTTGTTCAAAACCATTGCCTTGGCAATTATTTTGTGACATCACTCGTAGCTTCAGTCATCTACCTTACCTAACAACACTTGTTCCTGTAACCTCTTTCATTATATGATGGATGAGGTTCTTCATAACATCAAGAAGGAGTCTGCTACAACAAAGTCACTGGGTATTATTTCTCAGCCCCCTCCTTTCTATAAGCTGAGGTATTTCCCCAGACATTCCTTTTTCCAAAAACAGTCACACTACCCATACCAACCTTCAGGACACCATAGCCACTTTCATCAGCCCTACAATACTCCTGGTTCTGCTAAACAGTTCCCTCAGTCTCAAAAGAATAAGAGAGACTCCAGATCCGCTTCTTTGGGCCGGTCCAAGGCCAAGTCGAAGGCATGACTAGAGGCCCCTGTTTTCAGTGATAGATTACTGCCCTTTTACTGATCACTAATCCCATTTTCCTGAATGGATTTTTTTTCCTGACTATGGTGAATCTCAATTCTGCTTTGCTATCCCCTCTCTGCAGCTTCTGCAAGAGGTGGAGGTATTGCTTCTCAGTGGCGTCAATGACCTGCTAGCTCCCCCAGAATGACTGGGAGTTGATCTGTTATTCATCTAGTGATCTTCTATGCAGACACATATCCCTTCCTCCTTCCCCACTGTAGTATGTTCCTGATCGCCTACTGATTATGATTGCTTACGGATTTTGGACAGATTCAGCAGTGGCAGTAGGACAGCTGAGGGGAGTCCTCCTCCCTCCTAGTCATGTGACCTTTTGGATGGGAAAACCTGCCCTGAGTTCTGGTTGAGCAGAGGAGGACACTCTGGAAAATTCTAATCTTTACTAAAATTTGCTATTCGATACTGTGGCTAGCGTGTGGAATCCCACAAAGGGCAGTCCTCTTCCCAATGCTATATATGGCCCCTTGACCAGTTGGTCTGGATTTGGGGGCTGGGCTGTCACTTGTATGCAGAGCACACGCAAGTATATGTGCTAATAGCTGGCTGGCATCCTAGATACACTGATGTTTGCTGTGCTGCCCAAAGCTCCATTGGAGGTGGTGCAGCACCACCTCCTCAATGCCCATCTGGAACATGTGTCCTATGGCAAATCTCTACTGACCCAAGTTTTTCCATTAGTGGAATGGAATGCACAAATTGATCTCCTGAAATGCTGCTTATGAGCGAGTCAGATGCCTACAAGGGGAAGGAGGAACTGGGGAAAACATCTCCCCTTCTATTTTTTTTGTATTTTTAAATCTTTGTTTCACACCTCCTTCATGGGTTCAGAGGTGCTTCCAAAAATAAGACCATAAATAAATTTACTCAATTTAAAAAACATAAATAACATAAAACATAACCTAGATGGTGACAGTAATGCCCTTTTGAGGAGATGAGCGCTATAGCCCATAGGATGAAATAGCATCAAGATATTAATTTCTTGAACAATTTAGGCAAATTGGATGGAAAAATATTGGACATTGTAAAAGCTTTCGATATCTGTTCTTGTTTTCCAGAATGTGACTTTTACTACAGTGCAAAGAAAATACTTCAGTGAAAGTAAAGGCTTGGAATACATTGAACAACTGTGTACCCCTGAATTCAGTACTGTCCTTATGGAAATTCAGTCTAAGTGCGTGTGTAATAGAAATCATCAGTGTCCTTTTGGCCTTTGCCACACTGTTATACTCTGTTCCACCAAAAGATATACCCGTATATACTCGTGTATAAATCGACCGGAGTATAAGTTGAGGCACCTAATTTTACTACAAAAAACTGGGAAAATATATTCTCGTGTATAAGGGCATCTCCGCCATTCTCCCTTTGCCCCAGGGAGAAGGCAGCCACCTTTTCCCTGGGGCAGAGGGGGTTCCCTGCTCGGCGCCACTGGATCCCGCAGCGCGAGAGCCAGTGGCACAGAGCAGAGTGCCGCCGCCATTCCCCCTCTGCCCCAGGGAGAAGGCAGCCACCATCTCCCTGGGGCAGAGGGGGTTTCCTGCTCGGCACCCCCCACTTACTTTAGCAAACTGAGCAGGCTTGAGAAGAGGCCTGCCTGTCTTCCCTTCCAGGCTGTAAACAACCTGGTGGGAACTACATTTCCCAGGGTCTCTTGGGAAATGTTGTTCCCACCAGGTCATTTGCAGCCTGGAAGGGAACACAGGCAGGCCTCTTCTCAAGCCTGCTCAGTTTGCTAAAGTAAGTATGGGGGGGCACTGCGGGGGGAAGGGGGAGGGGTTGGGGAAAATTTTCTGCCCCCCACGTGACCCAAAGCTGTGCACCTGGTGCGTGGCGCACCCCCCCAGCTCCCTGGTAGCCCTGCCACTGACTCGCGCATAAGTCGAGGGGCATTTTTCAGCCTAAAAAAAGGGCTGAAAAACTTGACTATAAGCAAGTATATACGGTAAGTAGAGTTGTGGATTCATCCACCGCCACTTCCTCCTACTCCAGCCCTTCCCCACTCCAAACACCAAGCCAGATCCGGCACTAGTCTTCCAAAACCTGCTACAATCCTCTCCCGCCTCAAATACCAAGGGATTATTTTCTACTACGGAAGCACTACTGACTATACTTAGATCCTTCGGTGGGAAAGGGTATAGTAATTTCACATGCAGTAGCTTGCTAGTCTAGTTACTTGGCTTTTCAGCCTTTTATTTAAAATCAGTGCTCTAAGTGTTTTAAATTGGATTACCTGGTGATTCTATATATCAATATGCAGTGATTTATTTAAAACCTAAAATAAATTTATCTGATTATACAGTTGGCAGTTACATATGAATGTTATATTAGTAGAATCTTCTGAATAATTGTAGGTAGGAATTACTGATGTGATTCTACTTGTTACACGAAAGAAAGTTGAATTTAGAACATCAGATATATTTCCAGGAATTTATTATTGTGTTAGTGGCTATGACATTGTTTTAACTTTGACACAACTAGTTTCAATATAGTTTGCCTTGATAGAGCTTCCTGAAATGTGAGTGTCAGTTCTGAGTAGTTCTTTGTGTTTAGTTTTTTTACCCCATCTTTTTACCCTAATCAAGACCACCAAGATGGCTAACGGCAATGGCGAACCGAGTAAAAACATGCATAATTACTTTTTATCATGCTCTTGGTTTAAATATGTGTTTTGTGTTTTCTTCCACCAGAGGGAGTCCATGCAGAATTTACGTCTGTTGAAAGGGAAAAAGACACAAAGCTCTTCACCTGCCCTTTGCTAGTTATTTTAAATTGTTATTTAATCGGAATGTCAAAATTCCATTCCATTTCAACAATTTTAGTTTAAATCATTTCATTTTATATAGTTTTACTACCAATATATACAATTTTCAGAACACTATTCAATATTTGCTTTACATTGTCTTTATTTAATTTATTCATATCCTAGTGGGGGTCAAAAGCAGCTTACATTGTTTTTCTTTCCATTTTATGCTCACAACAACCCTAAGAGATATGTCACCCAGCAAGTTTCCATGGCAGAGTGGGGTCTTGAATTTGGGTTTCCCATAGTCTAATCCATTACTTTAACCATTACACTATGCTGGCTTTTTGATGACAAACTTTTGTTGGTCTCTAATGAACAGAATCATAGAGTTGGAAGGGGTCATAAGGCCACCTATCCAAACCCCCAGCTCAGTGCAGGATCAGTCTCTAGAGCACCCCAGGCAAGTGCCTGTTGCTTGTACATAGAGGGGTACACAGTTTTCAAAATCTTTGCTGTTTGGAAAATATTTACACTGAACAACTATCTTGTTTCCAACAGTATTTATTTATTTATTTTTCAGATTTCTAGACCTCCCCATCCCCTAAGGGCTCTGGGCGGTGTACAACACAATGACCATTGTATACAGAAAAAACAGCTAAAACCTTTAAAAGCAGCGATAATAAGAAACTAAATATAATAGTTAAACTAATTTATAAGATGGCATCCGATAATCTCATTTTCAAACCCTCTTTCAGAGAGGGAAGGGCAGCAGATCCTGAGATGGCAAAGGCACAGATATAAAGGCCGCGGGAGGGGGTGGCACCATCAACAGCTGGTACCTCCAAAGGCCCGGCGGAACAGCTCCGTCTTACAGGCCCTGCGGAATTCTATTAAGTAGTCAAATGGCTCTGAAAAGCTTACAAACAGAGCATGGTAAAAATAACCATCCTTTTTTGTGTCCATCACCTGCCCTCATTTCATAATCACAGAACTTTGAAAATGAAGCATATGTTTTATTAGCATGTCCAAGAGCTGTTTTTAAAAGCAGTCTTGCATGAATCTGTGTTTTTTTAAAGCCATCTGAGATAGTGGCTATCACCAATTCTTGTGGTAATGAATTTTATAAGTTAAATATATATTCTTTGAAAACTACTTGTCTATGCCGAACCTCTTGCCAATCAGTTTTATTGGATGAGTTCCTGTTACAGTATGATGTCAGTGGGAGACAAAATAATGTCTTCACTCTCTCCATACCTTTTGTAATTTGCCATTATGGCTTTTCTTTAGTATTTTCTTTCTAAAGTAAAAACTGTTTAATTTAATTCTCTTTGGCAACTTCTGTATGACAAAGATTCTTAATGATGCTTTCTTTGCTGCTGCGAATGCAGAAGCATGCACATCGGGGATAGAGCCTCAATTTTCTGCACGTTCTAATTTTTTAAAGCCCTCCAGTGGCACAGCATGGGAAGAAATGCAAGAAAAGTGCCGGCTGCATGGGGTTGACTGAAGGAAGTGTATGGAAGTTCCATTGCTCCTGTAGGAAACTGGTGCTATGAGCCAGAATTTTTGCAGGACAGGAAAATGCATACAGTTCCTTCCAGATGGTATGCTAGCGTGCTGCAACATTATTTCCAAAAATAGCAGCGTAAAGTAGCTTTGCAAAAGAACACATTTAGGATGGGGAAATTCTGGGAACAAGACAATTATAGCACAACACTATGTGGAAGATTCAAAGAAAAGTACCACTGTTTGTAAGCAAGCTGTCAAAAACGTCTATGTGGAAGCAGCTTTTACAAGATTTAGTAACTTAATCATTCTCAAACTTTGCCTATTTTTAAATTTAAAAATGTATTTATATCATAGGTCATTCAGCCTATTGTTTTTCCTAGATTGTGTTTCCACAAAGCAAGTGGGGCTTGCTATCTTGCAAGTAGGACACAAGAGTATTGATCTTCCATTACCAGCATCCAGTTCTGGAGAGTCTTTTAGAGGCCTATACCAACCCAAAACTGACTTCAGCAGTACAGTATAATTGATTTATTTTAAAATATTTTGTCTTCTTATCTCAAAGGTATTACTGCTTGGCAGCTGTTGCAGCTGTGCTGAAATATGTTGAGTTTATTCAAAATTCTGTTTATGCTCCTAAGTCACTTAAGATTCGTTTTCATGGAAGTGAGCAAACAGCAATGATTGACTCCACATCAGCCTTGAATCTTGAGTTAATAACTAACAACAGAGATCCTAGGTGAGATATTTTGTTCAAACTGTATAGAAAGACATATTTAAAATATATATTAACATATTATACTATTGAACATGAATACGCATGTGTCTTTTATGCATATGTCTACATACACACAGTTGCATATAAAAATGTGTCTATCATAGGTTGGATTAAGCCAGCTTTTTCAGGCAATCTCAATTCTGTTCCTTGCTATCATCCCCATCGCACATGACTTTTATGCCTGCAAGTCCCGTGACCCCAGCATAGCCTTTTTGGTGGTCAAAAGGGATGCTCTCCTCCTTTTTTCACCTAGGAAGGACAAATATATAATGGGTTGGATAATATATAAAGACTCAATCCAACAGCTTGTTGGATTGAGTCTTTATATATCATCTTGTTGGGTTGAGTCTTGCTCAGGTACAGAACACTTTTCCTATCTTTCCTACATTTTTATTTGAGATTCTCTTAACAAAACATGGGATTGTCTTGATGTGCTCTCTGTTGTGGCCTACCATTAAGCCACTGTCCTCCCCAAAATATTCTTTGTTAGGCTACACAGTTATTAAACCACATACTTATCCCATCGTTTCTCCAAATAATTGATTATTCTTTCTCACTGCTCCCCCTTATCTTGAGAGATGGTATCTCTCCCATGATTACTCAGCATTGTATCTTAATAGGATTTGAACCTAGGTTTTCCCAGTTTTCATCTCACTGACAGCTACTTCACAGGTCTGTAGCTGTATATGTATAAGAAAATTATAAATTTATTTTTGTCACTCTCTGTTATCATAATCCCTGCTACTGCTGCAGTGTTTAACTCATACAGAGCCAACATTTTAGCAGGTGATTTAGCAGAATTGGCATAAGGGTCATATCTGCCTTTGGATGGAAACTTTGTTGCACAGTCAACTCAAAGAATCTTCACCAGGTCTTTCCTAGCATTTCCAGTGAGATACTACACTGTGGCACTGGAGATGTGACGTTAGTGCCATCTCTCTTTGATCTGCTTATCATATAAGAACATATTGACTTAGGTATAGAATATTTGCACATTCTATTAATGTAAAGTGAGCCCACAATATAGTATATTCTGAGGAAACATGATCGAGCAGACTTTCTGAAACTAAGCAAGACTGGGTCTTAATGGTTAGATGGAAGATATCAGGTGGACCCCCATCTACATCACCTTGAGTTTCATATTGAAGAAAGGAGATATATAAATATGATACATAGCTAACATAGTATGTACGATGGCCAGTTTTTGAACTGATCTTTCTAGCTGTCCCTTGCATATCAGTTTTATCTGCAGCAGTTTCAGGTAATGTCATTTAGCTCCATGATATGAAAAACTTCAGTTTATTATTAAACATCTATTAAAGGGGCAGACCTTTTCCCCAAGAGTACACACCTATGCAAATGGGACTGCAATTGTCATATGTGCCTACATTAGCAACTGTAATAATAATAATGTATACATTTCAGTTGACATTTATCAACTTCATTTTGTAAGCTGTTTGGTTTTCAAATGTGTGCTGTTTTCAAAGGAATGGTCATACTCTTTTTGGCGTTCTAAATTATACTAAAACACCAGGTGGAAGTCGAAGACTTAGGTCTAATATTCTAGAGCCTCTTATTGATGCTGATACGATTAACACCAGACTGGATTCTGTCCAGGAGCTCCTCCAGGATGAGGAACTCTTTTTTGGCCTTCAGTCAGGTAATCAAATATTTCTTTGCAAAAGGTTTAAAATATGTGATAAAAGATTAGTAATGTTCCTCAGAGTTTTTAGAGAACTAGTGTGTGATTTCTGTAAGTGAGTTGGTTAGTATACTAAAATAACTTGTTACCTTTCCATTCATAAGCTTGCATCTGTATGAATAATGTCCCAATTCAGATGTGGGGGGGATGGGCCATGGGAGTATTGTGGGACCATGCCAATGCATTTGCCTACCCCTTCAGTGTAAGGGGCACCCATGCTGGTGGGGAGTGTAAATATGCCATGGAGCTGTGTGGTGCCCAAACCCGGAAGGACTCGCTGCTTGGAGGTTGTGAAAATGTTCAGGAACATGGCACTGTAGCAGGGAGCAGGCTGGGGGCATTCCTGGGGATGGAGCTGACTTAGGTCAGCTTCCATCAGTCTTTCAGTCTGGGATGCCCCCATGCAGCACTCTGACTTATGCCATGGAAACATATGATGTAAGTAATTAGTTCTAATGGGACTTTTTTGGGCATCAGCAGCGATTTTCTTCCTGATGTTTGCTGTGCTGCCCAAAGCTCCATTGGAGGTGGTGCAGTACCACCTCCCCCATGCCCATCTGGAACATGTCCCCCCACCCCAAATCTGGAATGGGCTGCCTGCAACCTACAGTAACATTTTTTCAGAGGTAAAAGAAGAAATAAGCTCATTGCATCCCTATTAAAGTCACTGAAAATTGTCAGCATTTTATGTTGGTTTGCTTATCTACAACCATATACACATATTATCGATTTCATTTCGACACAATAATATAAAGATTGCACTTATGCAGACAAATCTGTGTAATAAGTAGTATTAGTATTTTGATGTATGGGCTCTTGCAGTTCAGTCCTATGCAGAATTACATGCTTCTAAGTGTACTGAAGTCGATAGGACTAGAAGTGTGTAACTCTGCTTAGCATGGCTCTGTTTTGTATGTTGTCGTTTAGATTTAGAGCAGTTTCTCTCCCAACAAATAGATAGATAAAATTACAATACCTTGAATTAAATGAAATGTGGATCAAGCTGTATGAATTCTTGCCTTTGTTTTTAGTTATTTCAAGATTCCTGGACACTGAACAACTACTTTCAGTTTTAGTACAAATTCCAAAACAGGATACGGTATGTTATAAATACTGTTACCTGATAAACAATGAATAACCCTTCCTTTGTGTCTTTTCATCCTGGTTTCAGTGCATGGAAACCTAGTGAATAGTTGACAGCACTAAATATATATTTATGAGAGACAGTTCTGTATAAAGATTAGTGCAAGGTTCCCAGTTCTTTTGACCCATGGGTACCTTTGGAAATCTGACCCATGGACGAAGGTAAGGGGGGGTTCTCGGGTTTGAACCCCCCCATTCATATCTGAAGCTCCGCCCACCCGTTTGTGGGTTTTTAAAACATTTTAGTGCTTTTTGGTTTTTGGCCTGCAGGGGGCGCATTGTTTGGGCTAGCACAGGGGTAGGGAACCTTTAACACTCAAAGAGCCATTTGGACCCGTTTTCCACGGGAAAAGAAAACACTTGGAGCCGCAAATAATTTTTGACATTTAAAATAAAGATAACCCTGTATATATTGGGTTTTTTTAACCTTTTACTCCACTCATTCTGAGAAGCGCATGGATGTGCCCGCCCTGCTGCCTGCAGGGCGGGCAAGGATGGGGCCAGTGGCTTGGCCTTGCCGGCCGCCGGGAAAGCGCCCGCCCCGCTCGAACAGGGTGGGCGAGAGGGGAAGCCCACGGCACTGCCCTGCCGGCCATGGGCAATTGGTGCACCCGCCCTGCTGCCTGCAGGGCGGGCAAGGATGAAACCGGCAGCTCGGCTCGTGGAGCCACAGTGCAAGGGCAGAAGAGCCGCATGCGGCTCTCGAGCCGCAGGTTCCCTACCCCTGGGCTAGCAGCACCAAACTTTCAGGGATTGTTTGGGGGACTCTCCTGATGATACTATCCGGGTTTGGTTCAGGGGGTCCAAAGTTATGGACTCCCAAAGGGGGTGCCCCCATCCTCCATTGTTTCCAATGGGAACTAATAGAAGATGGGAACTACACGTTTGAGGGTCCATAACTTTGGACATCCTGAACTAAACTTCACCAAACCTGGAATGTACTATCAGGAGAGTCTCTTATTGATACCAAGGCTTTATGAAGTTTGGTCCAGGGGGTCCAAAGCTATGGACTCCCAAAAGAAGTGCCACATCCTCCATCGTTTTCAATGGGAGCTAATAGAAGATGAAGGCTACATCTTTGAGGGTCCATAACTTTGGACATCCTGAACCAAACTTCACCAAACCTGGGACATACTATCAGGAGAGTCTCTTATTGATACCACCCAGGTTTTGTGAAGTTTGGTCCAGGGAGTCCAAAGCTATGGACTCCCAAAGGGGGTGCTCCCATCCCCCATTGTTTCCAATGGGAGGTAATAGGAGATGGGGCTACACCTTTGAGGGTCCATAACTTTGGACCCCCTGAACCAAACTTCACCAAACCTGGTTGGTATCATTAGGAGAGACTCCTAAAGATACCCTGAAAGTTTGGTGCTTCTAGCTTAACCATTGCACCCCTGACAGCAGGCACCCCCCAAATTTCCCCAGATTCTCCTTTTTAATCCACCCCCTTTGGAATGGATTTAAAGGAAGAATCTGAGGTCCTCAGTTTAGAAGAAGAAGAAGAGTTTGGATTTATATCCCCCCTTTCTCTCCTGTAGGAGACTCAAAGGGACTTACAATCTCCTTCCCCTTCCCCCCTCACAACAAACACCCTGTGAGGTGGGTGGGGCTGAGAGAGCTCCGAAAAGCTGTGACTAGCCCAAGGTCACCCAGCTGGCATGTGTGGGAGTGCACAGGCTAATCTGAATTCCCCAGATAAGCCTCCACAGCTCAAGTGGCCGAGCAGGGAATCAAACCCAGTTCCTCCAGATTAGAATGCACCTGCTCTTAACCACTACGCCACATTGAAAGTGATGCTGTTTCAGGGTGGGGGATAATCCATCCCAAAACAGTATCACTTTCAATGTTGTCTAATTAGGGACCCCAGATTCTCCCTTTAAGGTGGATTTAAAAGGAGAATTTGGGCTCTCTAGTTTAAACACCATTGAAAGTGATGCTGTTTGGGAGGGGGATTCCAGCATCACAGCGGCTGCCCGGGGGGGCTCAGATTTTGTACCAGGCTCCATTTTCCCTCTATGCCTCTGCCCGGAGGGGAGGGGCAGGGCAGGGCAGGGAAGTCCGCCATCCCCGACCTCAGCTGCTTTTATAAGCGCTAGGCCAGGGGTGGGGCGTGGGGAGGCGTGGCCATGCCCTAGGGGCGGGTGGGGGTGTGGCCCCACCCCTGACCCCCCCTAAAAAATCTATACTTACGTCTCTGATCTGACCCAAGGTGCTGAGACAATCACAAAATGGCTGCCATGGGAGACAGAGCCACACAAAGGAAGCCAAAGTACAGGGGACAAGAAGAGCACTTTTTTAATACACTGAGAAAGAATACTGTGAGAGAGACCAAAGCCAATGCTGTAGTGCAGTGGTGGCGAACCCATGGCACTCCAGATGTTCATGAAATACAATTCCCATCAGCCCCTGCCATCATGGCCAATTGGCCTTGGCAGAAGCCAGAGAGAGTCAACAGCACACTCCACATAAGGAGGTCCTACCTGATTGGCTGGCAGAAGGCGCAGTTTGCCTAATGCCTCAGGTAGAGGGAGCCATAAGGGCCAATTGGCCATGCTGGCAGGGGCTGATGGGAATTGTAGTCCATGAACATCTGGAGTACCATAGGTTCGCCACCACGGCTGTAGTGGTTGCTGCCATTGAAACAACATAATTTTAATTTGCACAACCAATGAGATCTCCAGTGGCCAACCAGGAGCCTTGCTGAGCAGATCCCCATCTGATCTTACCCACTTTTTACAATCATTTGGTGGGGACCAGGAAGGATGTCAGTGGATGCTGTGGTACCCATGGGAATCATGTTGAGGGCCCCTGGACAGGGCTAGGTTAGGTCTGGGGAGACCTGGATTGAAATTCCTACTCCCACTGAAGTCCACTGGTGATCTTAGGCTAGACACACTCTTTTAGCCTAATGTGTTTTACAGAGTTATTATGAGGATAAAATAGAGGACGAGAGAAATGTGTAAACTACCATAAGTTTTTTGGAAGCAGGGAGGAATAAAAATTCAAAAATTGCAATGTAAACTTCATCACTTTTATATCCAGATTTAAAAAAATATGAATCTAAAACAGTAGGTACACAATGGGAAAGTATGACCCACAGTTCAAATCATACTCTGAATGCAGTCTGCATCCAAAACATTACCACACCAGTAAGACCTACATGCTATTATCTTGTGTTGATGCCCAGTGCTGAATAGAGTCCCATGCTTTCTGGTGCTGCTTTTTGGTCACAGTCTAAAACTACTCCTGCATCCATAATTTCTAGACTATTTTTAGACAATGCCAAACTGGACAAAGTCAGGGTGAGCAGGTTGTAGGGAAAGAAGTCAGTTGACATTCCTAACAAACCTTCTCTACTCTTCTGTGTTATCTGTGCTATCTGTGTTATCAGAGAAACATAACTGACAGTCAAGTCATACATAATGATAGTAATTGCAATACTGTATAGGGTACCCTTTGCTGAACAATAAGATGATAACTTTATATCTTCTCTGTTTTCTAACAGGTTAATGCCTCTGAATCAAAAATAACAAATTTAATCTATCTGAAGCATACTTTGGAGCTTGTAGAGCCTCTTAAGGTATCATACCCTGAAACTATTTATGTATGTTATAATTATTGAACACTAGCATTGTGTGAAACAATGCAATGGGCTCCAGACAGCTGTTAGCGGTGGGCAAGCAGTGAGGCAGGATCTGCAGGATCAGGCTCTCCACCCCTTGTTTTGCAAGTCCTGTGTGGCTTGAGAAACAGGGAAGGAGGGATTACAATCCTCTGTGGGGAGTTGGGCTCGCTCCCCCTTCACCAAGGCCAGCTTGGTCTTTGGAGGATGGGAAAGGGCAGATGAGAAAATGGATGGGCTGGTGGCAGGCCCACTGCTTTTCCTGCCCACCCACCTTCTCCTGGCCCCTGCCTCTTCTTCCATCTTCCCTCACAACTTATCTCTTGCTTTGTCTGCTACTTCTGGGGGGTCCAGAAGGGAGGACAGCTGGCCACCACTACTCCATTGGCCCA